>NW_027412088.1:54154168-54544168 GCF_047663935.1 Musca autumnalis
CGTTTGATGAAAACGCATACATACACCAAATACAAACAAACAAAAGACTAATATAATTTAACTACTCCATAACAAAAATATTAAATTTGCATAGTTTTATTGCATTCTTAAAGAAAGATTAATTAATTTTAGAAAAAACATCCTTCATTTAGGTGGCTGGCAAAAAATTGTATGTTGTGTGTGTAGAAATTGTCATTGCAAAAAAGCTTTGTGTGTGTGTTTCTTTTTTTCTATCCAAAAAGGCAGATTCAATAGGTTATGGATTCGACATATTGTAATATGTTATGTCTCGTATGTTTTTGTAGAAATCTTCATTTTCGCACAGCTATTTCATGTACCTTGATCCAAAACATAAACAAACTGATCACATTACAAAGGCATTCCTTAACATAGACGACGCCGTCACTTTATGTATTTGTGAACGACATGTTGAACTAGATTGTGAATCGTTCGTTGATCGTACGGTCACTGACTGATTATAGTTCAGTGAACTATTGAACTATAATGAACTATATCAACTGATCTAGTTCATACGCTCTTTTCAATGAATCGTTCAATTGAACTAGTTCGTTCATGAACTATACAACTCTACTCTGAATGGGCATCTTTATTTGGAAAATACCCTTCTTCTGCAGACCTCCTTTAAGGGACTTGTTTCAATAGAAGACCCCTTTGAAGGTGATTTTTTCAATAAAGATCCCTTTAGCAGGACTTTTTTATATAGAACACCTGTTTAAAAAGGCTTTTTTTACAGAAGACCACTAAAGTAGCTTTTTTCTATGAAAAAGAAACTTCTTTCAATAGAAGACCCCCTTAAAGGGATTTCTTTCTATAGAAGACCCTCTTAAATGGGCTTTATCTATAGCAGGCGGCCTTAAATGGTCTTCTTTCCATAGAAGAGCATCCCCTAAATGGGACTTCTTTCTTTAGTAGACCCCCTTAAATGGGCTTCTCTCTGTATAAGACCACCTTGAAGGTGTTTCTTTCTATAGATGGCCCGCTTAATGGGGCTTCATTTTATAGAACATTCCCTTCAAGGGGCTTCTCTCTATAGAAGAGGTTCCTTAAAGAAGAGGTTCCTTAAATGGGCTTCTTTGAACAGAAGACAACCTTAAATGGGCTTCTTTTTACAGTAGACCCCTTAAAGTAGCTTTGTTTCTATGGAAGACTCCACTAAAAGAAACTCCTTTCAGTAGAAGACCCCATCAATTAATTTCTTTCTACAGAAGACCCACTTAAAGGGGCTTCGTTCTATAGAAGACCACCTTAAATGGTTTTTATCTATAGCATACGCCCTTAAATGGGCTTCTTCCTATAGACGACTCCCTTAAAGGGGCTTCATTCTATAAAAGGCCCCCTTAAAGGGGCTTCTTCCTATAGAACATCGCCTTAAAGGGGTTTCTTTCTATAGATTGCCTGCTTAAAGGGTCTTCTTTCAATACAAGACCCCTTTAAAGGCAATTTTTTCCATAAAAGAGCCATTAGAGGGACTTTTTTATAGAACACCTGCTTAACAGGCTTCTTTTTATAGAAGACCCCTTACAGTAGATTATTTCAATGGAAGACTCCCCTAAAATTAACTTGTTTCTATAGAAAACCCTCTTAAAGGAATTTCTTTCTATAAAAAGCCCCCTTAATGGGGCTACTTTCTATAGAAGACCCCCTTAAAGTGTCTTCTCTCTATAGAATACGGCCTTAAATGGGCTTCATTCTCTAGAAGAGAGTTATTTGTAAAAAAGAGGTTCCTTAAAAAGACTTCTTTGATTAGAATACCCCCTCAAGACGCCGCTAAAAGAAACTTCGTTCTATAGAAAGCCCCCTTAAATGGTCTTTATCTAAAGCAAGCGCCCTTAAATGGGCTTCTCCTATAGAAGACTCCCTTAAAAGAGGTTGTTTCTATAGAAGGCCCCCTTAAAGCGGCTTCTTTCTATAGAATATCGCCTTAAAGGGACTTCTTTCTAAAGAACATTCGCTTAAGGAAGTTTCTTCCTATAAGTGGCCTGCTTAAATGCGCTTCGTTTTATAGAACTTACCCTTAAAGTGGCTTCTTTCTGTAGAAAACCCCCATAAATGGACTTCTCTCTATAGAAGACCACCTTAAATGGACGTCTTTCTATAGAGGATCCACATAAAGGGCCTTTATTCTATAGAAGAGACCCTTAAATGGGTTTGTTTCTATAGAAAATCCTCTTACTTAAAAGGGTTTCCTCCCATTGAATGCCTGCTTAAGGGGGTTTCTTTTTATAGAACATCTCATTAATGGGACTTCTTTCTATAGCAGACTCCCTTTAATGGGCTTTTCTCTATAGATGACCACCTTGAAGCGGTTTCTTTCTGTAGAAGATCTGCTTATAAGGGACTTATTTTTATAAAAACTCTCTAATGGTGATTCTTTCTATGGAAGACCAGATTAAAAGGGCTTCTTTCTATAGACGGACCACTTCAAGGGGCTTCTTTCTATAAAAAACAACCATAGATGGGCTCCATTCTATAGAATATGCCCTTAAAGGGGTTCTTCCTACACCAGAGGTTCCTTAAAGGACTTCTTTGAATAGACGACACCCTTAAATGGGTTCCTTCCTCTAGAAGACCCCCTTAAAGGGATCTCTTCCTATGGACGACCCCCTTAAAACGGCTTCTTTTTATATAAGACCCCCTTTATGGGGCTTCTATCTATATTTTACAATGTATTTCCAGACAACGACAACAAACTTTTATCACCCACTGTAAAATATGTACATATGTATTTTGCCGATTATATAATTGCATTAGTTATTTCATTGTTAGACTCTTTTATTGTTTGTGTCACATTTAGAAAGTAAAATTTACAATATACGACAACACGGTGTTTGTGTTGATCACCACCACCTCTTGCGAGAGACAATTCTGATACGGAAATCATCCTTGTCTGCTGTTTATCAGCATCAACATCATCCCATATACGAACCACGAACAACAATAGAGATGTCGTCTGTCTAGTTTTGACTTGAATTGTGTGCTCTAGAAAATATGTATGTTTTTTTCTATTTGGATTTGAATTTGACGAACGGAGTACAGAACGAACGATGGAAGATTTCTAATGAAATGGGAGCAAAAGTACACGAGAGATAAAAATAATCACAATTAGTCAGCAACAAAAAGCGAAGTAGAAATGAAAGAATGAGGTAGGTTTTGCAAGTCTTGGCAAAAAGGAAGGTCATATTTTTGACAAAAGTGTCAAACGTTTATTCTAATGAGAGAGAACTCTTTGAAGGTCTTATGCGAAAAAAGGTATTTTGAAGGTCTTCTATGGACGAAAGATCACTTGAATGTCCTTTAAGGTCTTCTATGAAAAGAAATCTTATTTAATATCTTCTATGGAAGAGTACATTGGAGAGGCTTCTATCGACAGAAATCTACTTGAAAGACACTTTTACCTATAAAAAATCCCCTTGAAAGAGGTTCTTTCTATGGAGGAGTTTTGAAAAGGTTTCATCTTTGAAAGACTCTTTTGAATCTTTGAAGTGACTTCTGTATTTAAAACACTCTTCTACCTATTCTCCTACCTACAAAAGTCCCCATGGAAGGGACTTCTAGCTATAGAGGAATCTTTAAACTTCTATCTATGGAAGACCCCTTTGGAGGGGATTTTATCGTAAGAACGCCACATTGAACATATTGCTATCTATAGATGAACCCTTTTGAAGGTGAAACCCTTGGAAATGGCTTCTATCTGTAAAGGTGTTTGATCGCACTTTTGCGACCATTTGATCCTTTTATGAAAATATAACCTTTTGGGTGACCTGAAGGGATTGCCTTGTTAAACGTCTTCTATGGAAATAAGTCTTTTTGAAGTTCTTCTGTTGAAAGAAGTCCTTTTGAAGGTATTTTATGTAAGATCGACCTTTTAAAGGTATTCTATGGAAAGAGGAACTTTAAAATATCTTCTGTAGAAGGGGGGACTTTTAAAGATCTTCTGTGGAAGGGCGGACTTTTAAAGATCTTCTGTGACAGGAAGATCTTCTGTGACAGGGAGACCTTCTAACGGTCTTCTCTGGATGGTAGAACTTTTAACGGTCTTGAATTTAAGGAATTCCTTTTAAAGGTATTCTTTGGAAGGAGGGATTTTTAAATATCTTCTGTGGAAGGAAGACCATTTAAAGAACTTCTATTAAAGGAAGTTTTATGAAGTTTTTCAAAGCCCCATTTAAGTCCTTCCGTAGAATATAAGACTTTTAAAGGGTCGAAGGTCTTCTGTGGGAGGACGACCTTTTGAAGGTCTTCTATGGAAGGAGGGACGCATAAAAATCTTCTGTGGAAGAAAGGTCTTGTGAAGGTCTTCTATGTCTTCTATGGAAGGAGCTCCGTTTAAAAGTCTTCTACGGAAATAAGACCATTTAACGATCTTATATGGAAGGGAGACCTTTTAAAAGTCTGCTATAGAAAGAGGGACTCTTAAAGATCTTCTATGGAATTAAGACCTTTTAAAGGTCTGCTATGGAAAGATGGACTTTTATAGATCTTGTGTGGAAGTAAGACCTTTAAAGATCTTCTACGGAAATTGACTTTTGAAGGTCATCTACGGAAGGAAGACCATTTAAAGGTCTTATATGGAAGGGAGGCCTTTTGAAAGTCGGCTATAGAAGGAGGGACTTTTAAAGACCTTCTGAGGAAGTAAGACCTTTTAAAGGTCTTCTACGGAAATTGACTTCTTAAAGGTCTTCTATGCAAAAAAGATATTTTAAATGTCTTCTATGGAAGGAAAACAAGTAAAAAAGATGCCAGTAGGATTTGCTGACAGAGGTACCTGAAAGAATGGACCGTATTGTCCATTTTGGAAATGGATATTATTTTGGGAGTTATATATATCAAGGCTACCAGTAATTTTAGGTGGTCACCGTATAATTAAGAGCTTTTGGACCACTACATCAGGAAACATGGACTTGCCCACGGAAAACATAACATGGCTGCAAACAGGAACGCAAGATACAAATTTCAAAAGAATCCCCAAACCGACCATCTTTATAGAAGAAGGGGCAAAAATATATAGAAGATCGCTTTGAAGGGACGCTTATCTATAGAAAAATACTTTGAAGGGATTTCTGTCTTTTGAAGATCAATTTGAATGGATTTCCATCTATAGAACAACCATTTGATGGGACTCCTTTCTACTGTAAATACAACTCTTTAAAGGCATTTCTTTCAATAGAAGAACCCTTTGAGGGTACTTTTTCTATAGAACGTCTGCTTAACGAATTTTTTCTTATAGAAGACCCCTTAAAGTAGTTTTTTTTTCTAGGAAGGCTCCCCTAAAAGGAACTAATTTCTATAGATGGCCTACTTACAGAGATTTCTTTCTATAGAAGACCGCCTTAAAGGGGGTTCTTTCTATAGAAAAGCACCTTAAATAGTCTTCACCATTGCAGGCGCCTTTAAATGGCCCCTTGAAGGGTCTTCTTGCTATAGAAGGCCCTTAAAGGGGATTCTTTCTATAGTAGACCACATTAAATGGGCTTATCTCTATAGAAGACCCCCTTAAAGATGCTTCTTCCTACAGAAGACCCTTAAAAGGGTTCCTTTCTATAGAAGACCCCCTTAAAAAGGCTTCTTTCTATAGAAGATCCACTTAAAGGGGCTTCTTTCTATAGAACATCGCCTTAAAGAGGTTTCTTTATAAAGATGACCCTCTTAGAAGGTCTTCATTTTATAGAACACACCCTTTAAAGAGGTTTCTCTTTATAAAAGACCACCCTAAATGGGGTTCTTCTATAGAAGGCCACCTATAAGGGGATTCTTCCTACAGAAGACCCCCTTTAAAGGGGCTTATTTCTATAGAAGCTCCCCTTAAATGGGCTTCTCTCCATAGAAAAACCCCCTTAAAGGGGTTTCTTTCTACAGAAGGCCTGCTTAATGGGACTTATTTTTAGAACATCCCTTTAATGGAACTTCTTTCTATAGTAGACCCCCTTAAATGGGCTTCTCTCTATAGAAGACCCCCTTAAAGGTGCTTCTTCCTATAGAAGACCTCATTAATGCGTCTTTATTCTATAGAAGGCCCCTTAAAAGGTCTCCTTTCTATAGAAGACCCCCTTGAAGGGGCTTCTTTCTATAGAACAACTCCTTAAAGGGGTATCTTTTTATAGAATGCCTGCTTTATGGGACTTCTTTCTATAGCATGCGCCCTTAAATGCGCTTCCTTCTGTAGAAGACTCCCTTAAAGGGGCTTCTTCCTATAGAAAACCCCCTTAAAGGGCTTCTTTCTATAGAAGTTCCACTTAAAGGGGCTTCTTTCTATAGAACATCGCCTTAAAGAGGTTTCTTTCTATAGATGACTCTCTTAAAAGGTCTTCATTTTATAGAACACCCCCTTTAAAGAGGTTTCTCTTTATAAAAGACCACCCTAAATGGGGTTCTTCTATAGAAGGCCACCTATAAGGAGCTTCTTCCTACAGAAGACCCCCTTAAAGGGGCTCATTTCTTAAGGGATTCGTTTCTATAGAAGACCCCCTTAGATGGGTATATTTCTATAGAAGAGCACCTCAAAAGGGTTTCTTTCTATAGAAGGCCTGCTCAATGGGACTTATGTTTATAGAACATTCTCTTAATGGGACTTCTTTCTATAATAGACACTCTTAAATGGGCTTTTCTCTATAGAATACCCCCTTAAAGGGGCTTCTTCCTATAGAAGACCCCTTAAAGGGGCTCCTTTCTATAGAAGGCCCCCTTAAAGGGGCTTCTTTCTATAGAAGACTCCCTTAAAGAGGCTTCTTTCTATAGAAGATCCACTTAAAGGGGCTTCTTTCTATGGAACATCGCCTTAAAGAGGTTTCTTTCTATAGATGGACCGCTTAAGAATATCTGCTTAAAGGGACTTTTTTGTAAAACATCTTCTTTGAAGAAAAAACTTGTACCGTCTTAATAGGAACCCCGAGTACAACCTGTATAAAAAATCTCACATCCATGAGAGGAGATTTTAAACTGCATTTTTCTCAAATTTTGTATGGAAGGCGAGAGAGTTATCGTGTGCACCATTTTAGCCCATCTTCGAACTGGATTTAAGTTTGGACAAAATATTACCACAGAGAAAAAAATTGGACCCAATTGGTTAATCCGTTCGAGAGTTATGTACGCTCCAACCAGCCGGTGCACATATACTTGGGATCCAAAACCATTTTTTCGATGAGACATAAAAAAATAAAAAAATCACACGCCTTGGCTAATTTTGGGAGTCATAATTTGTTCGTAATATTTGCCACGTTATATTATTTGCCATTAAAGTTGGCCGCCGTATTATTTTGTTAGAGCTGTTGGATCATTATGTCGGAATTCATGGACTTGTCAACGAGAAAAAAAATCACAACCTTCAATGAAAATTTCGAAACAATTCACGAACAGACTTTCAACTTTACTGAAGCGAAAATGTTTATATAGTCGCCAGACAAGGGACCGACGAAATTGGTCGCTAGGACCGATAGATATTTGTTTTATATGGGCTATAAAGGGCCGCAGAAATTTGGAACTTTTGGATTTCGCTGTTATAACCGATATGTAGTTATAAATGACGACGTTATAAGCAATGTCGACTGTAGTTAGTTTTTATAGTTTTATAGCCTTTTTAGTTGGTCACCATAAGATTATTGAGAGCTTTTGGGCCATTATGTCAGGAAGCATGGACGAAGGTTGGACCGATATTGTCCATGTACCAACCTGATCTATGTATGAAAAAACATAACGATGTGAAAAGTGTGGACCAAATCGGTTACTCCCTTTGTAAGTTTTCGTGCGCCTGAACCAACATTAAATTTCCATTCCATCGCCGAAGATATTTTTAAATTAATCGCGGCCAGAGGTCCCATTTTTAGGGTTTTTAGGTTTTTTGTATGGATACCGCAGTGGAAATAAAGAAAATTCTGAAAACCTAAAACACCCTAAAAATGTGAGTTTTGACCGCGATTATTTAAAAAAAAAACCTTCGGTGACTTTTTTGCTTTATTTATTTTTCTCATCTATGAACATTGTAGTTTCAGAATATGCACCTTCCATTCGAAGTTAGTTAAGGCCCACCGTGCATGACATTGATTAAAAGGGTGCGATACAGTCTTTGCACTGTTCCAATTTCAACATCTATATCTCAAAAATGATAAAACCTAGTAAAAAGTCATAAATGTCAACATTGTAGAAAATTTTCACAGCTACAACATTTTCTATAATCCCATTTCGATAGGACTTGCGGTTTCCATCTGTGAACATTTTAGTTTCAGAATCCGCAAAAACTTCCCAGGTGTAAGCACCATCCATTTAAAGTTGGTTTGGGCTCACCGTGAGAGTATTTACAAAATCAAGGGCAAATATTTATTTTACTCACAATGTGGGATTTGTGATTTTTTGAATACAGGATGAGAGTTATATCATAATCGTGCTAAAAAAAATCATTGATTGTAAAGAACTTTACCCTCTTCCCCCTTTTTACCCGTGTTGATGATGTTCGTGGGAAATGTTGTATTTTCAAATGTAAACAAATTTCTAAATTTTCTAAAATTCATAGAAAATTCCTAGGAATTTCATTGAATTGCCCCTAATAATTTTAAGTGGCCCCCGACCACATCACACTTATGTACATACATACATATGTGTGTGTATGTACTTATATAGTTCACGATTAGTTGGCAAATAATACAAAAATACGAATAGTAACAATAACAATAATATGTACATACATAATAATAACCTGTAAGCAATCTTTGTTTGAAGATTATAAAAGTCGAACAATGGCAAAGAAGAAGAAATCAACAACTAAGCGAAAATAGTAGATGAAATATCTTCTTATCATCAGAACACAGCACAGTGTTCATATATTTTCACAGTCTCTATAATTCAATTATTATTATTATTATTGTATGGCAATTGTGAACGCACACACACAAACACATTCACATAATAATAAATAAAATAGTTTGGTACATAATCTATGTAATAATTGTATATAAACAATCTTTATACATATGTACAGTATGCAAAGTTCATATTCGTACACACCTAAAAAATAGATAAAATCGTTATTAATTCCATATTTTATGTGCAAAATATGAAATAATTGATAGGAATTACCTTAACGAAGACAGATTTAAGAATAACAAAACAAATTTTTAATTTATTCCGTCATTTAGGTATAGATGGCGCCTCTGTGAGTGGCAAAGTTCGTATTCGTACACCTATAAGCACAATATATTTGGAGTTTTTAAGGATTTTCAAATCAAAATTCCGCAAATTTTTGTTCGTTTTTCTTTTAGAATGCCTCTGCTATAGAAATATGTAAAAATAATGGTAATTTTATTAAAAATTTTGTATGAGTAAAAAGTCGGACGAATATTTGAAATACTTAAGAAAAATGTGCTAGATATTATTAACTATTGCAATTTATTCCAGAATTTTGGACGAAAATAGCTAATAGCAGTCCTTCTGTAACAATATTCGAGGTCTAATATGAAAATAAACGTTGTCAGCTTTTGGAAATGCAAAGAAACGTAATCCGGGCCTAGGTAAAGTAAACACATTTTTGGTTTTTACTTGGTGAAAATCTCAAGTTTCGGTTTATATTTGACATTAAATGTATTGAAGTTTAAGAATACGGTTTCGAAAATCATTTTATTTCAAGACATTTCGGAAATTACGAGGAATAATAAATTTTTAAGAAAGAAAATTTGCCCGAAAATAATGCTTTTCTTCAATAGGTTACACCACGTTCTTTCCTGGACAATTTACTTCATTCTTTTGACATTTTTGTACTCATTTTGGATCCTTCGATAAAGAAATATACTTTTCAAGAAGTAAACACCATTATTTTAGCTATTTTGGCAGCCATAACCATCGTTCATAGTAAGCGTAGAATTTCAGTCGTACGCAGACATTATGAAAACTTGTACAGTTTCATTTTTCTTCATAATTTCTCACAATTTTCCACATAAAATGATTTTCGAAACCGTATTCTAAAACTTCAATACATTTTATGTCAAATATAAAACGAAACTTGCGATTTTTATCAAGTAAAACTCAAAAATGTGTTTACTTTACCTAAGCCCGGATTACGTTTCTTTGCATTTCCAAACGCTGACAACATTTATTTTCATACTAGACATCGAATATTGTTACAGAAGGACTGCTATTAGCTATTTTCGTCCAAAATTCGGGAATAAATTGCAATAGTTAATCATATCTAGCACATTTTTCCTAAGTATTTCAAATATTCGTCCGACTTTTTACTCATACAAAATTTTTAATAAAATTACCATTATTTTTACATATTTCTATAGCAGAGGCATTCTAAAAGAAGAAAATAACAAAAATTTGCGGAATTTTGCTTTGAAAATCCTTAAAAACTGCAAATATATTGTGCTTATAGGTGTACGAATACGAACTTTGCCACTCACACAGGCGCCATCTATACCTAAATGACGGAATAAATTACAAATTAGTTTTGTTATTCTTAAATCTGTCTTCGTTAAGGTAATTCCTATCAATTATTTCATATTTTGCACATAAAATATGGAATTAATAACGATTTTATCAATTTTTTAGGTGTGTACGAATATGAACTTTGCATACTGTATATTAAAGAATAACATTCACAAAGGGACCAGCCGGGCCAGCAGCAGATAAGTCTAGCCAGTTGTCATAGTTGTAGTTTCTTGGCGTTTTAAACAAACAAACAAAAAATGCAAAATGAACAATGAAATTACAATTTCTAATAAAAATTTGCTTTGTATTTAATTTGTTGTATCTAAGAAGCGCCTTATATATTATGTACATGTATGTAGGTTGTAAATAGGTAATCTTAGTTTTTGTTTGTAAAAAAAAACAATATATATTTTCCCATTAAATTTACAATCTGACTTGGCGTTTTTCTATTTTATTCCAATTTTTTTATTTCATTCGACATCTTCAATGGAAAATTAGTTTATTGGGGCAATTTTGTGATTTATTAGCAGCATTTCTTTGGAGATAACGTAAAAAATCACTGTACGATAAATGTTAAGCTATTGGTGTAGCCTTGTCTGGAACATGGTACATGTGGGTGTGGAATAGTAACCTGCTGGATTTTACTGGTTTAGAGGCCTCAGCATATTTCAAACATAACCTTTTAAATTATTAAAAGCCTAATAAGACTTTGAAATAATTTCTATATAATTTGTCTATAATTTTTTGTTTAAAATAGTTTTTTTATATGTACTTCTATGTATGTAAAATTTGCAAAAACAAAATCTCAAAATCTCTCACAAGCAGAGAATAGATCTTGTTAGTCATATTTGATATTTTAAGCATTTGAAAGTTTATATTGTTGTTCCAACAATATATCTGGTATCATTATGGTACCTTTCACAAATTATATGGTGAGAGTAGCACGTGTCGTGCCTTCACAAAAGCCGTGCTTCGGGACACTAGTGCCGAAAAAATATTGGGGCGTGTGTACTCGTGTTTTTTTATGGTAAAATTGAAACACATGTGTCATGATCGTGACACGCGTTAAACATTCAAACTGAACAACCTGTTACGGGGCCTCTTTTCAAAATCGACGTGAAAATACATAACAGTTTTTGTCCGTGCCGAAATTTTTGGACGCGCATCATTGTTGCCCAGCCACCATGAATCTCTCCTAAAACATTAGTGGTGTAGTGGTGTAGGGTACACTATGTGCGGATGGTATTATAAGTTGGTTTTGGCCAAAAAGTTTGTAATGGTCGTAGATCTATACTTATATATACCAAAATTCATGTCTCGACGAGCTGAATCGATCTGGCCATATAAACCTTGTAATCACGCAACAGGAATACATTATTTACCCCACCAGGGACAACTATCTTGACTGGAAACTACAACAAATATTCTGGAAATGTTGAGGTTAAAGAACTCTCATCCGTGAAAATTAATCAGAATCAATCTCAATGTGGTAAGTTTGAAAGAACATATCTTCACTTTTCCAAGAGAAATCTTGAACGTCGTGAATGTCCACACAATGTCAATTTCCACAACGACCCCTATAGGCCCTAAACACCAAACCAACACTCCCTTCAAAAAGAGGCTTGGTCACCACACAGGCAGGCAGTCTTCTTTAGAAGAATACCATGAGGATATCTGATCTCAAACGACCAGTACAGGAATTCTGTAACTTTTATCGATAAAAAGTTGTTAAAATTTATTTTGTTTTTGTAACAACTACAAAACAAACAAAAGAAATTGTTGTAAAATAGACAATGAGTAAAGTTGTTAAAAAGTTACTGAATAGGGGGGGGGGGCAGATGTTGGTTGCTCAGGTCTGGTTTGCTCATAAAAAGACAATGAGATCTTCTCAAAGAAGACAAGAAAACACGTGGTTGTCTATATGGTCTTCATTATGGCTTCTTCATATAGAAGACAATAAGGTCTTCTTATAAAACAACATCAGGACTTTTGATGGAAGACTATCAGAACTTTTGGTAGAAGACTATCAGGACTTCTTGCAGAAGAAGATGAGGTTTTCTTATAAAAGATCATGCGGTCTTCTTGTAGAACACT
The DNA here is from genome assembly GCF_047663935.1 of Musca autumnalis. NCBI lineage: Eukaryota > Metazoa > Arthropoda > Insecta > Diptera > Muscidae > Musca > Musca autumnalis. The sequence goes on from NW_027412088.1 coordinate 54,166,697, forward strand.
ATGAGGACTTCCTATAGAATACCATGAATTCTTCTCTAGAAGGCCATTAGAGCCGCTTATAGAAAACAAAAAGTCTTCGTATAGAAGCTCATGGTCTTCTATACAAAGACTTTTTGTTTTCCTATAGTAGACCATGAATTCTCTTCATAGAAGTCCATGTCGGCTGCTTAAAGAAGACAAGATTTCTTGTAGAAGACAACTAGGTCTTCTTAAAGAAGACCATTAGGGTTGCTTATAGAAAACAAGGAGATATCCTATTCTTCTATAAGAAGACCACTTGGTCTTCTATAAGAAGACAACTTGGTCTTCTTATAGAAGAACAAGTGGTCTTCTTATAGAAGAACAAGTGGTCTTCTTATAGAAGGACAAGTGGTCTTCTTATAGAAGAGCATGTGGTCTTCTTATAGAAGACCAAGTGGTCTTCTTATAGAAGACCAAGTGGTCTTCTTATAGAAGACCAAGTGGTCTTCTTATAGAAGACCAAGTGGTCTTCTTATAGAAGACCAAGTGGTCTTCTTATAGAAGACCAAGTGGTCTTCTTATAGAAGACCAAGTGGTCTTCTTATAGAAGACCAAGTGGTCTTCTTATAGAAGACCAAGTGGTCTTCTTATAGAAGACCAAGTGGTCTTCTTATAGAAGACCAAGTGGTCTTCTTGTAGAAGACCATGTGGTCTTCTTATAGAAGACCAAGTGGTCTTCTTGTAGAGGACCAAGTGGTCTTCTTATAGAAGACCAAGTGGTCTTCTTATAGAAGACCAAGTGGTCTTCTTATAGAAGACCAAGTGGTCTTCTTATAGTAAACCAAGTGGTCTTCTTATAGAAGACCAAGCGGTCTTCTTATAGAAGACCAAGTGGTCTTCTCATAGAAGAGCATGTGGTCTTCTTATAGAAGACCAAATGGTCTTCTTATAGAAAAACAAGTGGTCTTCTTATAGAAGAACAAGTGCTCTTCTTATAGAAGAACAAGTGGTCTTCTTATAGAAGAGCATGTGGTCTTCTTATAGAAGAGCATGTGGTCTTCTTATAGAAGAGCATGTGGTCTTCTTATAGAAGACCATGTAGTCTTCTTATAGAAGAGCATTTGGTCTTCTTATAGAGGAGCATGTGGTCTTCTTATAGAAGACCAAGCGGGCTTCTTATAGAAGAACAAGTGGTCTTCTTAAAGAAGACCATGTGGTCTTCATATAGAAGAACAAGTGGTCTTCTTATAGAAGACCAAGTGGTCTTCTTATAGAAAACCATGTGGTCTTTTTATAGAAGACCGTGTGGTCTACTTATAGAAGACCAAGTGGTCTTCTTATAGAAGAACATGTGGTCTTCTTATAGAAGACCCAGGGATCTTCTTATAGAAGACCCAGGGATCTTCTTATAGAAGACCATGTGGTCTTCTTATAGAAGACCAAATGGTCTTCTTATAGAAAAACAAGTGGTCTTCTTATAGAAGAACAAGTGCTCTTCTTATAGAAGAACAAGTGGTCTTCTTATAGAAGAGCATGTGGTCTTCTTATAGAAGAGCATGTGGTCTTATTAGAAGACCATGTGGTCTTCTTATAGTAGACCATTTGGTCTTCCTATAGAATACCATGTGGTCTTCTTATAAAAGAGCATTTGGTCTTCTTATAGAAGACCAAGTGATGTTCTTATAGAAGACCAAATGGTCTTCTTATAGAAGAACAAGTTGTCTTTTTATAGAAGAACAAGTGGTCTTTTTATAGAAGACCATGTGGTCTTTTTATAGAAGAGCATGTGGTCTTCTTATAGAAGAGCATGTGGTCTTCTTATAGAAGAGCATGTGGTCTTCTTATAGCAGACCATGTGGTCTTCTTATAGAAGAGCATTTGGTCTTCTTATAGAGGAGCATGTGGTCTTCTTATAGAAGACCAAGCGGGCTTCTTATAGAAGAACAAGTGGTCTTCTTAAAGAAGACCATGTGGTCTTCATATAGAAGAACAAGTGGTCTTCTTATAGAAGACCAAGTGGTCTTCTTATAGAAAACCATGTGGTCTTTTTATAGAAGACCGTGTGGTCTACTTATAGAAGACCAAGTGGTCTTCTTATAGAAGAACATGTGGTCTTCTTATAGAAGACCCAGGGATCTTCTTATAGAAGACCCAGGGATCTTCTTATAGAAGACCATGTGGTCTTCTTATAGAAGACCAAATGGTCTTCTTATAGAAAAACAAGTGGTCTTCTTATAGAAGAACAAGTGCTCTTCTTATAGAAGAACAAGTGGTCTTCTTATAGAAGAGCATGTGGTCTTCTTATAGAAGAGCATGTGGTCTTATTAGAAGACCATGTGGTCTTCTTATAGTAGACCATTTGGTCTTCCTATAGAATACCATGTGGTCTTCTTATAAAAGAGCATTTGGTCTTCTTATAGAAGACCAAGTGATGTTCTTATAGAAGACCAAATGGTCTTCTTATAGAAGAACAAGTTGTCTTTTTATAGAAGAACAAGTGGTCTTTTTATAGAAGACCATGTGGTCTTTTTATAGAAGAGCATGTGGTCTTCTTATAGAAGAGCATGTGGTCTTCTTATAGAAGAGCATGTGGTCTTCTTATAGCAGACCATGTGGTCTTCTTATAGAAGAGCATGTGGTCTTCTTATAGAAGAGCATGTGGTCTTCTTATAGCAGACCATGTGTTCTTCTTATAGAAGAACATGTGGTCTTCTTATAGAAGAGCATGTGGTCTTCTTATAGCAGACCATGTGGTCTTCTTATAGAAGAGCATGTGGTCTTCTTATAGCAGAGCATGTGGTCTTCTTATAGAAGAGCATGTGGTCTTCTTATAGCAGACCATGTGGTCTTCTTATAGAAGAACATGTGGTCTTCTTATAGAAGAGCATGTGGTCTTCTTATAGCAGACCATGTGTTCTTCTTATAGAAGAGCATGTGGTCTTCTTATAGAAGAGCATGTGGTCTTCTTATAGCAGACCATGTGGTCTTCTTATAGAAGAGCATGTGGTCTTCTTATAGAAGAGCATGTGGTCTTCTTATAGCAGACCATGTGGTCTTCTTATAGAAGAGCATGTGGTCTTCTTATAGAAGAGCATGTGGTCTTCTTATAGCAGACCATGTGGTCTTCTTATAGAAGAGCATGTGGTCTTCTTATAGCAGACCATGTGGTCTTCTTATAGAAGAGCATGTGGTCTTCTTATGGAAGGGCATGTTGTCTTCTTATGGAAGACCAAGTGGTGTTCTTAGAGAAGACCAAGTGGTCTTGTTATAGAAGCCCATGTGGTCTTCTTATAGAAGACCATGGGGTCTTCTTATAGAAGACCATGTGGTCTTCTTATAGAAGACCAAGTGATCTTCTTATAGAAGACCAAGTGATCTTCTTATAGAAGACCAAGTGGTCTTCTTATAGAAGACCATGGAGTCTTCTTATAGAAGACCATGTGGTCTTCTTATAGAAGACCATGTGGTCTTCTTATAGAAGACCTAGAAGACCAAGTGGTCTTCTTATAGAAGAGCATGTGGTGTTCTTATAGAAGAGCATGTGGTCTTCTTATTAAGTTCGAAGATGGGTTATATCGGTCCACTCCTTCCGGTACCTCCCCCACAAAAGTTCGAACATTTTCGGAAAATTTGTGCGCACGATAACTCTTATGGAAGACCAAGTGGTGTTCTTAGAGAAGACCAAGTGGTCTTGTTATAGAAGACCATGGGGTCTTCTTATAGAAGACCATGTGGTCTTCTTATAGAAGACCAAGTGATCTTCTTATAGAAGACCAAGTGATCTTCTTATAGAAGACCAAGTGGTCTTCTTATATAAGACCAAGTGGTCTTCTTATAGAAGACCATGGAGTCTTCTTATAGAAGACCATGTGGTCTTCTTATAGAAGACCATGTGGTCTTCTTATAGAAGAGCATGTGGTGTTCTTATAGAAGAGCATGTGGTCTTCTGTTAGAAGACTATGTGGTCTTCTTATAGAAGACAGTGTGGTCTTCTTACAGAAGACAGTGTGGTCTTCTTATAGAAGACCATGTGGTCTCCTTATAGAAGACCATGTGGTCCTCTTATAGAAGACCTAGAAGACCAAGTGGTCTTCTTATAGAAGAGCATGTGGTGTTCTTATAGAAGAGCATGTGGTCTTCTTATTAAGTTCGAAGATTGGTTATATCGGTCCACTCCTTCCGGTACCTCCCCCACAAAAGTTCGAACATTTTCGGAAAATTTGTGCGCATGATAACTCTTGGGAGTAACCTATTTGGTCCATACTTTGCACATCGTGAAATTTCCACCAAAATTAGATGAGGTTCCAATATGGACTCAATCGGTCCACGCCTTTGGGAACCTCCCACACAAATTTGGGGAAAGTTCAGTTTAGGACCTGCTCTCGAATCGTTTTGATTTTTGTTGAAACAACTTGTATTCACGGCCCCCCATACAGCGGTACAAGTTCCATCAGGGGCAAAACCATACATCCTGAGAAAATAGCCTGAGAGATTAAAAAAAAACCCCTACGACACCGTGTGTAGTGGTTGGAGCGCAAGATAACGCTGGAACGGATCTGTCCGATTCGGTCCAAAATTTTAACTTAGTAACATTTTATCCAAACTAAGTTTAAGTTCGAAGATAAGCCATATCGATCCACTCCTTCAGGTACCTCCCCCACAAAAGTTCAAAAATGTTCGGAAAAATTGTGCGCACGATAACCCTTGATGGGAGTGACCGATTAGGTCCATATTTTCCACAAACTAATATATCTACCAGATATAGATTCAAATTCAAATATGGACAATGGTTCAAATATGGTCTATATTTGTTCACTCTATCCGGTACCTCCCACACAACATTTCGAATAAGTTCACTTTAAGACCTGCAATCGAATCACTTTGATTTTTGTTGAAGCAACTTGCATTCGCTACCTCAATTACGATGGTAAAATTTTTTCAGTGGTAAGTCCATACTTCTTGAGAAAACAGCCCGAAGGGTGTTAAAACCCCCTATGGCACCATATCGACACCTCCAAATAATAGTACACTACCGCTCACTTGAATAGAACCCCCCTGCAAAATTTTTTTCAACCTCCATTTTTTCCAAATTATACAAGATATGAAATTATTAAGTTTTATTATATTTTGCTTCATGTGTTTGGAGTAAACTTAGTCATTCATTTGTATTCAAATCCAATTTGTATAAGTGTTATGCAAGGAAAACAAAATAAAGTCAAAAATTGAAGTAAAAAAATTGGCTCATTTGAATAGAACCCCCCTTTAAAACTTGGGAATACAGAAAGATTGTAGTAGAATATCGATGCATATTTAATCTATATTGAAAGCGAAGTACTTTCAGTAATATTCAGTAAAAGTATATCCCTCCTGATTAAGGATACACCCGTATATCCTGCTTTGGCAAGGATTCTTTAAATAATCGGGTGTAATGCCCAACAAAGCTTGCTTTTTTCATTCAACAAGTTTTTTTTGGAAGATTGCTGTCTCCTTTAGTCGTACATTTTACGCATAAATCATTGCCATACATTTTAGAGAATATTTTCCACTCTAGAATATGGCGGTCCCGCAAGGACATCCGCATTTCTTTTCAAAATTTTAAGTTTTTATGACTCGAAGTGTACAAACGTTTATAAAATCGTGATGAAATTTCCACACGGGATATTCAAAAATGTTACTCACTACTGGATATGTCTGTTTCAGAACTCCTTTTTAAATAGTCGTGCGCATTTAGGGTGAAAGAAATTGACGCCGAAGTCCGTCATAATTAGTAAGGACTATCCTTATTAAGTAAACAATTGCATAACTATAGAACAATTTTTTTGCGTCTATTGAATGGAAGACCATCTTCTAAATTGTTTCTGTAGCGATGAATGTGCTTTTATGGTGCTGAAGGCATTACTAATTATTAAGGACATGAGCGTCAATTTACTTCACCTTGCGAATCGGCAATTTATAAAGGAGTTCTGAAAAAGACATATCCAGTAGTGAGTAACATTTTTGGATATCCCGTGTGGAAATTTCATCACGATTTTATAAACTTTTGTGCACTTCGAGTCATAACAACTTAAAATTTTGAAAAGAAATGCGAAAATCCTTGCGGGTCCGCCATATTCTACAATTGGTAAATATTCTCTAAAATGTATGGGAATGATTTATGCGTAAAACGTACGACTAAAGGAGACAGCAATCTTCCAAAAATAAATTTGTTGAATGAAAAAAGCAAGCTTTGTTGGGCATTACACCCGATTATTTAAAGAATCCTTGCCAAAGCTGGATATACGGGTGTATCCTTAATCAGGAGGGATATACTTTCACTGAATATTACTGAAAGTACTTCGTTTTCAATATAGAGTAAATATGCATCAATATTCTACTACAATCTTTCTGTATTCCCAAGTTTGAAAGGGGGGTTCTATTCAAATGAGCCAATTTTTTTACTTCAATTTTTGACTTTATTTTGTTTTCCTTATACAAATTGGATTTGAATACAAATGAATGACTAAGTTTACTCCAAATACATGAAGCAAAATGTAATAAAACTTAATAATTTCATATCTTGTATAATTCGGAAAAAATGGAGGTTGAAAATAATTTTGCAGGGGGGTTCTATTCAAGTGAGCCTTGTGTATGCTAAGTCTAAAAAGTGAGTTTTGCGGGAGAAGCTCTCAAAGTTTGGAAATTTTTTTGAACTTCAGTACTATGCTAAGTCAATATTTGTTTATAACTTCTGTTCGGATTGACCGATCATTACCAAAATAAGACAGAATTTAAGTTAAAGGACGTTCGACACATCCAAATAATAGGTTGCTAATTCTGAAAAGCGAGTTTTGCAGGACAAGCTCTTAATGTTTGGAAATTTCTTTGACCTTCAGTACTATGCGAAGGAAATATTTGTTTATAACTTCTGTTCGGATTGTCCGATCATTACCAAAATTTGACAGAATTTAAGCAAAAGGACGTTAAATATAAAAATGTAAAGAACTTGAAAACATGCTAAGTCGACTTAGCATACTATTGTTTGGAGGCGTCGATATGTAGTGGCTAGAGATCCACTTCCATAATAGTCAATGTCGATCCATTACTTTAAGTATCTCCTCCGCAAAACTTTTGATCTTTAATCCTAATCAATATTTCTGCCGGTTTATACGCCCAAAATTTTTAAAACCCCCTAAATGCATACGTTTTTGGGAAAACATTTTTTCAATATACACAGGCTGATGGTATATCTCTGTCGGCGAAGCGGACTGATACTTTTTTACTTGTTTAAAATATCTTTACCACGGTATATTTATTGGTCCATATTGCTGAGTCTATGGCCAAAAAGCTCTAAGAAAACATCCGATTCGGTCCAAACTTTAGAGATTGTAATATTTCTACAAAGGTTGCTTCTCGTATTTACCCCAAAAAAGTTGAGTTTTTTGTCGTCCCGTTTTCAGATGTATAAAAAATCCTACGTTGACTGAAATGGCACGATAATTTACGAACTGAGTATCCGACTTGGTTGAAACTTTGCACATTGTACAGACGTACAATAAGTTTCAGATAACACTTTCCGATACCTCAACAAAAGTTCAAAATTTTCGTCTAAATACAATCTAAGCTCTGTTCGAGGACCTTTTTGATTTTTTACTGTACAAAATGGCTTTCAAAAGTAGTGAGTGATATTGGTCCACCCGTATCACATCGTAATATTTCTCTTAAACGTACAGTAAGTTCCAAGAAGTTCCAAAAAACCTAAAAATGTGACCTGAACTTCTATATCTGAAAAATGGTAAAACCTGGGAACAAATCATAACGGTCAATCCTCTAGAGATTTTTCACTGCTACAAAATTTTCTTTAGTCCCATTTCGATAGGACTTGCGATTTCCAGGCAAAATTACGAAAACCTAAAATAAACCTAAAAATGTGAACCTAGACCGCGATTTTTTTTTTAAATCCCTCCAGCGATTTTTTCTTGTTTTTTGGATTTTTCTAATCTGTGAACATTGCTGTTTCAGAATCCGCAAAAACTTTCCAGGTGTAAGCGGTTTTTATTTGAAGTTAGTTAAGGCGCATGACATTGTTTTATCAGGAGGCGAATACAGTCCCAATTTGAACTTCTATATCTCAAAAATGGTAAGACCTACGAAAATATCATAAGGGACAATCTTGTAGAGAATTTTCACTGCTACAATATTTTCTTTAGTCCCATTTCGGTAGGACTTCGGTTTCCAAGCAAAATCGCGAAAACCTAAAAAACCTCTAAAAATTTGAACTTTGATCGCGATTTATTTAAAAAACGCTCGTGTGATTTTCTTTTTTTTTTTTTTTTGATTTTTCTCATCTATGAACATTGTAGTTTGAGAATCGGCAAAAACTTCACAGGTGTAAGCTCCTTTCATTTAAAGATGGTTCAAGAGCACCGTGACGAATGACTACAACATTCAGGATTCATTTTTTATTTCTTCTTTCGCATAAATATTCAATATTCTCACAATTTGTTGCTACTTTTTGTTACACACATCACATGTTTTGTTGATCATTTTCACCACAGTTCAAAATTGTAATCAAAAGAACAATAAATGGGTTCTTCAAACATAGTATTGAACCAGACTTAAGTCTTATTTTGTCAAATCGCTAGTTTTTCATAAACTATTTTCCTTCACTTTACTTACATTTGGTTAACTTTTTAGCTGCCGTTATTTTGAATATCACACACACACAATTTTAGAATAAATATTGATAATTTGATTCATTAGCCTTTTTAGAGGAATAAAATAATTTTCAAATATTTTTTGTGGTATTTCTCTTTCGTGCAACACGTTCTACTTTGGCGAGCTTATTAATTTTATTTTATTACACTCCAACACAGATGCACGCACACACATACACTACCACAATGAATGTTATTTTACTGAAGAAGTGGCCTTAATAGCCTACAAATAGGCAACAACTTTTATGTTTTTGTTTTTTGCTGTTTTTATTTTTTTGTATTTTTTTATATTCGCAGATATCAAGGGGTTCTTGAATGGAGGGATAAATAACCGAAAACTAGTATCTTAAACCGATAAAATAAAATTTGTACTTTTTTCTATATTTTAAAACAAAAACTAAAAACTTTAATAGGCGGGTTGAGAGCAGGTGAGAGGTGGGGGGAGCTCAGTGACAGTGTTCAACAATAAAGGTAAAACTGTTTGAGATAAAGAGCCCGCGATTTAAATGGCGTTTTACACCGCCAACTTTTGTCGCGTGCTCAAAATCGGTTCCATTCCAATGTATTCTAAAATAACGACTAAATAATTCGCATGCTTTTTCAGCTTAACTGACCGACCGTCGACCACCATTAACATTTGTCAATGCTTGATGCTGCTGCTGTGGCTAAAGAGTACGTCGACATTGGCGTTAACGTAATCGTTAACGGCAACAACAATAACAAGTAGACTAAGTTATTGGTTCAGCGATAACAAAATAACGCCAGTAACAGAATGGGTGGTGGGCAGAGACCGCCTTCTCCTTCTCACCCACCGACCGACCAACTGCTTGAGATAGTCTTTAAGAAGGAACACACACAAAAAACAACACAATACACGACTGGGGACAACAACAAAAATCAATCATGAATTAAGATTAAATGTTTCGCACACAAAATCAAACACACATACATTGTTCACACATACATTATTTTCCGATTATGGGAACACATGAAGAGATTCTAGCCAGCGATTAGACTCTAATCATTAGAGTAGTTAGTGAAAATATCACTAACACCCGAGCTACTGCCATAATAATCACCACCAAACACACAGACCCCATGACGACACATGCACCTCGACACACCATAAGAACAACAAACATGCGAACATTTTGCCACGGTTATTTTCGCATGCAAAGGGGAAAGTTACAACGACGTAATGATTCCTTCTTCCTTGTGTAAATCTCATGCAAGGAAAATTTTTCCAAAATTCCAAGTAATCAAAAATTTTAAATGTTAAGTATACCGAAAATGGACCCAACATGTCCATTATACCTCTACCTGACTGTGTTTGCCGTTAATTTATGCATAACCTTTCTTAGAAGAAAATATCCTTTTTCTTGCTTCAAAGAAATTGCGTGCAAATTTGAGTGGGCCCCACAGTTTGACCTTTAAAATAAAACAATGGAATTTTACATGCAAGGTCAGATCATTTCCTGCATACAAAATTTACTTTCCGCAAATAAGTTATTAGCAAGAGAAAATGAAATATAAAGGACAGCTAAGTGCACCAGACCAAATCAACACAGTCTCCACGAACGACAAAAAAAACAAAATCCTAATTGACGGTTTTTTTTTTGGAACATAGGGACCATTATCGAGAGTTGTATTGAGAATAAAATTATAGCGATGTAACAAAGACCACAAAAAATACCAACAACTTTAATGCCAGAGGTCCATGATGGAGTAGCCTATAAATAGAGGCCCATATCTAAGAAAGTACATTCAAAGTTCTCGAGTGCTACGTTATAGAGAAGTTCGACTATATATGCTTTCACAACGACTGCCCATTATTAAACGGGCATGGGCTTTCAAAACACAATCCGAGAATGAACCTCAAGCTGCTTTGTAGCGCAAAAGTTTTCAACTTGTGCTGCGAATTCAAGTGATCATAGATGTGAATCTAATTTTGGGAGTCATTCCTTAGTTGTCGTGCAAATCAGCCATTTTAGTTGATCACAGTAGATTTTTTTTGAGATTTCGGCCCACTATGTCAAGAACCATGGACTTGGCATCGAAAAACATAAAATTGCTGTAAAGAGAACCACAAGAAGTATATTCGATAAAAACGATTCAAAAAGTTCCTGGAACAAACCTTAAACGGCATTTACGTAACAATTTTTGAACTTTTGTGCGGTAGGTCTTCAAAGATATTGTCCGATAAGGAACTTAAAACTTGATGTGTATCGTATTTAGAAGAAAATTACGATGCGCCAAGCTTCAGTCGAATCGAATACCCCATTCACAAGTTATCGTGCTCATCACTTTTTTGAGACGATGTCGACAATTGTTTAAGGAGCTCTTGGGCTACTATTTTGGGAAGTAAAAAATTTGACTTTCGTAATAGGGAGCTGGAGGACCACCTGCCTCCTACCATTTCTTTTAACGATCCGAAACATGTCCTTTAACCGATCTTTAGATCAACACGGTTATTGTAGAATTATTAGAATTATCGTGCGCTCCATTGTAAATCGGATCGAATCTCCTGCAGATAGTAGATCTGTAACGTGGTTTTGTCGTAGGCTGGGGTAGACTTAGTCGTGTCCAGGGTCACCATAAGGGAACACTAAACCTTACGGAATAATAAGACGAGTATTCTCCCCGGGGGTTAAATCGGATATTTATTGATGTAAAACTAAGTGGCTGGTGGAGTGGTAGGGCCCCACGACTCGGTATTAGGTTCGGATGCGGCGATTCGCAGATGCCCTGGAGCTGGATGACTCGGTGTTCAGTAATTGACGGAATAACGACCGGCTTCGGGATTCGTAGTAAATGATTTGATGATGATCGGGAACTCGGTGATTCGCGTTGTAGATGTTCGGCTACTCGGGGTTCGTATGTGTTCGGCCACTCGATGATTCGTGTTGTAGGAGTTCGGCCACTCGGTGATTCAGCACTCGGCTCGGTTGTTGGGGTCGTCGTTAGTTAGTGTTAGTTCTAAGTTAATTCCTACACTATACTACGAGTACTGGCTAGTGGAACAACACCCGAAGGTGGAGTGGAGCAACACCCGAAGGTGGAGTGGAACAATACCCGAAGGTGGAGTGGAACAACACTCGAAGGTGGAGTGGAACAATACCCGAAAGTGAAATGGAACAACACCCGAAGGTGGAGTGGAACAACACCCGAAGGTGAAGTGGAACAACACCCGAAGGTGGAGTGGAACAACACCCGAAGGTGGAGGGGAACAACACCCGAAGGAGGAGTGGAACAACACCCGGAGGTGGAGTGCAACAACACCCGGAGGTGGAGGATCCAGTCCCTCCCACAAACTGAAATACTTAAGTGAACGGTTGCACAAAGCGATTGAGAAGTACTCCGATCTTGTCATGCTGGTGATTTATTATATTGCATTATAACGCATCGTTTCCATAGTACCGTTAGGGGTATCATCACTGTGAATGACATTGAGTTCTTGTGTAAATGGGCCGTAATGTTGTTGGTATTATGTTCGTAATCATTTTGTCACGTTACAGATCTCCGATCCAAATCTTCTCATTTCTATATATAGAAGATCCTTTATTAAGGGTCTATCCAGTTCTTCTATAGATAGACGACCTCCTATCCAAGTCTTTTACGGAAACGAGACCTTCTTTGAGGGACTTCTATAGATGGAAGACCTCCGATCCATGTCTTCTATATAAAGAAGACCTTATATACAGTTATTCTATAGATACAAGCCCTCCTGTCCAGGACTTCTGTAGATACAAAACGTCGTATGAGGATCTTCTACAGATAAAAGACTTCCGACCCAGGTCATCTATAGATAGAAGGCCCCATATCCCGGTCTTCTACAGTAAGAACACCCAATATCCCGGTCTTCTACAGATGGGGCAGGTCCGATCCAGGACATCTATAGATAGAAGACCCCCTATGAGGGGTTTCTACACATAAACGACCTCCTATCCAGTTCTCCTACATTTAAAAGGTTTCCGACCCAGGTCTTCTATAGATCGAAGACCCCATAGGGTGGCAAAAGACGTCCTATCCATGTCTTCTATAGAAACATGACCTCCTATGAGAGTCTTTTATAGATAAGAGACCTCCGATCCAGATCTTCTACATTTAGATGACCCCATATCGCAGTCCGATGTCCGATCCAGGACATCTATAGATAGAAGATGCGCTATGAATTTTTTTTTACACATAAACGACCTCCTATCCAGTTCTTCTACAATTAAAAGATTTCCTATTCAGGTTTTCTATAGATCGAAGACCCCATATAAATACATGTCTCCTATAAATACAAAACCTTCTATGAGGGTCCTCTACAGATAGGCGACCTTCTATCCAGATTTCTATAGATGGAAGACCTCCTACATACGTCTTCTATAGATAAAAGACCCCATACCCAGGTCTTCTACAGATACAAAACCTCCTATGAGGCTCTTCTACACAGAGACGGCATCCTATCCAGTTCTTCTACAAATAAAAGATCTCCGATCCACGTCTACTTTAGATTGAAGACCCCATATACAGATCTTCTGTAGATGGAAGACCCCATATCCAGGTCTTTCATAGATACAAAACCTCCTATGAGGGTCCACTACAGATAGACTACCCCCTATCCAGGGCGTCTATAGATAGACATCCTCCTTTGAGGGTCTTCTATAGATGGAAGACATCCGATCCAGGTGTATATACAGAAGACCCAATTTATCCAGTTGTTCTATAGACGCAAGGCCTCCTGCCCAGGACTTCTGTAGATACAACTCGTTCTATGAGGGTCTTTTACAGATAGGAGACCTCCGATCCATTCTATAGATAAAAGACCCCATATCCCGTTGTTTTATAGATATAAGACACCATATCCAGGTCTTCGATAGAAACATGACCTCCTATGAGAGTCTTCTATATATAGGAGACCTGCGATCCAGTTTTTCTACAGTTAGAAGAACCCATAACCCAGTCTTCTACGATAGAAGACATCCGATCCAGGTATTCTATGTACATAAGCCCTTATCTCAGTTGTTCTATAGATAGAAGACCTCCAATCCAGATTTTCTACAAAAAAGGGACCTCCTTCGAGGGTCTTCTACAAATAGAAAAGCTCCGATCCAGGTATTCTATAGATAGAAGACCCTATATCCTGGTGTTCTATAGATACAAGGTCTCCTGTCCAGGTCTTCTATAGATAAAGGACGGTAGAAGACCCCATATATAGGCCTTCTATAGATAAATGACTTTCTATCCAGGTCTTCTACCGATACATGAACTCCTATGAAGGTTTTCTATAGATCGGAGGTCTCGATCCATGTCTTATATTGTTAGAATACTTTCGACCCAGGTCCTCTATAGGAAGAACATCCCATATACAGGTATTATTCACATATACATGACCTCCTATGATGGACTTCTATTGATATATCCAGGTCTTCTATAGATAGGAAACCTCATATCCAGGTCTACTATAGATAGAAGTCCCCATATCCTGATCTTATACAGATAAAGACCTCCTATCCGGGTCTTCTATAGATTCAAAACATTTTATAGAAGATCGGGATTCTATAGATGGAAGACCCCCTATCTAGAAGACCTCCGATCCAGGTCCTCTATAGGTGGAAGAACCCATATATGGTCTTCTATAGACAAAAGAATGCCCATCCAGGTATTCTACAGATACAAAACCTTTTATGAGGGTCTTCTATAGATAGAAAACCTCATCTATAGATAGAAGACCCCCTATGAGGGTTTTCTACACATAAACGACCTCCTATCCAGTTCTTCTACAAATTAAAGATTTCCGATCCAGGTCTTCTATAGATCGAAGACCCCATAGGGTAGGCAAAAGACCTCCTATCCATGTCTTCTATGGAAACATAACCTCCTATGAGTCTTTTATAGATAAGAGACCTCCGATCCAGATCTTCTACATTTAGAAGACCCCATATCGCAGTCCGATGTCCGATCCAGGACATCTATAGATAGAAGATCCGCTATGAGGGTTTTCTACACATTAACGTCAGGGACGTCTATAGATGGAAGACCTCTGATCCAGGTCTATATACAGAAGACCCAATATATCCAGTTGTTCTATAGACACAAGGCCTCCTGGCAAGGACTTCTGTAGATACAACACGTTCTATGAGGGTATTCTACAGATAGGAGACCTCCGATCCAGTTCTTCTATAGATAAAATACTCCATATCCTAATCTTTTATAGATAGAAGACACCATATCCAGGTCATCTATAGGCAAAAGGCCTCATATCCAGGTCTTCCACATAAACATGACCTCCTATGAGAGTCTTTTATAGATAGGAGAACTCCGATCCAGCTCTTCTACATTTAGAAGACCCCATATCGCAGACTTCTACAAATAGAAGACCTCCGCTCCAGGTTTTTTATATACAGAAGACCTTATATCCAGTTGTTCTAAAGATAGAAGACCTCAAATTAAGGTCTTCTACAGAAAAGAGACCTCCTTTGAGGGTCTTCTATAGATAGAAGACCTCCGGTCGAGGTCTTCATAGATAGAAGACCCCATATCCCAGTCTTCTATAGATAGAAAACCATATCCAGGCCTTCTGTAGGCAAAGGACATACTATCCAGGTCTTCTGCAGATACATTTTCCTATGGGGGTCTTCTATTGATAGGAGACTTTCGGACCAGGTCTTCTACAGCTAGAAAACGCCATATCTCTGTCTTCTACATAAAGGAGACCTCGGTTCCAGGGCTTTTACAGATAGAAGATACCATATCCAGGTCTTCTATAGGCAAAAGACCACCTATCCCGATCTTCGACAGACACATGACCTCTTATGAGGGTCTTCTATCCATAGCTTCTATGGATAGAATATCTCCTATCCGAGTCGCCTATAGATAGAAGTCCTCTATCTATAGAAGACCTTCCGTTCAAATCTTCTCCAGATACAAGACCATATATGCTTTAAAAGACCTCCGATCCAAGCTTTCATAGATAGAAGGCTTTCGGTACATACATTACCTCCTATCCAGGTCCTCTACAGATATAAGACCTCTTATAAGTGCCTTCTACAGATAGGAAACCTCCGATCCATGTATTCTATTGTTAGAAGACCTCCGATCCAGGTCTTCTATAGGAAGAAGAACCCATTTACCGGTCCTCTATAAATAAAAGACTGCCTATCAAGGTCTTCTACAGATAGATGACCTCTTATGAGGGTCTTCATAGATAGGAAACCCCAGATCCAAGTATTTTAAGGTCTTCTTTAGACAGAAGACCTCCTAGTCAGGTCTTCTATAGTCAAAAAAATTCCATAGAAACCCCGATTCAGGTCTTCAATAGGTGGAAGACCCCCATATACATATTTTATGGATAGAAGACGTCATATCCAGGTCTTCTATAGGAAACCTCCTATCTATGTCTTCTATAGATGGGAAACCTTCTATCTATGTCTTCTATAGATAGAAGTCCTCCTATCCAAGGCTACTATAGATAGATATCCTCCAAATATAGAAGATCATTTTCAGATGCAAGATATTCTACAGATGAAAGATTCCCTATGAGGGTCTTCTATATATATAAGATCTCCTATACAAGTCTTCTACAGATTGAAGATCCCCTTTTGAGATGTTCTGTAGACAGAAGACTTTCAATCGCGGTCTTCTAGACGTCTTCTGTAGATATAAGGGCTTCTATAGATACATATAAGACCTGTTATTCAGGTCTAGAAAATTCTGACTGTATGTTTTTGCAAAGTTTCTCAACACTGTGTTGCAAATGTTGTAATAGTCACACACACGCACATACATTCACGTATGAATATGTATGTTTAATCAAATGTGGAAAGCGTATCTACAAAGAATCCGAAACAAAATTCTTATCAGTCAATGCAGACGAACGAACGAACAATGGAAATAACGAGATGACACCAGCAACAGCACGACCACACCAATAATAGTTTGACGACAGTAACACTAAAGCATACATACATATAGCAGCAGAATCCGCAGCATCCGTAATAATGATACTATCGCCAACTAACGATCGCATCTTTACGACAAAGTGTTGTTGATGGTTTGTCGGACAATACAGACCGAAAAGGAGGGTCAGAAGGGGAGTAAATATTTTCGCCATTGTTTGTTGACGTTTATAACGGGTGTAGTTAATCGAACTATTTGCCTATTGATTGTTTGTTGTCAGCTTAAATGTGGATGTGCGTGTGTGTGTATTGATAATTTGAGGAAAAGGATGACATAAAGGCGATGGCAAAGGTTTGTATGAGAAAGGGTATTGCCACAAAAACTCTATTGTTTGCAAACCATATTCATTTGATGTGATTTTGATTTGATTATCTGTTCAATATTCATTGGCATTTTGGGCTATCAAAATTATGACAGCTGTCAGTCAAATCCCAATATAACCGGAACATTATCTGGTTATATTCTGTGAATGGTGGAACATGAAATAAATGTTTATGAATATTTTATGTAAATGTGTGGGGCAACTTATGAAGCCGAAGTAAGAATAAAATTCAATATGTGTACATGGTGATTTGCAACAATATTATAATTACCCACATAATATTGGTGGTAAAACTAACAAAAGTTTGTTTTACTTATAGGAGAATATCGCAGACTTAAGATGTCTTCTGACTGAATCTTCAACACCAAATTCAAATTATCGACCATTGACCCAACAATGTTGCACTTTCAACATTCGTATAATTCTGCTCAAAATTGAAAAAAATACTTTCACTTTTCGAATCAAAATCTGTGTTTACTAAAATTCTTTGTCTTGATTTAATTTTTTTTTTATTTTAAATGAAGATTTTGTGCTCAATCAAATTCAATTTATTTCAAATGAATAACAATGGCGCCTAATTCGAATACAATGATGTCTGCTTAAATACATATATGTACATATGTATGTATACACACAACTACACACATGTATGTTTGTAACACATAATGCGTTTTTGGCGACGAGTCATCACCCTCATGAATACTAAAGACACGAATTTCACCTAATATCCCATTACAAATACGTTTGACTTGAGATGGATTTATTTTGGGTTTAAGAATGGAGATTTAAGAGGTTATTGGCCCCCCATATAATTTGAATTTATGCATTACTACATGTCGGCTTATGGTACGTATTGCCAAAAGGAAAAATAGAAACATGTTTAGTTATGAAGAAGAGACCTAAATGGCGGTAAATACCGCAGGAGCACTGTCTTACCACAAAAATTAATGCAAACACAGAGAAAAACTAAATTATTTATATGGTGGTGAGAACCATATTATTTTTGTGACAAAAGATAAAATGTTTACCACAAAAAATAATTATTTATATGGTGGTGGGAACCATATTGTTTTTGTGACAACCATTACATGGTGATGAAAACCATATTATTTTTGTGACAACGTAAACACCAAAAAATATTTGTGGAGATCATAACATGTTTCTGTACACTAATATTATTATCATACTTCTCCTTTATTGAAAACAAAAAAAATCTTGAAATTAGGAACCATACATACACATTTAAAAAATATACAGTTGTTGTAATACCATACTATGGTTAATTCGGTTTATTTGTTGTATTGTAAAAGTTTTTTTTTTCAACTTACCTTTTATTGACAAAATTAAATCTGAAAGAAAAGAACAAAAAAATGGAAAATTAGTACAGGATTTTGACACAATACTTGAAGGGAGTCTTTCTCCACGAGCAGAAGGGAGTCTTTATAGACGAGGAGGAGGGAGTCTCTATAGGCGAGCAGAAGGGAATCTTTATAGACGAGCAGGAGGGAGTCTTTATAGATAAGCTGAATGGAGTCTATAGAGACGAGTCTATATAGAGGAGCATGAGGGAGTATTTATAGACAGGTAGGAGAAAATCTTTATAGACGAGATGAAGAGAGACTTTATAGACAAGCTGAGGGAGTCTTTATAGACGAGTTGAAGGGAGTATTCCTAGACGAGGAGTTTTCTTAGACAAGCTGCATGGTGTCTTTATAGACGAGCTGAATATAGTCTTTATAGAAAAGCTGAAGGTGGTCTTTAAAAACGAACTGAAGGCAGCCCTTATAGACAAGCAGGAGAGAGTCTTTATAGACGAGCAGGAGGAAGTATGTTTAGACGAGCTGAAGGGGATCTTTGTAGACAAGCAGGAGGGAGTCTTTATAGACAAACAGGAGGCAGTATTTATAGACGAGCATGAGGGAGTCTTTATAGACCAGCAGGAGGGAGTCTTTATAGACGAACAGGAGGGAGTATTTTTAGACGAGTTGAAGAGGATCTTTGTAGACGAGCAGAAGGGAGTCTACATAGACGAGCATGAGGAAGTCTACATAGACGAGCAAGAGGCAGTATTTATAGACGAGCAAGAGAGAGTCTTTATAGACGGGCAGGAGGAAGTATTTTTAGGCGAGCTGAAGGGGATCTATGTAACAAGCAGGAGGGAGTCTACATAGACGAGATGAATGGAGACTTTAAAAACGAGCTAAAGGGAGTGTTCCTAGACGAGGAGTCTCCATAGACAAGCTGCATAATGTCTTTATAGACGAGCTGAATAGTCCTGAGGTTCTCAGGAATTTTTTTCTATAGAAAAAAATAGTCCTAAGGTTCTCAGTAATGTTTTTCTATACAAATAATAGTCCTGAGGATGCAAGGAATTTTTTTCTATAGAAAAAAATAGTCCTGAGGTTCTCAGGAATTTTTTTCTATAGAAAAAAATAGTCCTGATGTTCTCAGGATTTTTTTTTCTGTAGAAAAAAAAAATAGTCGCGATGATCTCAGGATTTTTTTTCTATAAAAAAAATAGTCTTGATGTTCCCATGGATTTTTTTTCTATTGAAAAAATAGTCTTGAGGTTCTCAGGATTTTTTTTCTTAAAATAGTCCTGAGGACCCAAGGAATTTTTTCTATAGAAAAAAATAGTACTGAGGTTCTCAGGTTTTTTTTATAGAAAAAAATAGTCCTGAGGACCCAAGGAATTTTTTTCTATAGAAAAAAATAGTCCTGAGGTTCTCAGGAATTTTTTTTCTATAGAAAAAAATAGTCCTGGAGTTCTCAGGAATTTTTTCTATAGAAAAAAATAGTCATGAGGTTCTCAGGAATTTTTTTCTATAGGAAAAAAAAATAGTCCTGAGGTTCCCAGTAATTTTTTTCTATAGAAAAAAATAGTCCTGAGGTTCTCAGGAATTTTTTTCTATAGAAAAAAATAGTCCTAAGGTTCTCAGGAATTTTTTTCTATAGAAAAAAATAGTCCTTAGTTTCTCAGGAATTTTTTTCTATAGAAAAAAATAGTCCTGAGGTTCCCAGGAATTTTTTTCTTTAAAAAAAAATAATCCTGAGGTTCTCAGGAATTTTTTTCTATAGAAAAAAAGTAGTCCTGAGGTTCTCAGGATTTTTTTCTATAGAAAACATAGTCATAAATTTCCCAGGAATTTTTTTCTATAGAAAAAAATAGTCCTGAGGTTCTCAGGAATTTTTTTCTATAGAAAAAAGTAGTCCTGAGGTTCTCAGGAATTTTTTTCTATAGAAAAAAATAGTCCTGAGGTTCTCAGGATTTTTTTTCTATAGAAAAAAATAGTCCTGAGGTTCTCAGGAATTTTTTTCTATAGAAAAAAATAGTCCTGAGGTATAGAAAAAAATAGTCCTGAGGTTCTCAGGAATTTTTTTCTATAGAAAAAAATAGTCCTGAGGTTCTCAGGAATTTTTTTCTATAGAAAAAAATAGTCCTGAGGTTCTCAGGAATTTTTTTCTATAGAAAAAAATAGTCCTGAGGTTCTCAGGAATTTTTTTCTATAGAAAAAAATAGTCCTGAGGTTCTCAGGAATTTTTTTCTATAGAAAAAAATAGTCCTGAGGTTCTCAGGAATTTTTTTCTATAGAAAAAAATAGTCCTGAGGATCTCAGGAATTTTTTTCTATAGAAAAAAATAGTCCTGAGGTTCTCAGGAATTTTTTTCTATAGAAAAAAATAGTCCTGAGGTTCTCAGGAATTTTTTTCTATAGAAAAAAATAGTCCTGAGGTTCTCAGGAATTTTTTTCTATAGAAAAAAATAGTCCTGAGGTTCTCAGGAATTTTTTTCTATAGAAAAAAATAGTCCTTAGGTTCTCAGGAATTTTTTTCTATAGAAAAAAATAGTCCTGAGGTTCTCAGGAATTTTTTTCTATAGAAAAAAATAGTCCTGAGGTTCTCAGGAATTTTTTTCTATAGAAAAAAATAGTCCTGAGGTTCTCAGGAATTTTTTTCTATAGAAAAAAATAGTCCTGAGGTTCTCAGGAATTTTTTTCTATAGAAAAAAATAGTCCTGAGGTTCTCAGGAATTTTTTTCTATAGAAAAAAATAGTCCTGAGGTTCTCAGGAATTTTTTTCTATAGAAAAAAATAGTCCTGAGGTTCTCAGGAATTTTTTTCTATAGAATAAAAATAGTCCTGAGGTTCTCAGGAATTTTTTTCTATAGAAAAAAATAGTCCTAAGGTTCTCAGTTTTTTTTTAAAGAAATAATAGTCCTGAGGTTCTCAGGATTTTTTTTCTGTAGAAAAAAATAGTCCTGAGGTTCTCAGGAATTTGTTTCTATTGAAAAAATAGTCCTGAATTTCTCAGGAATTTTTTTCTATAGAAAAAAATAGTCCTGAGGTTCTCAGGAATTTTTTTCTATAGAAAAAAATAGTCCTGAGGTTCTCAGGAATTTTTCTATAGAAAAAAATAGTCCTGAGGTTCTCAGGAATTTTTTTCTATAGAAAAAAATAGTCCTGATGTTCTCATGAATTTGTTTCTATTGAAAAAATAGTCCTGAGGTTCTCAGGATTTTTTTCTATAGAAAAAATAGTCCTGATTTTCTCCGGAATTTTTTTCTATAGAAAAAAAATAGTCCTGAGGTTCTCAGGAATTTTTTTCTATAGAAAAAAAATAGTCCTGAGGTTCTCAGGAAATTTTTTCTATAGAAAAAAAATAGTCCTGAGGTTCTCAGGAATTTTTTTCTATAGAAAAAAATAGTCCTGAGGTTCTCAGGAATTTTTTTCTATAGAAAAAAATAGTCCTTTTTTCTATAGAAAAAAATTGTCCTGAGGTTCTCAGGAATTTGTTTCTATAGAAAAAAATAGTCCTGAGGTTCTCAGGAATTTTTTTCTATAGAAAAAAATAGTCCTGAAGTTCTCAGGAATTTTTTTCTATAGAAAAAAATAGTCCTGAGGTTCTCAGGAATTTTTTTCTATAGAAAAAAATAGTCCTGAGGTTCTCAGGAATTTTTTTCTATAGAAAAAAATAGTCCTGAGGTTCTCAGGAATTTTTTTCTATAGAAAAAAATAGTCCTGAGGTTCTCAGGAATTTTTTTCTATAGAAAAAAATAGTCCTGATGTTCTCATGAATTTTTTTCTATTGAAAAAAATAGTCTTGAGGTTCTCAGGAATTTTTTTCTATAGAAAAAAAAATAGTTCTGAGGTTCGCAGGAATTTGTTTCTATAGACAAAAAATAGTCCTGATGTTATCAGGAATTTTTTCTATAGAAAAAAATAGTCCTGATGTTCTCAGGAATTTTTTTCTATAGAAAAAAATAGTCCTGAGGTTCTCAGGAATTTTTTTCTATAGAAAAAAATAGTCCTGAGGTTCTCAGGAATTTTTTTCTATAGAAATAAATAGTCCTGAGGATCTCAGGAATTTTTTTCTATAGAAATAAATAATCCTGAAGATCTTAGGATTTTTTTTCTATAGAAAAAAATAGTCCTGATGTTCTCACGAGTTTGTTTCTATTGAAAAAATAGTCCTGAATTTCTCAGGAATTTTTTTCTATAGAAAAAAAAATAGTTCTAAGGTTGGCAGGAATTTTTTTCTATAAATAAAAATACTCCTAAGGTTCTCAGTAACTTTTTTCTATAGAAATAATAGTCCTGATGTTCTCAGGAATTTTTTTCTATAGAAAAAAATAGTCCTGAGGTTCTCAGGATTTTTTTTCTATAGAAAAAATAGTCCTGAGGATCTCAGGAATTTTTTTCTATAGAAAAAAGTAGTCCTGAGTTTCTCAGGAATTTTTTTCTATAGAAAAAATAGTCCTGATGTTCTCAGGAATTTTTTTCTATAAAAAAAATAGTCCTGAGGCTCTCAGGAATTTTTTTCTATAGAAAAAATAGCCCTGAGGAATTTTTTTCTATAGAAAAAAAAATAGTCCTGAGGATCTAAGGAATTTTTTCTATAGAAAAAAATATTCCTGAGGTTCTCAGGAATTTTTCTATAGAAAAAATAGTCCTAAGGTTCTCAGGAATTTTTTTCTATAGAAAAAAAAATAGTCCCAAGGTTCTCAGTAAATTTTTCGATAGAAATAACAGTCCTGAAGATCTAAGGAATTTTTTTCTGTAGAAAAAAATATACCTTAGGTTCTCAGGAATTGTTTTCAATTTTCTCTATTTTGACTACTTTCAGTTTGTCTCTATTGGGACTCCACGCTTGTCTCTGAACAGCCCTTTTTGAATGTTTATTAAGAATCCGATCGCCATAACATTTCATATATAAGGTTTTCGGATCAAATGGAAAAAATTAAGGGGGGTAGGCGTATCAAAAAATAACTTTGTCGTTTTTTGGGCTTCCCTAATGAATGCTTCCTCTTATTAAGCCCTCCATTTATTTCCTCTGTAAAGTCTTGAGTATAGTTTTCCTCATCTCATAGTGTCTGTGTCTGTATGTCTGTGTTTACCCATGTTGTTGCTGTTCATTTCTGTTATTTGCTCTTCTTGTATAAAAATAAAAAATTATAAACAAATTTATTTTGATTTGTTTTTATGTTAATTGGTCCACTTAAATTGAAATGCGACTATCCAAATAATTGAGTTAGGCATCCCGTCTGACATTTATTTAATTTAATTTCAAATAAAACTACTGATTCGTACTTGTCTTAGTTTGTGTGAGAGTGAGTGGTGTTGACTTTGAAAATAAATTTTAATAAAAATCACTAGGAATCGGAGGAAGGGGGTTATGGGGGGTGGTATAGTTGTGGGAAAGAATTTTATGTCAAAGTTTTATAATGTCTTCTTTTCGTCAATGTTGCAAAATAGCTATTCCAGTTTTAAGATAAACGTAACTAGCCTAAGGTCCATATGTCCGAAATGTAACCCTTAGTTTTCACAAGAGAACTATTTAAATAACCATCCCTCCCTCCAAGGTGCTCCACCACTTAATTAGACTTGGTTTTTTAAGATTCCAGTCACTGCCATTGCCCCATAAATAGGCCTCAAATCTAATTTTCAAAATAGTTTTATTGTTGAATTACCGTTGATATCAGACAAACATTTATTTGTTGATAATGCTGCCCTGCTTATCACAAAACTATATCAGCTAATCTGTGAGTGGTAGAGACGAAGATAATCATGGCAAAAAGATAGAAGTCGATATGGTAATTGGTAAAGTGGCATAAGTCGTGAAATATACAAACAAAAAATAAATTTAATATCATGTGAAGAACTTTTTGCCCCCGACAGCATATCCAAGCAGGAAAATTAAACAGTGTCCTAAAGAACTTTGGCCCCAATTTACTTTTATTTCTTTGGCCATGGGTGTTTCCCAAAATAAGCTTATTTTCCTACAAAATATAAAGTGAACTTTTTACCTTAAGCTATTAGTGTTCTCAACGCCAGCTCAGTAAATTTGCTAATAACATTAAGAAATTCGTTCACCCCTAGAGGGGAAGACCAAAGAGAGGCGACAGAGGTAGTACGTACGTTGGTGAATTAAAAAGCAAAAAAAAAACTTGTAGCAGTCGCCACACATTTATCAGATACGATGATTTGATTGCATTAAAAAGTGGGTGGGTTTTTCTTCGACCTCCCTCTCTTCACATGTGTCCTTCAGCTACGCTCCGGCTTAACTTTATGTGTGTTCTTCTGTTTTTTCGCTTGTCTTAATCTTATCAATTTGGCGATTAAGCCGTAAAGCTCTTAGGTAGACATATGATTTTTTTCTCGAATATTTTTTTTTTTTTTGAGATTATTAAAGTTAAACAAAAATTCCCTAGAATTTACGTTGTAAGGGAATTTTTTATTGTCAAAGGTAATAACCTTTAAATAGTGTCAATGATGCTTCTTAATTCGTAATTGTGGGTAAAAGGTTCAGGGATTATCAGTCAAGTTCGATGTGATTTAGTGATTATGCAGAGTATTTTGTAAGGTTCGAGGTTTTCCTTTATTACAAACTGCAATGAGAGAAAAAGATTAATATTTTTGGCCTTAAAGTAGCAATGGGTTTAAATGGATAAATACCGCGTTGTATGACCTTATCCTCAGAGATTTGTAGACATTATGAAGTATGCTTTAATGTTGTTGGATTTTAATGATAACAAGTAAAAAGTAGAGATATACCCTTAGCCTCAGACCTAAAGAAACGAAGTAACGCACAATAATTCTGACGTCTGTTAATACGATGTACAACGTTTGCACCAAATCGGTTTCTCTCTTCGAAAGACCGATTCTGCTGATCAGTTCGAAAGTTATCGTGCGCTCCAGCCACTACACATGGTTCCATAGGGGTTTATATAGCTTTCCGACCATTTTCTCAGAAAGCATGGACTTGCTCCTAAAAAAACCTGCACAGTCCTAATGAGGACAGCCAATGCAAGTTGTTTCAACAAAAATCAAAGTGGGTTTAAACTGCACTTTTCCCCCAAATTTGTGTGGGAGGAATTCTAAGGAGTGGACCTATATATTCCATATTTGAACCTGATCTATGTCCCGTAGAGATATTAAGATATGCAAACTGTGGACCAAATCGGTTATTGCCTTCGAGAGTTAACGTGCTCACCATTTTAGCGAAAAGTTTTGAACTTTTGTGGGGGAGATACCTGAAGGAGTGGACCGACATAACCTATCTTCGAACTTAAACTAAGTTTCGACAAAATATTATAAACGCCAATTTTTGGACCGAATCGGCTGATCATGATCAGTTCGAAAGTTATCGTGCGCTCCAACCACTACACATGGTGCCATAGGAGTTTTTTCACCTTTCGAGATATTATCTCAGGAAGTATGGACTAGCCCCTAATAAAACTTGTAACGTCGTAATAGGGGCAGCAAATGCAAGCTGCTACAACAAAAAATCAAAGCGATTCGAGAGCAGGTCCTAAACTGAACTTTTTCGAAAATTTGTGTGGGAGGTACCCGAAGGAGTAGAGCTCGTATATAAAGGCGCACTTCAGATCGTCTATAAAGACGCCCTTTAGGTCGTCTATAAAGACGCCCTTTAGGTCGTCCATAAATATGCCCTTCAGGCCGTCTATAAAGACGCCCTTCAGGCCGTCTATAAAGACGCCCTTCAGGTCGTCTGTAAAGACGCCCTTTAGGTCGTCTGTAAAGACGCCCTTTAGGTTGTCTATAAATACGCCCTTTAGGTCGTCTATGAAGACGCCCTTTAGGTCGTCTATTTAAGGCGTCCATAAAGACGCCCTTTAGGTCGTCTATTTAAGACGTCCATAAAGACGCCCTTTAGGTCGTCTATGAAGACGCCCTTTAGGTCGTCCATAAAGACGCCCTTTAGGTCGTCCATAAAGACGCCCTTTAGGTCGTCCATAAAGACCCCCTTTAGGTCGTCCATAAAGACGCCCTTTAGTTCGTCTATAAGGACGCCCTTTAGGTCGTCTATAAAGACGCTCTTTAGGTCGTCTAAAAAGACGCCCTTCAGGTCTTCTATAAAGACACCCTTCAGGTCGTCTATAAAGACGCCCTTTAGGTCGTCTATAAAGACGCCCTTTAGGTCGTCTATAAAGAAGCCCTTTAGGTCGTCTATAAACACACCCTTTAGGTCGTCTATAAAGACGCCCTTTAGGTCGTCTACAAAGACGCCCTTTAGGTCGTCTATAAAGACGCCCTTTAGGTCGTCTATAAAGACGCCCTTTAGGTCGTCTATAAAGACGCCCTTTAGGTCGTCTATAAAGACGCCCTTTAGGTCATCTATAAAGACGCCCTTTAGGTCGTCTATAAAGACGCCCTTTAGGTCGTCTATAAAGACGCCCTTTAGGTCGTCTATAAAGAAGCCCTTTAGGTCGTCTATAAACACACCCTTTAGGTCGTCTATAAAGACGCCCTTTAGGTCGTCTATAAAGACGCCCTTTAGGTCGTCTATAAAGACGCCCTTTAGGTCGTCTATAAAGACGTCCTTTAGGTCGTCTATAAAGACGCCCTTTAGGTCGTCTATAAAGACGCCCTTTAGGTCGTCTATAAAGACGCCCTTTAGGTCGTCTATAAAGACGCCCTTTAGGTCGTCTATAAAGACGCCCTTTAGGTCGTCTATAAAGACGCCCTTTAGGTCGTCTATAAAGACGCCCTTTAGGTCGTCTATAAAGACGCCCTTTAGGTCGTCTATAAAGACGCCCTTTAGGTCGTCTATAAACACGCCCTTTAGGTCGTCTAAAAAGACTCCCTTTAGGTCGTCTATAAAGACGCCCTTTAGGTCGTCTATAAAGACGCCCTTTAGGTCGTCTATAAACACGCCCTTTAGGTCGTCTAAAAAGACTCCCTTTAGGTCGTCTATAAAGACGCCCTTTAGGTCGTCTATAAAGACTCCCTTTAGCTCGTCTATAAAGACTCCCTTCAGCTCGTCTATAAAGACTCCGTTCAGCTCGTCTATAAAGACTCCCTTCAGCTCGTCTATAAAGACTCCTTTCAGTTTGTCTAAAAGACTCCCGTCAGCTCGTCCGTAGAGACACCAAACAGCTCATCTATAAAGACGTTTCAGGTCGTCTATAAATACTCCCTTCAGCTCGTCTATAAAGACTCCCTTCAGCTCGACTATAAAGACTCCCTTCGGCTCGTCTATAAAGACTCCCTTCAGCTCGTCTATAAAGACTCCCTTCAGCTCGTCTATAAAGACTCCCTTCGGCTCGTCTATAAAGACTCCCTTCAGCTCGACTATAAAGACTCCCTTCAGCTCGTCTATAAAGACTCCCTTCAGCTCGTCTATAAAGACCTTTCAGGTCGTCTATAAAGACTCCCTTTAGCTCGTCTATAAAGACTCCCTTCAGCTCGTCTATAAAGACTCCCATCAGCTTGTCTATAAAGACTCCCATCAGCTCGTCTATAAAGACTCCCTTCAGCTCTTCTATAAAGACTCCCTTTAGTTCGTCTATAAAGACTCCCTTTAGCTCGTCTATAAAGACTCCCTTTAGCTCGTCTATAAAGACTCCCTTTAGCTCGTCTATAAAGACTCCCTTCAGCTCGTCTACAAAGACTCCCTTGAGCTCGTCTATGAAGACTTCCTTCAGCTCTTCTATTAAGACTTCCTTCTGCTCGTCTATAAATACTCCCTCTATCGTCTATAAAGACTCCCTTCAGCTCTTCTATAAAAACTCCCTTCAGCTCGTCCATAAAGACTCCCTTCAGCTCGTCCATAAAGACTCCCTTCAGCTCGTCTATAAATACTCCATTCAGCTCGTCTATAAAGACTCCCTCCAGCTCGTCTATAAAGACCCCCTTGAGCTCGTCTAAAAAGACTCCCTTGAGCTCGTCTATAAAGACTCCCTTGAGCTCGTCTATAAAGACTCCCTTGAGCTCGTCTATAAAGACTCCCTTGAGCTCGTCTATAAAGACTCCCTTGAGCTCGTCTATAAAGACTCCCTTGAGCTCGTCTATAAAGACTCCCTTGAGCTCGTCTATAAAGACTCCCTTGAGCTCGTCTATAAAGACTCCCTTGAGCTCGTCTATAAAGACTCCCTTGAGCTCGTCTACAAAGACTCCCTTGAGCTCGTCTATGAAGACTTCCTTCAGCTCTTCTATTAAGACTTCCTTCTGCTCGTCTATAAATACTCCCTCTATCGTCTATAAAGACTCCCTTCAGCTCTTTTATAAAAACTCCTTTCAGCTCGTCCATAAAGACTCCCTTCAGCTCGTCTATAAAGACTCCATTCAGTTCGTCTATAAAGACTCCCTTCAGGTCGTCTATAAAGACGTCCTTCATGTCGTCTATAAAGACGCCCTTTTGGTCGCCTATAATGACGCCCTTCAGATCATCTATAAAGACGCCCTTCAGGTCGTCCATAAAGACGCCCTTTAGGTCGCCTGTAAAGAAGCCCCTTGGGTCGTCTGTAAAGATGATCTTCAGGTCGTCTATAAAGACTGCCTTCTGGTCATCTATAAATACTCCCTTCTGATCATTAATAAAGACTCTATCCTGCTCACCTATAACGAATCCCCTCAGCTCGTCCATAAAAACTCCCTTCCGTTCGTCTAT
The DNA here is from genome assembly GCF_047663935.1 of Musca autumnalis. Classification (NCBI taxonomy): domain Eukaryota; kingdom Metazoa; phylum Arthropoda; class Insecta; order Diptera; family Muscidae; genus Musca; species Musca autumnalis. The sequence goes on from NW_027412088.1 coordinate 54,195,526, forward strand.
TAAAACACCCGTCCTTTCGTCTATAAAGTCTCCCTTCAGCTCGTCTATAAAGACTCCCTCGAGCTCGTCTATAAAGACTCCCTCGAGCTCGTCTATAAAGACTCCCTCGAGCTCGTCTATAAAGACTCCCTCGAGCTCGTCTATAAAGACTCCCTCGAGCTCGTCTATAAAGACTCCCTCGAGCTCGTCTATAAAGACTCCCTTCAGCTCGTCTATAAAGACTCCCATCAGCTCGTCTATAAAGACTCCCGTCAGCTCATCTATAAAGACGTTTTAGGTCGTCTATAGAGACTCCCTTCAGCCCGTCTATAAAGACTCCTTTCAGTTTGTCCGTAGAGACACCAATCAGCTCATCTATAAAGACGTTTCAGGTCGTCTATAAAGACTCCCTTCAGCTCGTCTATAAAGACTCCCTTCAGCTTGTCTAAAAGATTCCCGTCAGCTCGTCCATAGAGACACCAATCAGCTCATCTATAAAGACGTTTTAGGTCGTCTATAAAGACTCCCATCAGCTCGTCTATAAAGACTCCCATCAGCTCGTCTATAAAGACTCCCTTGAACTCGTCTATAAAGACTCCCTTCAGATCGTCTATAAAGACTCCATTCAGCATGTCTATAAAGACTCCCATCAGCTCGTCTATAAAGACTCCCATCAGCTCGTCTATAAAGACTCCCATCAGCTCGTCTATAAAGACTCCCTTCAGCTTGTTCGTCTATAAAACTCCCTTGAACACGTCTATAAAGACTCCCTTCAGCTGGTCTAAAAAGACTTCCTTCAGCTCGTCTATAAAGCCTTCCTTCTGGTCGTCAATAAAGACAACCTTCTAGTCGTCTTCAGCTCAAAATTCCTAACCTAGACACTCGCACTCGCCATTCATATAAATGTGTTTGCAATTCACCTTATCGTATTTTGTATTGTCGCTATCGGCAATATATTCTTAATTTAACTTTTTTACAGCATTCAGTGTTACTTTTTGTTGGCTCTTTAATTAACAAAAAAATAACAACAATAATAAAGAAACGACAAAAAACGTGTCAATAGACGAAGCAATGAGGGAATGAACGAACTGCTGGAAGTGTGGCTCATCGTTTTTACTTTTCTTTTTCCGTTCCGTGTGTTGACATCACTTTAAATCATTTCCATATCCGTTAGTTTCTGCTTTCAGCGTTGAGTATGTTTCCGCCCTAAGGTATGCTATAATATATGCTATAAGTATTCACAATGTTGGGTGGATATTAGCAAATCACATTTCTAGGTGATAGCATACTACTCTGCAAAGGAAGGTAATTATAAACAAGGATGTCCTCAAAAGAAATCTGTGGAAGGATAGTCGGAGATGAATGACAACACCCAAATTTAATAGGTCTTTTCTGTTTTTTTTGTTGAAAAAATTACAAATTCCTACATTTTTAGAAAAAAATTTCATTTGACAATTTTAAGATCGCGACATACTATCGGTTTCCACGTAAGGTCATGAATATTTAAAAAAAGTTACCCTACCAATTGTATTATCATTACACTCTAATATGCTCCGCATAGAAACATGAAGGTATGTATATTTGTAATCACACTAAAGGATAGTGTCAACACACACACACACAAAGAAGCGGTAGAAATTATTGTCGAACATACCAATTTTTTCATATATACACGACAATGACACCTATCATATGGTCCACATCATGGTGCATATACTCGAACATACATACATACATCCGCCCACTCTCAAACATATGTGTTAGCTTATGTTTTTGTTAGGTGTCTCTTGACGGAAATAATTTTAGTCGGTTTGTTTGTTGCTACCGTCTTTCCTTGCTGTCGGTAATATTCGTTTATAAATTATGAAAATTGCTTATCCAGCAGCGTGTTTTGTGTTGTTGGGAGCTCTGTAAATGTGCAACGATGTGAATCGGATTAGGTGATGTTATTCCGAGGGTGTGAAGGAAAGAATATTGTTTAAATTGGATGTGAAAATTATATTAATAAGGATATAAGAACTATGTTACCGGAAGAACTGGTCTTTATAGTTGAGCTGAAGGTGGTCTTTAGAGGCGAACTGAAGGGAGTCGTTATTGAAGAGCCGAAGGGAGTCGTTACAGACGAGCTGAAGGGAGTCTTTATTGACGAGCCGAAGAGAGTCGTTATAGATGAAGGCAGAATTAATAGGCGACCAGAAGGAATTCCTTAAAGACAACCAAGAGAGACGTTATAGACAACCAGAAGGGGGTTTTCATAGAAGAATAGGAGGGAGTCTTTCCTGAGTCCTGAAGGGCGTCTTTATTGACGATTCGAAGGGATCTTTATAGACGAGCAGGAGGGAGTATTTATAGACAAGTAGGAGGAAATCTTTATAGACGAGATGAAGGGAGACTTTATAGACAAACTGAGGGAGTCTTAGTAGACGTGGTGAAGGGAGTGTTCCTAGACGAGGAGTCTTCTTAGTAAAACTGCATTGTGTCTTTATTGACAAGCAGAAGGAAGTCTTACTCAACGAGCGAAAGGTGGTCTTTATAGACGAGCAGAAGGGAGCCTTCATAGACGACCGGAAGGTAGTCTTTATTGACGATTCGAAGGGATCTTTATAGACGAGTCAAATAGAATCATTATAGACGAGTCGAAGGAAGTCCTTATAGAGGTACAGAAGGGCGTCTTCATTAACGAGTTGAAGGGAGTATTTATAGGAGAACAGAAGGGAGTTTTTGCAGACGACCAGAAGAGAGTCTTTATTGACTGACAGAAGAGAGTCTTTATAGACAACCAGTCGTGCGTTCTCTAACTCATTTTTTTGAGTTACCGACAAAAATCGGTAAAAACGACCTAAAGGGCGTCTTTATCGACGACCTAAAGGGCGTCTTTATCGACGACCTAAAGGGCGTCTTTATCGACGACCTAAAGGGCGTCTTTATCGACGACCTAAAGGGCGTCTTTATCGGCGACCTAAAGGGCGTCTTTATAGACGACCTGAAGGGCGTCTTTAAAGACGAAATAAAGGGCGTCTTTGTGGACGACCAAAAGGGCGTTTTTATAGACAACCTAATGGGCGTCTTTATAGAAGACCTAAAGCGCGTCTTTATAGACGACCTAATGTGCGTCTTTATAGACGACCTAAGGGGCGTCTTTATAGACGACCTAAAGGGCGTCTTTATAGACGACCTCATGGGTGTCATTATGGACGACCTAATAGGCGTCTTTATAGACGACATGAGGGGCGTCTTTATAGACGACCTGAAGGGCGTCTTTATAGACGACCTGAAGGGCGTCTTTATAGACGACCTGAAGGGCGTCTTTATACCCGACCTGAAGGGCGTCTTTGTAGACGACTATAAGGACGTCTTTATAGACGACCTGAAGGGCGTCTTTGTAGACGACTATAAGGACGTCTTTATAGACGACCTGAAGGGCGTCTTTATAGGTGACTTGAAGGGCGTCTTTATAGACGACCTGAAGGGCGTGCGTATAGACCTGAAGGGCGTCTTTATAGACGACCTGAAGGTCGTCTTTGTAGACGACTATAAGGGCGTCTTTATAGACGACTTGAAGAGAGTCTTTATAGACGACCTGAAGGGCGTCTTTATAGACGACTTGAAGGGAGTCTCTATATACGAGCAGAAGAGGGTCTTTATAGACGACCAGGTGGTAGTTTTCATGACTAACGGGAAGTTGAAAACTGGAAGGCATTATGACGACGAATAAGGTATCTTTATAGAGGACCAGAGGGCCTATTCTGTAACTTTTTAACAATTTTACTCATTGTTTATTTTACAACAATTTAATTTGTTTGTTTTGTGGTTGTTACAAAAACAAAAGAAATTTTAACAAATTTTCAATAGATAAAAGTTACAGAATAGGCCTACAGAAGGGAGTCTTTATTGGCAACCGGGAAATTGTCTTCAAAGACTAGCGAGGCCACATAATAGTTTTCTTTACAGAAACACAAATCCCTAAATAAGGTCAGAAAATGTATCAACCCATTTGGGTTGATTGGGCGCCACCTTTTTATGAGGGCTATATCCAAGTGTGAACCAATGTTGACAATTTTTGATGGAGAACTTTTGTGAGAGAGTTCGGTCAAAAAGTGGTTAAAATTGTCAAAATACCAAAAATCAAGAGGTACCGTTATATGGGGGCTATACCTAACCATGGACCTATATTGACAAATTTAAGTGGAGAGATGTTGTGACCGCTTGGAACCTCAAATGACAAATTATGGCAAGTTTGGTTAAACATTGTAGCTAAAGTCCTCAAAATAACGAAGATCGGGAGGTACCGTTATACTGTGTAAAACATGGACGTATGTTGACAATTTTTGGTGGAGTTTCTTTGTATCCTCTGGGAATCTTAAATGCTAAATTACGGATAGTCTGGTCAAAAAAGCTGAAAAAGCTAAGCTAGCTAAAACCACCAAAATACCGAAAATCGGGAGGTACCGTTATATGGGGCTATACCGAAACATGGACCTATGTTGAAAATTTTTGGTGAAGTAGTTTTGTGACCACTGGGAGCCTTAAACCTCAAATTACAGGTACTTCCGTGAAAAAAAGATTGCAAAAATCCTCAAAACACCAAAAATCATGGGGTACCATTATATTGGGGCTATACCAAAACATGGACCGCCGTTGATAATTTTGACCACTGGGAACCTCAAATGTCAAATTGCAGGTAGTTCCTTCAAAAAATGTATCGAAAACGCTCAAAATACCGATAATCAGGAGGTACCGTTATATGAGGGCTATACCGAAACATGGTTCTATGTTGAAAATTTTTGTGGGTATGTTGTGTGACGTCTGGGAACCTCAAATGTTCAATTACAGGTAGTTCGGTCCAAAAATGTAGCTAAAATCTAAAAAAAAATTAGCTAAAACACTCAAAATGCTGAAAATCGGCAGGTACCATTATATTGGGGCTATACCAAAACATGGACCTATAGTGACAATTTTTTAGGGAGATGTTTTGTGACTGCGGAAGCCTAAAATGTTAAATTACAGGCAGTTCGGTCAAACAATTTAGCTTAAATCCTCAAAATACCGAAAATCGCCAGGTACCGTAATATGAAGGCTATACCAAAACATGGACCTATGTTGAACATTTTTGGTAGAGTTTTTTTGTGACTACTGGGAACCTCAAATGTTAAATTATAGATAGTTCGGTGAAAAAAATTTCGCTAAAACCCTCGAAAAACCAAAAATCGGGAGGTACCGTTATAGGGGGGATATACCGAGACATGGAGGTATGTTGACAATTATTGGTGGAGATGTTTTGTAACCTCTGGGAACCTCAAATGTTCAATTACATGTAGTTCGGTCAAAAAATGTAGCTATAACTCTTAAAATACCGAAAATCGGGAGGTACCGTTATATGGGGGCTATACCAAACATGAACCTATGTTGAAAATTTTTGGTGGAGATGTGTTTTTGCACACTGGGAACCTTAAACTTCAAATTACAGGTAGTTGAGCCAAAAAATGTAGCTAAAACGCTCCAAATACCGAAAATCGGAAGGTACCGTTATATGGGGGCTATACTAAAACATGGACCTATGTTGAACATTTTTGGTAGAGTTTTTTTTTTGTGACTACTGGGAACCTCAAATGTTCAATTACATGTAGTTCGGTCACAAAATGTAGCTATAACCCTTAAAATACCGAAAATCGGTAGTTACCATTATATGAAGGTTATACCGAAACATTGACCTATGCTGGACATTTTTGGTGGAGATATTTTGTGACCTCTGGGAACCTCAAACGAAAAATTGCCGGTCCTTTCATCAAAAAAGGTAGCTAAAATCCTCAAAATACCGAAAATCGGGAGGTACCGTTATATGGGGGATATACCGAGACATGGACGTACGTTGAAAATTTTTGGTGGAGATATTTTGTGACCTCTGGGAACTTCAAATGTTAAATTACATGTAAGTAATTCTGTGAAAAAATGTAACTAAACCCCTCAAAATACCGGTACCGTTATATGGGGGCTATACCAAACCATGGACCTATGTTGACAATTTTTGGTGGAGATGTTTTTAACCACTGCGAACCTCAAGCGTCAAATTGCAGGTATTTTCGTCAAAAAAGGTAGTGAAAATCCTCAAAATACCGAAAATCGGGAGGTAACGTTATATGGGGGCAATACCAAAACATAGACCTATGCTGAAAATTTTTGGTGAAGTAGTTTAGTGAGCCTCAAACGTAAAATTACAAGTACTTCCATCAAAAAAAGTAGTTAAAATCCTCAAAATACCGAAAATATGAAGGTATCGTTATATGGGGGCTATACCAAAACATGGTCCTATGTTGACAATTTTTTGGTGGAGATGTTTTGTGACCTCTGTAAACTTCAAATGTTAAATTACAGGTACTTTGATCTAAACATTTAGATAAAATCTGCAAAATATCGAAAATCGGAAGGTACCGTTACATGGGGGTTATACCAAAACGTGGGCCAATATATGCCATCTTCGAACCTGACCTGCGCATGGAAAAAAAGACACTCGGTTGCAAAAATATAGCGTTCTAGCTCAATTATTGCGAACGCTAGAGTATTTACAACAGACGGACATGGCTATATCGACTCAGATTTTTTTTTGTTTTTGTTATATGGTCGCAAATGAGTATTTTAATGCGTTACAATGGGAAAAACAAGCTTAATATACCCTCCATACTATAGATGAGGTTAGAAAAATTACCATTAATTTTGCAGCACTAAGCAGGATGCTTGATTTATGTATTCCTAAATCTATGGCATTCACATTACAATGATTGGTTTTTTGGTGCCATTAATGAACGCCCAATACATCTGCATCCTTCTCCTCTTAGGGCCAAACATGACAAGTGGCAATTCAAATAAATTCCAAAAAAACATTCCTTTTAGTGTGATAAAACCACAGAATTAGGAGAAGGAGGGAGAAGAGAAGAATGCCTGCATCTTAAATGAGCAATCGTTCTAACGAATTTAAATGTCTGGTGGCCTTGGTTAAAGGGACTACAAGGACGGAAGGACGAGAGAACAGAAGCACAGAAAACCCCAAAAAAGATTTTACCATAAACCAAATGATGTCTTTGGTTTTTGGTAAAACAAAATGTCAAAATCCTCTTAGCCCATTCTGCAGCAACCATAAAATGAAGTTTGGGTTTTTTTTTGTTTTGGATTCACTTAACGACCCGGCGGCCAAGTGAAGACAAATTCTTGTGTTGAAGTTTTTTTATGAGACCACGAAGCTACCAAAACAACATACAGCAGCTCTCCATTACTCTCTGCTGCTTTTGGAAACATGTATACGTATGTAAGACGACCTTAATCTAAATGCTAAGCCGCATGTCTCATGTACGGTTAAAGCATACACACACATACACACAAGAAAAAGGACATTGCTTTGCTATTTTTTTATTTGATTTGAGAATTCATCTAAAAAAGTGAATTAAATGTCTGTGTTTAAAGCTGACATGACTGTGTCGTCCATTGATGATTGCGGACTCTAGTCGAAAATAGCTTTTTATTTGCTGTCTACTACTATACAAAGTTATCCCGCTGGGAATTCCTCCCATTAGACTCATACAAAAGAATGCGTATTGTGACTTTGTCACTATTCATAGTAAACAAACATTATCCTCGTTATTGTCATCATCATCCTCATTATCGTTGCGTTCGTTCGTTCCAGACATCAGACACCATTAGGTATTTTCAAGGATTAAATATTACTGGGGTTTCTAGAGTTTCTTTTGTGCTATACAAGGCTATCGATTACAAGGCCTCAATTGTCAGACAAAAAACGATGACAACATGACAAGCAATGAGAAAACTGTTTCATTGCTCTCTAATTTTTAATGGAGAGATGTTGTTACCACTGGGAAACTCAAGCGTCAAATTAGAGGTAGGTAGAGGTAAAATGGGCAGCTACCGTTATGTGAAGTCTATACCAAAACATGGAGCTATGTTGAACATTTTTGGTAGTTTAGTTTTGTGACAATTGAGAAACTCAAACGTCAAATTGCAGGTATTTCCGTCAAATAGTTAGCTAAAGTCAACAAAATATTGAAAATCGGGAGATACCATTATTTGGGGGCTATAGCAAAACATGGACCTACATTGGCAATTTTTGGTGCAGATATTTTGTGACCACTGGGAACCTCAAACGTCAACTTGCAGGTATGTACTTCCTACAAAAAAGGTAGCTAAATTCCTAAAAATACCGAAAATCGGGAGGTACCGTAATACGGGGGCTATACTAAAACATGGACCTATGTTAACAATTTGTGATGGAGAACCTCAAATGTTACCGGTAGTTCGGTCAACAAACGTAGATAAAGTCCTCGAAATACAGAAAATTGGGAGGTACCGTTCTATGGGAGCTATACCAAAACATAGACCTATGTTGAAAAGTTTTGGTGCAGATGTTTTGTGACCTCTGGAAACCTCAAATGTTATGTTACAGGTTCTGTGAAAATGTAGCTAAAGCCATCGAAATACCGAAAACCGGAAGGTAACATTATATGGGGGCTATACCAAAACATGGACCTATATCGACATTTTTAATGGAGAGATGTTGTGACCTCTGGGAACCTCAAGAGTTAAGTTACAGGTAACTAAGATCTTCAAAATACCGATAATCGGGTGGTACCATTATATAAGGCCTATATCAAAGTTCGATGAAAAAACTTAGCCAAAACCCGCAAAATACCGAAATTCGGGAGGTACTGTTATATGGGACCTATGTTGAAAATATTTGTTGGATTAGTTTTATGACCACTGGGAACCTCACACTTCCTTCAAAAAAGGTTACTAAAATCCTTAAAATACCGAAAAATCCAGAGGTACCGTTATATGGGGTCTATACCAAAACATGGACCTATGTTGACAATTTTTGGTGGAGATATTTTGTGACCACTGGGAACCTCAAACGTCAAACTGCAGGTACTTCCATCAAAACAGGTACCTAAAATCCTCAAAATCCTCCTCTCTGGAGATATCTATAAAGACTACCTTAGGATCCTCTATAAGAACTCCTTTGAGATCGCCATGGGGGTGCCATAGGCGGTTTTTACACCCTTCGGTCTGTTTTCTCAAGAAATATGTACTTGCCCCTGAAAAAACTTTTACCGTCGTAATGGAGGTAGCGAATGCAAATCGCTTCAACAAAAATCAAAGTGATTCGAGAGCAGGTCTTAAAGTGAACTTATCCGGAATTTTGTGCGGGAGGTACCGGATGGAGTGGACAAATATAGTCCATATTCGAACCTGATCTATATCTGGTAGATATATTAGGATGTGCAAAGTATGGATTACATCGGTCACTCTCTTCAAGAGTTATCGTGGACACAATTTTTCCGAACATTTTTGAACTTTTGTGTGGGAGGTACCTGAATGAGTGAACCGATATGGCTTATCTTCGAATTTAAACTAGGTTTGGGCAAAATATTACGAAGGCCAAATTTTGGACCGAATCGGCAGATGCTTTCGAGAGTTATCTCGAGCTCCAACCACTACACACGGTGTCATAGGGGCTTTTTGCATCTTTCAGGCTATTTTCTCAGGAAGTATGGACTTGCCCCAGATAAAACTTGTACCGTCGTATGGGGGGCAGTGAATACAAGATGTTACAACAAAAATCGAAGCGATTCCTAAACTGAACTTTTCCGAAATTTTGTGTGGGAGGTACCTGAAGGAGTCGTTGTTGTTGTAACAGTGTTTTTGTTATGTTTATGTCCAGTTCCAGAAAAATGGCTGCTTCGATGGGATGTAGTCACAGATCCACTGGTTTGGCGGGGCAGTTGAAAAGGTGTTCTGTGTCGTGCGGGCCCATGCCGCAAACTGGACAGATGTCTTGCACGGCGCGATCGGTATCCGTCCAATAAGAATTTAGGCGACTGCAATATCCCGAGCGTAGTTGAGCCAAAACTACTCTGGTTTGTCGTGGCATCTGACGCTCCGCAGCTGCGATAGAGGGGGGATGTACTCCGAGTACTTTATTCACACTATAATTGCTTAAGGCCTTGGCAACTGCGTCCTTGTGAATGCTATTCAAACCTGCTTGATATGCTTGTTGATCTAGGGGTTCTCTTCTGTATCGTTTGACCTCTCCCTCTAGAGCATGGATATCCTTCCTGATCTGCCTGAATGTGTCGGGCCTACCCACAAGATGGTGATTGGGATGGCTCACCCCTAAAATTTTAGGGCAGTTTGTAGTCGGAATTCTGCTACCGCCGACCACGACATTCAACTCACGTCCAAACTGCGCTGTCCATGTGGTGAACAGAGTGGCTGTAGATTTTGTGGGGGAAATCTGCATATTCCTCGAATGGAAAAATGTGGTAAGATCGGTTAAATAGTTGTTCAGTCTCTCACAGATGTCATCAGGATAGGTACCCGACGCCAGGATCGTGCAATCATCAGCATACGTTACGATCTCGATGCCGTCTGGAGGGAGCGGAATACAGGAGGGTAGAGGTTAAACAGTTCCGGAGATATCACCCCACCTTGGGGGACACCCTGTTTCAGCTTGGTTTCTTCACTCTACTGGGTTTGGACTTCTTATTCCTGAATTCCACGTACGACTGGCGTCCACACATATATGTAGTTGACTATCAGACGTTTCAAGCTTGGCCGGAGGGTTGTCTGCTTAATCTCCTCAAACAGCATGGAGTGTCTGACTGTATCAAAGGCTTTTGATAAGTCAAGCACCACCATCACTGTTCTATCGCAGGGCCGTCTTGACAGATATATGTAGTAATACTGGGGAGTAGTAAGGCCTCAAGTGTCTTTGCTACGGGCGACAAAAGCGAAATCGGTCTGTACGATTCACTTTTGCTGGCATCCTTGCTTGGCTTCCGTAGTGGGACCACCCTGCCCATTTTCCGGACTTCGGGAACAACGAGGTTGGCTAGCGACAAGTTGAGAACTTTAGTGAGATACTCCACTCCCGGCTCATCCAGCTGCTTCAGCATTACCATGGAGATTCCATCAGGGCCCAACGCTTTGGATAATTTAGCGTTTCTGATGGCATTCGCAACATCATCCACCGTAAACTGTGGTGGTTCATCCTTGGCAGGAAGAGATCTGATGCGACGTAATACCCTTCTCTTCGCCCTGTCACTCTCGGGGTGCTCGACAAACTGTCGATTGAAATTACTTGCACACCTCTTCGGGTCAGTCAACGTAACGTCGCCAAACGTGACTGAGGTCCTATCTTCCTTTCTTCCAGATTTCGAGAGTGACTTAACCGTTGCCCACAATTCACCTAATCCGGCTTCAATGTTGCAGCTCTTCAGATGATTTAACCATTTGTTCCCCTTATGCTCGCCGCCCGGCCTAGCGACCAGCCTGTTAACTTCCAGTGTCAGCTCCCTGACTCTGGAGTCATTGGGGTTGGCACTACGAAGCTCATGACGCTCATTTGCTAATTCCGTCGCCTCTGCTGGAAAGTTTGGTCTTACTTCGGGTATTCGACCAGCAGGGATATGGCGAGCGGCTGGAGCAGTGATGATGTCTCGGAAAGTCCTTTCCGCTACCCGAACTTCAGAAGGGGTGGGCAATTCTCTGAAGCGGTGATTGGTGAACTCTCTGAAACTCGGCCAATCAGCTTTCTTATAATTGACGAATGTGCGGCGTTCAGAGGTGATGAAGTCGGGTGGTCTGCTAATGGAGACAATTATGGGGAGATGGTCTGATCCAAGGTAAATGACGGGTTGCCAGGTAAGGTCATTTGTCAGACCAGGTGACACAATGGTTATGTCTGGCGAACTGTGACACTCTCCTCTAATTCTGGTAGGGGCGTACTCATTGACCGTGCTCAGCCAGCGCTGTCGTTTCCGAGGGCCAAATGCCACATCTCATGATGCATTAAAGTTCCCCAGGACCAGACGATTATGACCTTCCAAGAGCGGGCTAATGTCAGGCCTATAATCTGAGATACAGCTATTTCTCGGCGGGATGTATACGTTCAGCAATTCTGTCTCGGCAGTTTCACACATGACTGCTATCCCCATACATTCCATGTACGGGTCATTAGAGACAGGCTCATAGGAAAGCTAATCCCCCACCTCCACTTCTGTTGCGATGTTTCCTTAGCACATTGTAACCATCATAATGCTCTAAGATGGAAAAGATTGTATCGGGAGGAAAGAGAATAGAAGAAGAGAAGAAAATGTGAAATTAATAGGTGGACATCTAAGCATCTACTTCCAGTCCCAGGAAGCGGGCCGCTTCGACTGGATGTGTCCAAAGTGACTCCGGTGTCAGGTCTGTCGGTTGTGCAGGACACGCGAAGAGGTGCCGAAGAGGTGGCACCCTTTGTGTGAACTTGCTTAAGGGCGTTTTTTATGTCATCATCTGATGGATTATGGGGGATTGGGGGAATATTTGGCAGTTCTTTACGAAAGTCGTATCTAATGGGTACGTGTCATTCAGAGGGGGGTCTAATGCAATTCTCATGGTTAGGGTGGTCTTGTTTCTTACATTTAATCACATGTTGTTGTGTTAGGAGGGTACAGTGTGATTTTACCGGTAAGAGTTTGGAGTTTGGTGGTTTTCTGCGGCCTTGGAGTGGCACCCAGTGGCGATACGCAAGGCCGTGTTCTGGACCGTTTGGAGATTCTTCCATTGGGTATCGCTAATGGCCGGTGACCATATTGGGGCTGCATAATCAAGGAGGGGACGACCTATTGCCTTGTAGGTGGTCAGGATGGTCTCCTTGTCTTTCCCCCATGTACTTCCTGAGATGGCTTTAAGGAGTTTATTCCTTTTCCCTACATTCCCAGCCACCATCTCAGCATGTTTACAGAAGAGGAACAAATTGTCGAAGGTTACGCCCTGTATTTTGGGGTTCTTTATAGTTGGAATGTTTTGTCCTCGGATGTTAATATTAAGTACAGTGTTGACCTCTTTTGTCCACGATGTAAGGATGGTGGCTGAGGACTTTGGTTGTCGTTCAGCTTGGTTTCTTGCACCACCGCGACCTTGATGTTCTTCCGACTCATGAAATCTACTATTTCCTCGATCTTACCTCGGAGTCCATTGCAATTAAATTGTTAAAAGGATGCATTCTCTGGGATTGGGACAACAACGGCTGGTGTTAAAGGCTGCGTGTGCGGTTGTTGTCGAGTGGACTGCGGGGGAGTTTCGTAGTCAGACGACGAGGGAGTTTCGCAGTGTTCACGCAGCATGCAGCAACATAGTCCCTGTCGTAGTCCCTCACGTGGACAAGTCCAAAACAACCAATTAGATGCACCCACTCCTGGCATCTATTGCATCTCACCGAAGGTTGGATGTGGGTGAAGATGCGGATGTGACAAACTGAGCACAGATATATTTATTGGTGCTGGGTTTTCCTCCGTCCCGGCACGGACCAAAAGTATTCGGAGCAGGCATTCCGGGAAAAACGAAACAAGTACAAACATATGTACACTGAGGTGACAACCGCTGGCCGGAACGATGATCTTGTGTTGTTCCGGGTCAATCCGGTACGAAAGAACCCGCTGCCGTGGTTTTCTATAACAAATCCTTCTGCTCGTCTATAAAGTCTCCTTCCTGCTCGTCTGAAAGTCTCCCTTCGGCTCGTCTATAAAGTCTCCCTTCTGCCCGTCTACAAAGTCGTCTATAAAGTCTCCCTTCTGCTCGTCTATAAAGTGTTCCTTCTGCTCGTCTACAAATTCTGTATTCTGCTATTCTATAAAGTCTTCCTTCTGCTCGCCTATAAATCCTCCCTTATGCTCGTCTATAAAGTCCCCTTCTGCTCGTCTATAAAGTCTTTCTTCTGGCCGTCCATTAAGTCTTCCTTCTGTCCGTCTATATAGCCTCCCTTTTGGCCGTGTATAAAGTCTTCCTTCTGCTCGTCTATAAAGTCTCCCTTCTGCTCGTCTATAAAGTCTCCTTCACGCTCGTCTATAAAGTCTCCCTTCTGCCCGTCTATAAAGTCTTCCTTCTGCTCGCCTATAAAGTCTCTCTTCTGTCCGGCTATAAAGTCTCCCTTCTGCTCGTCTAAAAAGTCCCCTTCTGCTCGCGTATAAAGTCTCTCTTCTGTCCGGCTATAAAGTCTCCCTTCTGCCCGTCTGTAAAGTCTCCCTTTCGGTCGTCTATAAAGTCTTCCTTCTGCTCGTCTATAAAGTCTCCCTTCTGCTCGTCTATAAAGTCTCTCTTCTGTCCGGCTATAAAGTCTCCCTTCTGCCCGTCTGTAAAGTCTCCCTTTCGGTCGTCTATAAAGTCTTCCTTCTGCTCGTCTATAAAGTCTCCCTTCTGCTCGTCTATAAAGTCTCCCTTCTGGCCGTCTATAAAGCCTCCCTTCTGCTCGTCTAAAGAGTCTCCCTTCTGCTCGTCTATAAAGTCTCCCTTCTGCTCGTCTATAAAGTCCCCTTCTGCTCGTCTTTAAAGTCTCCCTTCTGGCCGTTTATAAAGTCTCCCTTCTGCCCGTCTGTAAAGTCTCCCTTTCAATAATTGTTCCACAAACATCCCAGATGGGACAAGGGAGACTTCTCTCATATCAATGAGTGCACGCCGATTCATATTGGCTCAATGATATGGGACCTACTTTTTATTGCCGAGTCCGAACGGCGTGTCTTACGACACCACTTGTAGAGAAGTTTTTCATGGCTTAAATACTCAGGAAATGTCGCCAGCATTACTGAGGGGGAATTTTGCCACCGTTGAAAATTTGATGTTGCTTGGCCTGGGATTCGAACCGCAGAGCTTCTGAGTGCAAGGCGGACGTGCTAACCATTGCACCACGGTGGCCCCCATAGTCTCCCTTTCGGTCGTCTATAAAGTCTTCCTTCTACTCGTCTATAAAGTCTCCCTTCTGCCCGTCTATAAAATCTCCCTTTCGGTCGTCTATAAAGTCTTCCTTCTGCTTGCCTATAAAGTCTCCCTTCTGGCCGTCTATAAAGTCTGCCTTCTGCCCGTCTATAAAGTCTCCCTTCTGCTCGTCTATAGAGTCTCCCTTCTGCTCGTCTATAAAGTCTCCCTTCTGCTCGTCTATAAAGTCTCCCTTCTGCTCGTCTATAGAGTCTCACTTCTGCCCGTCTGTAAAGTCTCCATTTCGGTCGTCTATAAAGTCTCCCTTCTGCCCGTCTATAAAGTCTCCCTTTCGGTCGTGTATAAAGTCTCCCTTCTGCCAGTCTATAAAGTCTCCCTTCTGCTCGTCTATAAAGTCCTCCTTCTGCTCGCCTTTAAATTCTCTCTTCTGCTCTGCTGTCTTCCTTCTTCTCGGCTGTAAAGTCTCACTTCTGCTAGTCTATAAAGTCTCCCTTCTGCTCGTCTATAAAGTCTTCCTTCTGCTCGCCTATAAAGTCTCCCTTTCGTCCGTCTATAAAGTCTCCCATCTACTCGTCTATAAATTCTTCCTTCTGCTCGCCTATAAAGTCTCCCTTTCGTCCGTCTATAAAGTCTCCCTTCTGCCCGTCTACAAAGTCTCCTTTCTGCTCGCCTATAAAGTCAACCTTCTGCTCGTCTAAAAAGTCTCCCTTCTGCCCGTCTATAAAGTCTTCCTTCTGCTCGCCTATAAAGTCTCTCTTCTGTCCGGCTATAAAGTCTCCCTTCTGCTCGTCTATAAAGTCCCCTTCTGCTCGTCTATAAAGTCTCCCTTCTGGCCGTTTATAAAGTCTCCCTTCTGCCGGTCTGTAAAGTCTCCCTTTCGGTCGTCTATAAAGTCTTCCTTCTGCCCGTCTATAAAATCTCCCATTCGGTCGTCTATAAAGTCTTCCTTCTGCTCTTCTATAAAGTCTCCCTTCTGCTCGACTATAGAGTCTCCCTTCTGCTCGTCTATAAAGTCTTCCTTCTGCTCGCCTATAAAGTCTCCCTTCTGCTCGTCTATAAAGTCGCCCTTCTGGCCGTCTATAAAGTCTTCCTTCTGCTCGCCTATAAAGTCTCCCTTCTGCTCGTCTATAGAGTCTCCCTTCTGCTCGTCTATAAAGTCTCCCTTCTGCTCGTCTATAAAGTCTCCCTTCTGCTCGTCTATAGAGTCTCACTTCTGCCCGTCTGTAAAGTCTCCATTTCGGTCGTCTATAAAGTCTCCCTTTCGGTCGTGTATAAAGTCTCCCTTCTGCCAGTCTATAAAGTCTCCCTTCTGCTCGTCTATAAAGTCTTCCTTCTGCTCGCCTTTAAATTCTCTCTTCTGCTCTGCTGTCTTCCTTCTTCTCGGCTGTAAAGTCTCACTTCTGCTAGTCTATAAAGTCTCCCTTCTGCTCGTCTATAAAGTCTTCCTTCTGCTCGCCTATAAAGTCTCCCTTTCGTCCGTCTATAAAGTCTCCCATCTACTCGTCTATAAATTCTTCCTTCTGCTCGCCTATAAATTATGCCTTCTGCCTTCTGTCTTCCTTCTTCTCGGCTATAAAGTCTCACTTCTGCCCGTCTTTAAAGTCTCCCTTCTGCTCGTTTATAAATTCTCCTTCTGCTCGTCAATAAAGTTCCCCTTTCAGTCGTCTATAAAGTCTCCCTTCTGCTCGTCTATAAAATCTCCCATCTTCACGTCTATAAAGACTCCCTTTTGCTCGCCTATAAAGTCTCCCTTTTGCTCGTCTATAAAGCCTCCTCTCGCATTCAATTAACCTCCAACGATTAAATGACACAAACATAAATAAAAATTTCTCATTGACATTTCGAAATATTTCTCTGGGACTATCCATTAAGAAACACCGACAGATTAATTGCTTATTTTTGAAATTCTATTAAATTGAAAACAATTGAGTAAATTAATTATTTTTCCCCACACAAAAGTCAGCGTAGCCACCATAAAAATTGTGAGGATGTTCAAATAAAAGTAAATTGAATAAATTCAAAGCCGTCAAATGCAAGTTGTTTAATTTAAAATTCATTTTTTAAACTTACCTTTAGTTTGCTGTAAACTAATTACTTAGTTTGAATCGGTGAAAATCTGAAATTAGAATAAAGGAGGAGAGTTGAAAGAAAATCTTAAGAAAGTTTATCAGCTTTCGACAATAGAAATGGCATTCAAAAAAACATTATGGGGAACTTGTATTGAAGCGAAGATCCATTATCTCCTAAGCAAAAACAACCTTCGCTTATTATAAATAATTCATTGTTTATTAAACCAATTTACATTAATAATACTGAGTTAAATTTGTTATATTTACTTTGTTTTTTTTTTTTTTTTTTGTATTTTCTATTTGCCAATTTAACCCGTTTTCTAAATGCATGCCATTGAAAAGGAACAAAAAACAGAACAACCTTAACAACGAAACGAACAATGTTCGAACTGATATTTAATTTTATGGGATATCAACAATTAATTTATTTATTTATGTGATTAACATTTAAATGTCTGTCTATAAAAGATTTTATCACGTAGCAGCACCACACAACCCACCAACCCACTAAGCAATCGACCAACCACAATCGAGACAGGCCTGACAATGTTTTAGACAGCAGATTAGCTGAAAAAATCTGTTACTTATTAAATTGTTATTGCCACAACTAAAACAACAACAAGCAAGTGTTATTTGTTCGCATGTTATTTTTAGCATTTCTAATTTGTTGTACTTCAATATCATAGCTGTTGTTGTTGTTTTTGTCGTCTGTATTCTTCGTTCTGTTCCACTTAATTTGCAATCTGTAATTATCATCGCGCGCTTACATGTGATCTTCGGTGCAAATGCCGGTTAGACCTCAACATTTGAAGCACCACTGGATGGGGTGCTGCTGCTGCTGCGGGATCAGTCATAGATTCCTCGTCGAAGTTATGATTGTCTGTCAAATTAAATTTGTTACTTAGCACAGTGGCGTTAATTGATGTGAAAAATTGTTAATTGTTAATTGAACAACATCAAACGAGTGATACCTACCCCTTCTCATAGAATAGGATGAACAGTGGGTTGGCATTGAACAAAGTGTGGAAAAAAAATAATAAATAAAGAAAGTTATAGCTTAAAGCAATAACTTATAGCCAGCCAATCAAGTCTATTTAGCCTGTCCAATGGTTCTGTTCAGTTCGCACAGAAAGAAAGGGTGCTTTTATAGATCCTTTCTGAAAGAAAGGGTGCTTCTATAGACCCTTTCCGAAAGAAAGGGTGCTTCTATACACCCTTTCTCAATGAAAGGGTGCTTCTATACACCCTTTCTCAATGAAAGGGTGCTTCTATACACCCTTTCTCAATGAAAGGGTGCTTCTATACACCCTTTCTCAATGAAAGGGTGCTTCTATACACCCTTTCTCAATGAAAGGTTGCTTCTATACACCCTTCTCAATGAAAGGGTGCTTCTATACACCCTTTCTCAATGAAAGGGTGCTTCTATACACCCTTTCTCAATAAAAGGGTGCTTCTATACACCCTTTCTTAATGAAAGGGTGCTTCTATACACCCTTTCTCAATGAAAGGGTGCTTCTATACACCCTTTCTCAATGAAAGGGTGCTTCTATAGATCCTTTCTAAAAGAAAGGGTGCTTCTATAGACCCTTTCTAAAAGAAAGGGTGCTTCTATAGACCCTTTCTAAAAGAAAGGGTGCTTCTATAGACCCTTTCTAAAAGAAATGGTGCTTCTATAGACCCTTTCTAAAAGAAAGGGTGCTTCTATAGACCCTTTCTAAAAGAAAGGGTGCTTCTATAGACCCTTTCTAAAAGAAAGGGTGCTTCTATAGACCCTTTCTAAAAGAAAGGGTGCTTCTATAGACCCTTTCTAAAAGAAAGGGTGCTTCTATAGACCCTTTCTAAAAGAAAGGGTGCTTCTATAGACCCTTTCTAAAAGAAAGGGTGCTTCTATAGACCCTTTCTAAAAGAAAGGGTGCTTCTATAGACCCTTTCTAAAAGAAAGGGTGCTTCTATAGACCCTTTCTAAAAGAAAGGGTGCTTCTATAGACCCTTTCTAAAAGAAAGGGTGCTTCTATAGACCCTTTCTAAAAGAAAGGGTGCTTCTATAGACCCTTTCTAAAAGAAAGGGTGCTTCTATAGACCCTTTCTAAAAGAAAGGGTGCTTCTATAGACCCTTTCTAAAAGTAAGGGTGCTTCTATAGACCCTTTCTAAAAGAAAGGGTGCTTCTATAGACCCTTTCTAAAAGAAAGGGTGCTTCTATAAACCCTTTCTAAAAGAAAGGGTGCTTCTATAAACCCTTTCTAAAAGAAAGGGTGCTTCTATAAACCCTTTCTAAAAGAAAGGGTGCTTCTATAAACCCTTTCTAAAAGAAAGGGTGCTTCTATAAACCCTTTCTAAAAGAAAGGGTGCTTCTATAAACCCTTTCTAAAAGAAAGGGTGCTTCTATAAACCCTTTCTAAAAGAAAGGGTGCTTCTATAAACCCTTTCTAAAAGAAAGGGTGCTTCTATAAACCCTTTCTAAAAGAAAGGGTGCTTCTATAGACTCTTTCCGTTCTTCTATAGACCCTTTCCAAAAGAAAGGGTGCTTCTATAGACTCTTTCCGTTCTTCTATAGGCCCTTTCCAAAAGAAAGGGTGCTTCTATAGACTCTTTCCGTTCTTCTATAGGCCCTTTTCATAACGCACCAGTCTGTTCAATACAGACCTATCGCGCTTTAGCCTGGTATAATGATCCGTCGTACATTGAATGTAGGAGGGTTGCAGTCAGGTGTGGAACTGCCAAGGTAGAGTTGCTTAACGTATATATCCCTTCAATAAATAGCTGTACTCCAGGTTATAGGTCCAACATTTCGAAGGTCATAATCATCCGGTCTTGGTGGACTTTTATACTCAGCATGAGTTGTGGCATTTGGTTCTCGAAACCGACCAGAGTTGCATAGTGCAGGCTGAGCAGATTAATAGCTCTACATTTTGCTCGGTCAATGAGGACCCTCCCACCAGACTTAGCGGAGAGTGTCACAGTTCGCCAAACATAACTATCGTGTCACCTGGTAACCCGTCGTTTCTCTTGGATCAGACCATCTCTCCATAATTGTTTCCATCAGCAGACCGCCCGATTTCATCTCCTCTGAACGCCGCACATTTGTCAATCATGGAAAGCTTATTGACCGAATTTCAAAGAGTTCACTAATCACCGCTTCAGAGATCTGCACCACCCTACTGATGTTTAGGTAGCAGAAAGGGAGTTCCGAGACATAATCGCTGCTGCAGCTTCTCGCAACATACCTTCCGGTCGAATACCCGAAGTGATACCAAACTTCCCAGCAGAGGCGACGGGATTAGCAAATAAGCGTGATGAGCTACGTCGTACCAACCGCAGAGACCCCTAAATCCGGGAACAGATACTGGAAGTTAACAGGTTGCCCAGTGAACATAAGCGGAACAAGTGGTGAAATGAATTGTGGGCAACGGCTAAGTCACTCTCGAACTCTGAAAGGAGGGAAGTTAGGATCTCAGTCACGTTTGGCGACGTTACGTTGACTAACCCGAAGAGTTGCCAAGTTATTTCAATAGACAGTTTGTCGTCTATCCCGAGCGGCAGGGCGAAGAGAAGGGTACAATGTTGCATTATATCTTTTCCTACCGAAGATGAACCACCACCATTTACAAAGGATGATGTTGCGAATGTCATCAGGAACGCTAAACATCCAAAGTGTTGGGCCCTAATGGAATCTCTGTGGTAATGTTGAAACACCAGGATGTGCCGGGAGTCGATTATCTAACCAAAGTTTTCAACCTGTTTCTAGTCACCCACATTGTTCCCAAAGTCTGGAGAATGGCAGGGTGGTCACGTTACTGAAGCCAAGGCAAGGATGCCAGCAAAGTTGAATCGTACAGACCGATTTTGCGTTCGTCGCCGCCTGTTGCAAAGATCCTTGAGGTTTTAGTCCTCCCCAGCATCAGAAGTAGCTAACCAGTTTGCCGATCGTCAGCATGGGTTCTATCTCCACACATATTAGTCGAGGACTCAACCAGAGCAAGCCGTGTGATAGAAGAGTGATGGTGGCATTTGACTTATCAAAAGCCTTTGACACCGTCAAGCATTCCACTCTGTTTGAGGACATCGAGCAGACAACCCTCTGGCCAAGTTTGAAACGTTGTTTAAGCAATTATATGTGTGGAATTCTGGTACAAGAACTCCAATCTCCTTAGAGAGAAACAACGAGTTCCATAAGATGGGGTGATATCTCCGGAACTGTTTAAACTCTACTTTTCCTAAATTCCAACCCTTCCAGACGACATTGAAATCGTAAAGTATGCGGATGATTGTTGGTAGTTGGCGTCAATTTCCTTCCCTGAAGGCTGAACTCCTATTTGACTGATCTTACCACTCTCTTCCAAGCGAGGAATAACCAAACACCCGCCACTAAATCTACGGCCATTCTGTTCACACATTGACGGCGCAGGTGAGAACAGAGTCATGGTCGATGGTAGCAGAATTCCGACCACAAACTACCCCAAAATTCTGGAGGTCACATTCGATAGTATTTTCACGTCGTCCGTGCATCTTCGAAAAGCTAAAATGTAGGAACAAGGTGTTCAAGTTCCTAGCCCCGGCAGCATTTTGGGTGCAGATAAAGGAACCTAGTTGACCACATATAGCATTGTAGGTCGTTCTGAGGTAAGCTGTGCTGCGCCAGTGTAGACAACGAATTTAAATACAACGCGATAGAACAATATCCTAACATGTTAGAACGCCACAACTTAAACAGGTTGTCTCTTGCCATCAGGAGTCGAATGTCATGAGGACTCAAAGATTTTTTCAGTACGGCAACACAATGTCATAGTCTCGTTGCACTACATGCTCGGGTGTTACAGTGAGAGTCATCCTAATCACCATATTGTGGATAAGAAGTAAGGATCTTCATGATATTGAAAGAAACAGAGGTCCAACGTTACAAGAGAAAACACCTAGAGAAAAAGCCTATCAAGCAGATTTTAATAACATTCACACAGATGCAGTCGAAGATGCCATCTATCACAGCTAAAGAACGTCAGCCGACATGACAAACCACAGTAGTTTTGGATCAACTAAGTTCGGGATGGTGCAGCCGTCTAAATTCCTATAGGGCAAGGCCAAGGCAAGACCTCTGTAGTGGAATTCTGTAACTCATTTTTGGAGTTACCAACAAGATTCGGTAAAATTAAACCAATCCCTTTAAGGATGACAACTTGTTCTAACCATTGAAAACTTCCCCATCGCAAATTTGAAGCTGTTTACCTCTAATTCTTTTTTCCACATTACTTCAAGGACTTTTAATCTTCTGCTAAGCGTGCCATTAAAGCAAAGTGTCTCCGCTATGATGTCAGCTTTACTAGGAAAACAATGTAAAAAAATAAGTTTCTTTTGTAAAGCAAGAAGTATGAAAACACATTTCGACGCATTGAAAAGTTCTATGAAATCAATTCACTTATTGTCAAGTAAGATGAAAACAACAAACAATAACAACAAAAACACAAATACAAGAAATACTTACAGTGGATAAAAAAGTATTCAGATCAGCTATAATTCTCTATTGTAGTGAAAGCCCAAGAATGTGGGGTATTTGGGTATTTAGTTTTAAGTTAAAGTATCGGCACATACTGTTCTTGCTTCAGTCATTTCTGATAGAAGACTAAAAGGCTGAGTTCGAATTTGGCTAGGCCTTTCTTCGCTCTTTTACCAGAAATGACTTTAGCAAGAAAGGAAGCCGAACCGAAAAAAAAACTAGATCAGCCCAGGAAGAAGTACTAGCGGTCAGCCAAGGGGCAGAGCGAGAGATTATGGCTTCGAGAACAGAAGAGAGAAGATTAACTGAAGCTTTTAAGAGTTCGAATAGGGGCGGCTTTCGGGTGAAACCGAACAACATGAGTTGGCTTCACAGAGATTGGAGGCCAATGATGAAGCAGGTAAGAAACTGGTTGCTTTAGACAACAATAACAAGGGAGTTATGAAGGCTCAAAGTCTCTTTTGGCCTAGGTAGGCTTTCATGACATTCTTCATTTCTGACATAATGGAAGTAGTGAATGCAAAGAGCAATCAATAGCAAATCCCTTAGTTTCCAACGATTGTTGAAATAGCTGTGGACTGTGTTCATATACACATTGAGACGTCTTTCCCAAAGCGTTCTCGCATCGCCAATAGGATATCATCGGCGTAGTTAAGCAGCATTCATCCTTCATATAGTCGTGGAAAATCGCTGATGAGCAGATTATATATGCCATTTTGGCATTCACACTCCCTCAAAGGACTCGATGCAATTCTGTCATATTGTATCGAGAGCTTTGGCGAAATCCAGACTCACCGCAATGGTCCCGTTTTTAGTCTTAAACCCATTGAATATGTGGAGAAGGCTGTCAGAGCATGGGTTGTTCAGTGTTTAGTTCGAAATCCAAATTGATAGTCTCTCAAAACTCCCCTTATCTCCATGACGCGGTTGATGCGTCGCAGCAGGCAATATTCAAACAATTTCCCAAAGGGCGATAGTAGGGAAACTGGCCTATAACTTCCACGCAGACGACCATCAGCTCCATGTTTCAGGATCGGTATCACTAGTGCTTCTTTTTAGGCTATCGGGAAATAGCTAATGTTGAGACAGTGGTGAGCGAATTCTTACAATTCAGTCATCCTTACAATATCTCGGTTGATGCGTCGCAGCAGGAAACATTCAAACAACATGTCAAAGGACGAAAGTAGGGAAATTGCCCTATAACTTCCATGGAGACAAGCATCAGCTTCAGGTTTCGGGATCGTTATCACTAGTGCTTCTGTCCAGACTATCGGAAAATAGCCAATGTTGAGACAGTGATGAGCGAATTCTTAAAATTCAGTCATCCTTTCAATAACTCGTTTGATGCGTCGCAGCAGGAAACATTCAAACAATTTCTCAAAGGGCTCAAGTAGGGAATTTCATTTATAACCTCCACGCAGCCGAGCATCAGCTCCAGTTTTCGGTATCAGTGCTACTAGTGCTTCTTTAAAGACTATCGGAAAATTCAGTATCCTCTCAACAATCCGGTTGATGCATCGCAGCAGGAAATATTTAAACAATTTCCCAAAGGTCGATAATAGGGAAATTGGCCTATAGTTTCCACGCAGACGAGCATCAGCTCCAGGTTTCGGCATCGTTACTACTAGTGCTTCTTTCCAGGCTATCGGATTATACCCAATGTTGTAACAGCGGTGAGCGACTTTCTCTCAATAACCCGGTTGATGCGTCACAGTATGAAATATTCAATAAATTTGCGAAGGGACGATAATAGGGAAATTGGCCTATAACTTCCACGCAGACGAGCACCAGCTTCAGGTTTCCAGATCATTATCACTAGTGTGTCTTCCCTGGCTATCGGGAAATAGCCAATGTTGAGACAGCGGTGAGCGAAATCTTACAATTTTTCGAAGCGAGATAATAGGGACGTCGCTCCAGGTTTGGGCATCGGTATTACTAGCGCTTCTTTCCAGGCTATCGAGCGACTTCCTCTCAATAACCCGGTTGATGAATCGCAGCAGGAAATATTCGACCAATTTTCGAAGGGACGATAATATGGAAATTGGCCTATAACTTTCACGCAGACGAGCACCAGCTTCAGGTTTCGAGATCGTTATCACTAGTGCTTCTTTCCAGGCTATCGGGAAATAACCAATATTTAGACAGCGGTGAGCGAATTCTTACAATTTTTCGAAGCGAGATAATAGGGAAATTGGTCTATAACTGCCACGAAGACGAGTATCAGCTCCAAATTTCGGCATTGGCATTACTATCGCTTCTTTCCAGGCTATCGGAATACAACCAATATTAAGAAAGCGGTGAGAGACTTTCTCTCAATAACCCGGTTGATGCGTCGCAGTAGGAAATATTCAAACAATTTCCCAAAGGGCGATAATAGGGAAATTGGCCTATAACTTCCACGCAGACGAGCATCAGCTTCAGTTTTCGGCATCGGTACTACTAGTGTTTCTTTCCAGGCTATCGGATTATACCCAATGTTGCAACAGCGGTGAGCGACTTCCTCGGTTCATGCGTCGCAGTAGGAAATATTGCCTATAACTTCCACGCAAACGAGCACCAGCTTCAGGTTTCGAGATCGTTATCACTAGTGTTTCTTTCCTGGCTATCGTGAAATAGCCAATGTTGAGACAGCGCTGAGCGAATTTTTATAATTTTTCGAAGCGAGACAATAGGGATTGGTCTATAACTTCCACGTAGATGAGTATCAGCTCCAAGTTTCGGCATCGGTATTAATAGCGCTTCTTTCCAGGCTATCGGAATATACCCAATGTTGCAACAGCGGTGAGCGACTTCCTCTCAATAACCCGGTTGATGCGTCACAGTAGGAAATATTCAATAAATTTGCGAAGGGACGATAATAGGGAAAATGGCCTATTACTTCCATGCAGACTAGCACCAGCTTAAGGTTTCGAGATCGTTATCGCTAGTGTTTCTTTCCGGACTATCGGGAAATAGCCAATATTGAGACAGCGTTGAGCAAATTCTAACAATTTTTCAAAGCGAGATAATAGGGAAATTGTTCTATAACTTCCATGTAGACGAGTATCAGCTCTAGGTTCCGGCATCGGTATTACTAGCGCATCTTTCCAGACTATCGGATTATAATTAATGTTGCAACAGCGGTAAACGACTTCCTCGGTTGATGCGTAGCAGTAGGAAATATTCCATGAATTTGCCAAGGGGCGATAATAGGGAAAATGGCCTATAACTTCCATGCAGACTAGCACCAGCTTAAGGTTTCGAGATCGTTATCACTAGTGCTTCTTTCCAGACTATCGGGAAATAGCCAATGTTGAGACAGTGCTGAGCGAATTTTTACAATTTTTCAAAGCGAGATAATAGGGAAATTGGTTTATAACTTCCACGTAGACGTGATCAGCTCCAGGTTTCGGCATCAGTATTACTAGCGCTTCTTTCCAGGCTATCGGAATATAACCAATGCTGAGACAGCGGTGAGCGACTTCCTCACAATAACCCTGTTGATGCGTCGCAGTAGGAAATATTCAATAATTTTGCTTAGGGATGATAATAGGGAAATTGGCCTATAACTTCCACGCAGACTAGCACCAGCTTCAGGTTTCGAGATCGTTGTCACTAGTGCTTCTTTCCAGACTATCGGGAAATGGGCAATGTTGAGACAGCGCTGATGGAATTCTTAAAATTTTTCGAAGCGAGATAATAGGGAAATTGGTCTATAACTTCCACGAAGACGGGTATCAGCTCCAGGTTTCGGCATCGGTTTTACTACCGCTTCTTTCCAGGCTATCGGAATATAACCTATGTTGAGACAACGGTGAGCGACTTCCTTTCCGGTTGATGCGTAGTAGTAGGAAATATTCCATGAATTTGCGAAGGGGCGATAATAGGGAAAATGACCTATAACTTCCACGCAGACTAGCACCAGCTTCAGGTTTTGAGATCGTTATCACTAGTGCTTCTTTCCAGACTATCGGGAAATAGGCAATGTTGAGACAGCGATGATGGAATTCTTAACATTTTTCGAAGCGAGATAATAGGGAAATTGGTCTATAACTTCCACGAAGACGAGTATCAGCTCCAGGTTTCGGCATCGGTATTACTATCGCTTCTTTCCAGGCTATCGGTATATAACTAATGTGAGACAGCGGTGAGCGACTTCCTCTGAATAACCCGGTTGATGCGTCGCAGTAGGAAATATTCAAACGATTTCCCAAAGGGCGATAATAGGGAAATTGGCCTATAACTTCCACGCAGACGAGCATCAGCTCCAGTTTTCGTTATCGGTGCTACTAGTGCTGCCTTCAAGACTATCGGAAAATAGCTCAGCGACTTCTTAAAATTCAGTACTCCTCTCAATAATCCGGTTGATGCATCGCAGCAGAAATTATTCAAGCAATTCCCCAAAGGGCGATAATAGGGAAATTGGCCTATAACTTCCACGCAGACGAGCATCAGCTCCAGGTTTCGGCATCGGTACTACTAATGCTTCTTTCCAGGCTATCGGAATATAACCAACGTTGAGACAGCGAAAAGCGACATCTTCTGAATAACCCGGTTGATGCGTAGCAAAAAGAAATATTCAATGAATTTGCGAAGGGGCAATAATAGGGAAATTGGCCTATAACTTCCACGCAGACGAGCACCAGCTTCAGGTTTCGAGATCGTTATCACTAGTGTTTCTTTCCTGGCTATCGTGAAATAGAAAATCTTGAGATAGCGGTGAGCGAATTTTTACAATTTTTCAAAGCGAGATAATAGGGAAATTGGTCTATAACATCCACGTAGACGAGTATCAGCCCCAGGTTTCGGCATCGGTTTTACTAGCGCTTCTTTCCAGGCTATCGGAATATATTCAATGTTGAGGCAGCAGTGAGCGACTTCCTCTCAATAACCCGGTTGATGAGTAGCAGTAGGAAATATTCAATGAATTTGCGACGCAGACTTGCACCAGCTTCAGGTTTCGAGATCGTTATCACCAGTGCTTCTTTCCAGACTATCGGGAAATAGCCAATGTTGAGACAGCGGTGAGCGAATTCTTACAATTCACTCCTCCTTTCAATAACTCTGTTGATGCGTTGCAGCAGGAAATATTCAAACAATTTTTCAAAGGGCGATAAAAGGAAAATTGGTCTGTAACTTCCACGTAGACGAGCATCAGGTCCAGGTTTCGAGATCGTTAGCACTAGTGCTTCTTTCCAGGTGAGCGACTTCGTACAATTCCGTTACATAAAATAATAATAGTTGATTCCGTTCAACATTAATATTGTTATTTCTGATGAGATCTTTGGCTTATTAGTTCAATTCGAGCTAGGTATGTTGGAACCTAAAATATTATTAGAAATATAACAGATTACATTGCTCGCCCACTGTATGTATGTCAGTGTAGTAAGAAAAGAAAAAG
This sequence comes from Musca autumnalis, assembly GCF_047663935.1. Classification (NCBI taxonomy): domain Eukaryota; kingdom Metazoa; phylum Arthropoda; class Insecta; order Diptera; family Muscidae; genus Musca; species Musca autumnalis. Next base: position 54,223,203 of record NW_027412088.1, read on the forward strand.
CGACACAATGTCAATAAAAATAAATCCATCTTCCTTGCGGTGCTTGACAGAAAAACGAAACGTTGGTAACAGTATCGGTGACAGGATGTCAGTCAAACAATTTGCAAAAGTGAATGGGAAAAATGCTAAGGGATATGGATGTATGGTTTCCATGTCGCTACTTTTCTTTTTTGTTGCCTTCATTTAGTAAAAAAAAGCTTCTTCTATTGCCTATTGTTGTTGTGTAGTGGATGAATATCACAGTTTTGTTGTTATTATTGTCGTTGTGTTATTATGACATCTAAAGTGGAATGATGACGCATTTTATGCAATCATCATTGTAAAGGATTTAAAATAAGTTATGGGGAAACAACCAAGGCAAAATTACCAAGGTAGATGCATCAGCCCAGCTGATCGAATTTGAAATGTCAAAATAGACTGCCGATGCATCTACCATAGTAATTTTGCCATGGAAACAACAATGATTATTTTCTAATGCCCATAATTTCAAAGCCTAGGTAACCGGGTAGGTAGCTACCCATTAGTTTACCGATTTACCGAGGCGTGCCATTTTTGAAAAGGTGTGGTAACATTGGTGATTTTCATTCATGATTTCGAAAAACATTGCCACATATAAGTGTTTTCAAATTTGTAAGACATTGGTAACGATCAACCTGGCAAAATCCTTGGTGTAAGTAACACGGACGTTTACGACCCGGTAACGTACCTATGAGTTGAAATTATAAAATTTTGCTTGAACTTGAATTATGGGAATAAGAATACTTCTCCGCAACTTTTTCGACTTCTTAAATATTTTTTCCCAAACTCAAATTTATAAATTACAAATTTCTTAAACAAATACTGAAAATATTTTCACACAAGAGAAAAAAGACCATTCACATACCTTCTTTTTTATTATTTTCGGCCTAAGGCCTTGCCACGTCCAAAACCAAATTTGCAAATGGCCATAAAATAGTACTAAAATATTCAATGTTTATATAAACATTTATATTGAAATTTGCCTTAGTGTGTGTGTTGTGTGAAAGCAAATGTTTTGAATCTGCAAACAAATGTTTTGAATTGACATCCCAGAACCCCGAACCCATCATCTGCAGAAAATTGTGTTTTTGTCGCAGCCAAAAGTCATAAAAAACTTTTGCTTTATTTGCTTTCTAAAGCTTTCAAGGTTATACATGCGACAAAAATTACCGTTATGAGAGTAGCAGCAAAAATATACGCCTAGCAGCATCTTCAAACAAGGTTGAGTGTGATAATCACACACCATCGGAGAATAGAGGCGGTGGTTAAATTATTTACGCAAAAAATTAAAGTAAAAAAAAGACTTGGTAGCTTTAAAAGGGTAATAGCAGAACGCAGGCATTAACAATTAATTTATAACGAAGGAAAGGAAGTTGAAGTATTTGCTACTCTGCGTGATAAACTTAATATGGAGGACTATCTAGGACTAACAATAAGGAATAACGCTGAAGTTTCATAGATCTGGAGAAAAAAGTATGCCTCCCAAATTCTTAAGAAACTAAAGAAACAGTAAGAAATACTAGCAGACAACCAAGTACCAGAGCGGGACGTCCAAGCTTTGCCGACAGAAGAGAGAAGATTAACTGGAGTTTTTAAGAATTCGAATAGGGCCGGCTTTGGGCTGAAATCGTACAAGATGAGTTGGCGGCCAATGATGCAGATAATAAACTGGCGGCAGTAGACAAATATGATGAGCGAGTCATGGAGACTCAAAGTTAAAAAAATGGGAAAACAAATGTGGCGTAAAACTATTGCGCCATATTCTCAGAAGGACGAACCGATCAAATGCTCACCGCCAATCTAAAACGAGGTGGAGACAAGAACTCTTATACAAAACATCGAAGATATCATGAAAATGATGTATAGTCTAAGACAGAATTTTAGTGCGCAATGTTGCCACTAAAACCAAGCAGGAACCTAGCAAATTTCGAACTGGGTTGCCCTTTTCTTTTTTATTCTTTTATCAGAAGCAAGCAAGGCAAGCAGACGAGGCAGCTTATGTAACTAGGCCTTTATGGAGGCTCAAAGTCGTCTCTAAATTATAAAAGAGAAGCAGTGAATGCAAAGGACAATCAATTGCAAATCGCTACAATGCTGATGCAGAATGAGTCTGCGGCAATGAAAACGTTGATGCTGACAGCATTGAATATTTTTCCATCGCATTGCACTTATATTCGCGGACCACACAGGCCCCGTATAGCTTACCATAAACAAGGTTTATGGCTTTATATAACCAAAGGTTTCATTATCTGCAAACCAAGTGCTGCCGGTCCCTAGCCAGCCTTAAGGTCAAGGTCCTGGCTGTGACATGCGTAGACGATGTAAAGATGCTGTCGATTGTGACCCCTAGAATCTTGAGATAGTTAATGGTCGGAATCCGCCTACCATCAACCATGACATTCAGCTCAGTACCAATCTCCGTAGTCCATGTGGTGAACAGAGTGGCCGCAGTTTTAGTGGCGGATATTTGGTAAGATCCGTCAAATAGGAGTTCAGCCTTTCACAAATGATATCAGGAGTGGTATCTGACGCCAAGATCATCCAATCATCCGCATACGTAACAGCCTCAACTTCGTCGGAAGGGGAAGATATCACCCCACCTTAGGGAACTCCTTGTTTTAATATACAGAGCTTGAACTTCTTGTTCCTGAGTTCCACGTACGACTGCCGCCTGGCTGAGTCCTCGAGTAATAATTGTGGAGATTGCATGCAGCGCTGTTGTCGTGCTGTGCTGCTTACGGACCGCATGCTGATGATCGGTAACTGGACACATACATATTTCTGACGCTATGTAAGAGTAAAACCTCAGAAGTCTTTGATACGGACGACAAAAGCGAGGATACCTTTGCTGGTATCCTTTCCTAGCTTCAGTAGCGGGATCATCCTGGCTATTTTCTAGACTTCGAACACGATGTGACTGACTAGCGAAAGCTTAACAACTTTGGTGAGATGCTCAACTGCCAACTCATTCAGATGTTTCAGCATTACCATGGAGATTCCAACAGGTACCAACGCTTTGGATGATTTAGGGTTCTTTTGCCATTGCCAAGATCACCCGTTGTAAATTTGTGGTTCCTACTCGGTAGGTAGAGATCAAATACGATGTAATAATCTTCTCTTGATTCTGTCTATCCAGCGGTACTCGACAAACTGTCGATTGAAACAACTTGCGTATCTCTATGCATCAGTCAGCGTAACGTCGCCATAGAGGAAAGGGTGCTTCTTAAGACCCTTTCCATAGGAGAAAGAGCGCTTCTTAAGACCCTTTCCATAGAGGAAAGGGTGCTTCTTAAGACCCTTTCCATAGAGGAAAGGGTGCTTCTTAAGACCCTTTCCATAGGAGAAAATGTGCTTCTTAAGATCCTTTCCGTAGAGGAAAGGGTGCTTCTTAAGACCCTTTCCATAGAAGAAAGTGTGCTTCTTAACACCCTTTCCATAGGAGAAAGGGTGCTTCTTAAGACCCTTTCCATAGGAGAAAGGGTGCTTCTTAAGACCCTTTCCATAGGAGAAAGGGTGCTTCTTAAGACCCTTTCCATAGAGAAAAGGGTGCTTTTTAAGACAGTTTCCATAGAGGAAAGGGTGCTTCTTAAGACCCTTTCCATAGAGGAAAGGGTGCTTCTTAAGACCCTTTCCATAGAGGAAAGGGTGCTTCTTAACACCCTTTTCATAGAAGAAAGGGTGCTTCTTAAGACCCTTTCCATAGAGAAAAGGGTGCTTCTTAAGACCCTTTCCATAGAGAAAAGGGTGCTTCTTAACACCCTTTCCATAGAGGAAAGGGTGCTTCTTAACACCCTTTCCATAGAGGAAAGGGTGCTTCTTAAGACCCTTTCCATAGAGGAAAGGGTGCTTCTTAACACCCTTTCCATAGAGGAAAGGGTGCTTCTTAAAACCCTTTCCATAGAGGAAAGGGTGCTTCTTAAGACCCTTTTCATAGCAGAAAGGGTGCTTCTTAAGACCCTTTCCATAGAGGAAAGGGTGCTTCTTAAGACCCTTTTCATAGAAGAAAGGGTGCTTCTTAAGACCCTTTCCATAGAGAAAAGGGTGCTTCTTAAGACCCTTTCCATAGAGAAAAGGGTGCTTCTTAACACCCTTTCCATAGAGGAAAGGGTGCTTCTTAAGACCCTTTCCATAGAGGAAAGGGTGCTTCTTAACACCCTTTCCATAGAGGAAAGGGTGCTTCTTAAAACCCTTTCCATAGAGGAAAGGGTGCTTCTTAAGACCCTTTCCATAGAGGAAAGGGTGCTTCTTAAAACCCTTTCCATAGGAGAAAGGGTGCTTCGTAAGACCCTTTCCATAGGAGAAAGGGTGCTCCTTAAGACCCTTTCCACAGGAGAAAAAGTGGTTCTTAAGACCCTTTCCATCGGAGAAAGGGTACTTCTTGAGACCCTTTCCATAGGAGAAAGGGTACTTCTTAAGACCCTTTCCACAGGAGAAAGGGTGCTTCTTAAGACCCTTTCCACAGGAGAAAGGGTGCTTCTTAAGACCCTTTCCACAGGAGAAAGGGTGCTTCCTAAAACCCTTTCCATAGGAGAAAGGGTGCTTCCTAAGACCCTTTCCATAGGAGAAAGGGTGCTTCCTAAGACCCTTTCCATAGGAAAAAGGGTGCTTCTTAAGACCCTTTCCATAGGAGAAAGGGTGCTTCTTAAGACCCTTTCCATAGGAGAAAGGATGCTTCTTAAGACCCTTTCCATAGTAGAAAGGGTGCTTCATAAGACCTTTTCCATAGAGGAAAGGGTGCTTTTTAAGACCCTTTCCATAGAGGAAAGGGTGCTTCTTAAGACCCTTTCCATAGAGGAAAGGGTGCTTCTTAAGACCCTTTCCATAGAGGAAAGGGTGCTTCTTAAGACCCTTTCCATAGAGGAAAGGGTGCTTCTTAAGACCCTTTCCATAGAGGAAAGGGTGCTTCTTAAGACCCTTTCCATAGAGGAAAGGGTCTTTCTTAAGACCTTTTCCATAGAGGAAAGGGTGCTTCTTAAGACCTTTTCCATAGAGGAAAGGGTGCTTCTTACGAACCTTTCCATAGAGGAAAGGGGCTTCTTAAGACCCTTTTCATAGAGGAAAAAGTGCTTCTTAAGACCCTTTCCATAGGAGAAAGGGTGCTTCTTAAGACCCTTTCCATAGGAGAAAAAGTGCTTCTTAAGACCCTTTCCATCGGAGAAAGGGTGCTTCTTAAGACCCTTTCCATAGGAGAAAGGATGCTTCTTAAGACCCTTTCCACAGGAGAAAGGGTGCTTCTTAAGACCCTTTCCACAGGAGAAAGGGTGCTTCTTAAGACCCTCTCCACAGGAGAATGGGTGCTTCCTAAGACCCTTTCCATAGGAGAAAGGGTGCTTCCTAAGACCCTTTCCATAGGAGAAAGGGTGCTTCCTAAGACCCTTTCCATAGGAGAAAGGGTGCTTCTTAAGACCCTTTCCATAGGAGAAAGGATGCTTCTTAAGACCCTTTCCATAGGAGAAAGGGTGCTTCATAAGACCCTTTCCATAGGAGAAAGGGTGCTTCATAAGAACCTTCCCATAGAGGAAAGGGTGCTTTTTAAGACCCTTTCCATAGAGGAAAGGGTGCTTTTTAAGACAGTTTCCATAGAGGAAAGGGTGCTTCTTAAGACCCTTTCCATAGAGGAAAGGGTGCTTCTTAAGACCCTTTCCATAGAGGAAAGGGTGCTTCTTAAGACCCTTTCCATGTAGGAAAGGAGCTTCTTAAGACCCTTTCCATAGAGGAAAGGAGCTTTTTAAGACCATTTCCATAGGAGAACGGGTGCCTCTTAAGACCCTTTCCATACGAGAAAGGGTGCTTCTTAACACCCTTTCCATACGAGAAAGGGTGCTTCTTAAGACCCTTTCCATACGAGAAAGGGTGCTTCTTAAGACCCTTTCCATACGAGAAAGGGTGCTTCTTAAGACCCTTTCCATACGAGAGAGGGTGCTTCTTAAGACCCTTTCCATACGAGAAAGGGTGCGTCTTAAGACGGATCAGTCAGCGTAACGTCGATAAACGTGACTTAATCGTGGTCCACAAGTTACTTTTTTCGGCTTGCAATTCTTCAGATAATTTAGGCTCTTGTTCCGAGGGTTCGAGAGTGACTTAATTGTTGCCCACAAGTTTCTTATTTCGGCTTGCAATTCTTCAGATAATTTAGGCCCTTGTTTCGCTTACGGCCTAACCGATCAATTTCCAGTATCAGCTCCCTGGCTGTGGGGTCACTGCTACCCGAACAAGATAAGGATTTGGCAGATACCTGAAGCTGTAATTAGTGAACTGTCTGTAACTTACGGCAAAAGTTGAGGACTTTCCTCTGAAGCTCGACTTCTGGTTCATCTAGATTTTTAACATCGCCATTGAAATACCGTCACGTTCAAGCGCTGTCCACCTCGGACAACATCACCCATCAAATACTCTGGTGGTTCCTCACCGGCTGGAAGAGATCTAAAACGATTCAAAAGACTTATCTTTGGCAGATTGCTATCGTGATGCTCAATAAATTGTCGCCAAGGCACCCTTTCGGTTCGATTATCTCAGCGATAACTAACCATTGTCTACAATGGACTACCACCGTTTTCAATGTTGTTGCACTTAATATGGCTCCAGCCACTCTTTTGCGCTAATGTTAATCTCTCATTATGTCATTTCTTTTACTCTGGGGTCACTAGGTTTCGTACGCCGAATCTCATCACCCTCATTCACTAAAGGTAGAAACACAATGAAATACGCCGCTTTATCACTCCCAGTTTCATGTAAAAGACTAAAGACAATATACTACCTAATTCAAATTAATTAGACAGCATTTGAATTTGGTAGTACTTGGCCTTTGATATTTGACAAAAAACTGAGCGTGAAAAAGCGGCGTATTTCATTCTGTTCACACCTTAAAGGCCTGGTACATAAGCTGCTTCGCCTGGTTGCCTTGCTTTGCTGCTTCATTTCTGACATAATAAAATAATAGAATAAAGAAGGCCGAGCAAATTTCAAACTGGGTTGCCCTTTTCTTTTTTTATTCTTTTATCAGAAGTAACTAGGCGTTTACAGCAGACAGTTTGTCTTCAAATACAACTCTGATTTACTAACACATACATACATTTGTCATTTGTCTTCCAGCTGTCCATCATTTTTTCACAGACAGTAGGGAAGACAAATTTTTGACATTTTTGTAAAAATAAGTGAGATAATAATTGAAATGTGTTGAAAATAAAAGAACATAAACAAAAACAAAATATGTGAACGGAAAACAAAAAGAAATCGACGATTTTCATTCAAAATTTTACAACTGTTTTTGCAGTAGTCGGGACGTCTACTACACACAGGCAAGATGTGGGATTTTGACAATCAATACATGAAGTCAACTGTCCTATTATTTGTAAACGCAGGGTAAACAAGGTAAGCAGGCAAGGCAGCCTATGTACGCAGCCCTTTAAGGCCTGGGTACATAAGCTGCCTCGCCTGGTTGCCTTGCTTTCCTACTTCATTTCTGACATAATAAAAATAAAAGAATAAAGTAGGCCGAGCAAATTTCGGACTGGGTTGCCCTTTTCTTTTTTATTATTTTATCAACGATCTAAATCACAGAACTATTAACTTTAAAAGATTGCATCTATAACCGATTTATTAAAACACATCGTTTGCAATCAATTAGTCGTTTAAATTGTATACCTACTTTATAGCTCATTTAGACTAGCCATAGATCCTCGACTGGATTTAATAAATCCAGTACAAATCTCATTGCATTTAGATATACCTTTTGGAGGTTTTAAATGTTAGTCAGCTATTTTTTGTTCATAAAACAATTACCAAGGTAGATGCATCAGCCCATCTGATCGAATTTGAAACGTCAAAAGAAGTTGTCGTGAAATGAATTCATTATTGCTTAGACATCGTAAATATTAGTCTTGTTTGATTCAAATAAACTTTGTACATCAAAACAAATTTAATTTTTCCGACTTGTTTACAAATTTTGACATTTTAAATTATTTTTATTGTAGCAATTCACCGATGCATCTACATTGTTTCTTGTGCCAGCTTGCAACTTTTTGTATTTTCTAGCAACATGTTGCAAAAAACAGAGTTGTATACGAGGATTTATGCCGGATTTAAAACAAATCCACTAAATAGGAGGATTTATTTTTGTATGGGAAATCTGGTAAATTTTGGCTGGATTTAGCAAATAAAACCTGATATTAGCGCATTATGATGTCATATCTAAATGGCCTATTAAGCCGAAAAAATATTCAACGTTTCAGTAACGGTAGACATCTTTTCTGATAAAAGAATAAAAGAGCAAAGGCAACATAGATCAAATTTTTCGTTATTCTTTTATCGGAAATTAAGGCCTGCGTACATAAGCTGCTCTGCCTGATTGCCTTGCTTTACTGCTTCATTTTTGACATAATAAAAATAAAAGAATAAAGAAGGCCGAGGAAATTTCAAACTGGGTTGCCCTTTTCTTTTTTATTCTTTTATCAGAAGTAAGCAAGGTAAGCAGGAAAGGCAGCTTATGTACGCAGGCCTTTACGCCCAAATTGACTGAATCGTTGCATGTATTTTCGGCTTTATTTCTTTACTTTATTTGAAGTCAGAAATATGAGAAGAAAATAAACACTCATACTTACGAAAACAAATAATTTTGTGGTGGTTTTTTGTTTATTAATTTTCTTGTTATTAACTTCTCGAAATTTGGTTATTTTTGTTTGACAGAATGGATCCTTAAAAATAGCTCTGTTCCAGAACTAAAAAGTTTTTACAATTTTTACCACTTTTACACATTTTGCGTTCCCGTACACAAAATTTATATGAAAATCGTTTACGACTTTTACAACTTTTGCGACTTTTACCACTTTATAAAGTACGGGAACAGGCCAAATGCTGTCATTGTATTTCTTGACACTTTTCTATAGAACAATAATTTTTGTTTCAATCGTCACACCCTTGTGCAATTACACAAAAACAAACCTACACTTTTATGATGCTTCACTCATCTTTCAAACACTTGGAAATCAACTACATAACTGCCCCTATTAAAGGGCCTCTTTTCACACACAAAAAAAGGAGAAAAGAAACAAAATTCTCATATTGTTTACATTTCCATTTACTCTGGTCAGTTTTATGGACACTCACGCACAACAAAACCCTTGAATAGTACAAATGCGAATGGTGGTCAGGAATATAAAACAATTGGAATGTGAAATATTTTTTAGTATTATTATTTGGGAATTTTCCATTCGTTTCAAAGGAGGAGTTGTGTTGTTTAACAAAAGAGTTTTTAGAGAGAGCCTCAGAAGAGAATGACAGGGATCTATGTCAATGATGTCAACTCGTTGCTTATAAAAATCACTCAATGAGGGTTATTGTGAACGAAAATTCCTCGTGAGTTTTGTCTTTTCGCCATTTCACCTTAAAGGAGAAAGTGCGATAACTCACGTGGAATTTACGTTCAGAATAAACCCCATTATCTTTCAGAATTTGAAACATTCCTGCTTAAGTCGTTTCTGCAAAAAGAATAACGAACGGCCAATGCTTACATTGCTTGCTTCTGGTAAAAGGATAAAAAAGAAAAGGGCAACCCAGTTCGTAATTTGCTCGGCCTTCTTTAAGGCCTGCGTACATAAGCTGCTCTGCCTGATTGCCTTGCTTTCCTGCTTCATTTTTGACATAATAAATATAAAAGAATAAAGAAGGCCGAGGAAATTTCGAACTGGGTTGCCCTTTTCTTTTTTATTATTTTATCAGAAGTAAGCAAGGTAAGCAAGCAAGGCAGCTTATGTACGCAGGCCTTTATTCTTTAATTTTTATTATGTCAGAAATGAAGCAGTAAAGCAAGGCAACCAGGCGAGGCAGCCTATGTACCCAGGCCTGAATGAGTTTTGGTCTTTACTGTTATTATGCCTGTTCCAGAACCTGCAAGAAGCTACCATTTTTTACTACGATAACATTTTTCCTTTATGTTAACGGAAAAATAGTAAAATTTAGTAGATTCTTGCAGTACTGGAACAGACCAATTATTAATGCCACTGATTACTTTTCCACATTACTAGCATTCCGATTTATTGACGAATTGATTATAATCGAAATGAACCCCCTCCCATACCCACAGGAAAACAATTATTAGCTATGATTGGTGTTGAAATTGAATATTCAATGAAAATCAATTGTTGTTCTCGCCAAACAAAACACTTGCTTGATTGCTGTGGCTGCGGTTTGATCAATTTTCTAATTGATATTGTAAATTGATCCGATCCGGTTAGTTGTTGTTCGTGTCAATTTCTTCATTTTTGTTTTCCCCCATTCACATCAATAATAAATCATTGACCCAATAAAATAATCAAGTGAATGAAAACAAATCGATCGAACGGCCAATCGATCGGGAGAATGTAACAGAAACTTCTAGTTAATATGAAAACTTTTTTTCTTTCTAAAATCACGTGACAGATGTAAGTACGGAGATATTTATTATTATTATTATTATTAATGGAATGCAATTGGAGCCTTTGTCGAATTCTGAGCAGTGGAGAGACACAGTGGTGGAGACACACAAACGGCTGGCTTTCTGACTTGTCATATCTGGTAAAAGACTAAAAGGCAAAGGGTAAGCTAGTTCGAATTTTGCTCGACGATTCTTTATTCGTTTGTCAGAGATGATTTAATTCCAACCGTTTATGTACCAAGGCCTTTAAGAAATATCTTCCTAGCCCTATATTGAACTAGTAGGAATGCCTTTAGACATCAAAAATATACATAAATATCATAGGCGTCTCGGCTAATGCAACTGCAGAAAAAAAAACATTAAAATCTTCATTCGATGATAAGCCAAGCTGGCGGCAACCAAACAGCATCTCGTGACTAAGAAAACTTTTTAAAAATTAAAATTATGTAAATTTTATGGCATTATTATTTATCTATTCCTAGAGCTGCAGCAACAACAACGATAATAACAAAAAAAAAAGACAGTAGCAAATTGTAGTTGTCCATTTCGTGTTTGCTGGTTGTTGTTGCTGATGATGCTGAAAACAATCTTGTTTTTAAATTATGTACATAAATTGTATTCAACGGAACTTATCAAATCATCAGAGATGGCTGGTATGAAGAGATGTTCAAGTTTTAAAACTGTCAAAAAATATGTATATTCGTAAAATATAATGTTAAAGACATAAACAAATTTAAAGGCCTTGTAAATACGCGGCTGGCTTTCTTGCTTAAGCCATTTCTGGTAAAAGAATAAAAGGCAAAGGTCAACCTAGTTCGAATTTGGCTCGACCGTACTTTATATGTAGTTCGTGAAAAAGTTTCGTCTTTCCAAGAAAAGTGATGCAATTGTATTAGAAAATAGCTTCGTTCCCGTACTTTTTAATAGTAAAACTCGTCAAAAAAACTGAAACAAATGTCAACGTCAGCGTGTTAGCCAATCAGACGCCGGCAAGCACTTTACTATTTTTTACACGCTCAAATTCTTCGAGTAAAAAGTTTTTAAAGAGAGCGTCATTCAGCGCCATTTTGTTTAAAGAGAAGTGAACATTTTACAACTTTTTTGTGTACGGGAACGCTTTTTCGGGTAAAATGTGTAAAAGTGGTAAAAATTTTAAAAACTTTTTAGTTCTGGAACTAAGCTAATATTGAATCCACGCTAGCACATCAAATAGAAAGATAAGTTATGACAACCATTGTTACTTTGTATGCAAATATTATTTTTATAGAAAAAAATTTTTAGTCACACTTCGATTCAATGCATTTAGAAATTTCCAAATAACTGTGGCCGATTTTGGAGATATTCAACAAAATACCGCAAGCAAGTCCTCGACACATAAAAAGTATGGCATTCTTGCTTAAAGGTTAAAATACATTGAACTTTGTTGCTTGCTTCACGCTCAATTTTATGTAAATGAATAAAGGCCATGTACTACCTAATTCAAATGCTGGCTAATTAATTTTATTTAGGTAGTACTTTGCCTTTAGTCTTTTACATTAAACTGAGCGTTATAAAGCGGCGTATTTCATAAGGTCTGTACGATAACCCAAAAGTTTGTGCAAATTTGCACACACTTTTACAAAATGCTGTTCTATAACAAACTTGCAAAGTAAAAGAGAGAGAATTTGGAGACAATTGTGAGAGAATATTGGAGAGTTTTGGAGACTTTTGTTTACAAGTCTTTGCAAGGAAAATTTTTCTTGTAAGAATTTGCAAGTTTGATCAGCTGATTTAAAGTCGAATGTTTTCTTGGCAAAAACATAAACAAACATTTAGCTATTAAAATAAAAAGATATAAAAAAGGGAAAGAATTATTAAATAAATTATGGAAAACGGTAATATAAGTAAAATAACTTATTTTGAAGTTTCTGGTGACTATTTTTTTATTTTAAAGGTATCAAATCTCAGCAAAAAGCAGTGCATCCATGGAGTATGAGAAATACAATGTAGACGGCCAGGTATTCCCAACGATATCAATAAATATGTATGCCACACATCGCACTGCGATCCAGTATGTTTTATATTTGTGCATTGGAAAGGGAATTATAGTTGTAGCAACACTAAGGTCGTCGTTACATAAGAGGCAGAAATGCTTTCAGCCAGAAACCCAGGCTTCTTATGTACCGAGGCCTTAACACGATAGCCGGGTGGAACTCAGTTCCGGTTCATTGGCGCAAGTCAAGTCAACGGGTTTGCCTGCATAAGTCAATCGACCACTATCACATAAGAACGTGGAAGGAGAGCCACTATATTTGAAGGCACAAGCTACAACATCATTGGATTTTCGTGTCTTGGATTTCCGTGTTGCCCTATCTCACAAACTATTGTCATAACCCAATCCGCATTCTCGCACTCAGAACAAGATGTAGGAAAGGCCAGAGAAGGAGAGAAGATTATTTTCACATCTGTTGACACAAAATCAAATAGTATAGCTGTTAAGTGTGTACAAGATTTTATTGATCGAAGAAGAATTTTAAATGGAAAATAAAAAAATGGTAGACACCTTCAATTGTTAAATTGGAACTCATTTCCTTTACCGACCCAACGCAGAAAATTATGAAAAAATTACCACATATAGTGCTTTTTATCCCGATTCCAACCATGTATTGTTTTTGTTGCGGAAATGTATACTTCCCGAGATATGGGCCTGAAAAGATTCACAAAGTGTATGCTTCTCTAAATAGCCGGCCTTTGGCCGGGATTTAAGACTTCTCCTATAGACAGGTGCAAATCTCGGGAATGGGAACAAAATTTTCTTTTAAATTAGATATTTTTGGAGGTCTATATCTCGGGAAGTATACATACCCTTCAACAAAATAATACATCGTTGAAATCAGTATAAACATCACTATCTGCGGTAATTTTTTAATAATTTTCTGCGGTGGTTTGCTAACATTTTATACAAGGGCCTTTGTGGAACTTTGGAGGCCTATATCTCGGGAAGTATACATTTTCGCAACAAAAGGAATACATGTTTTGAAACGGAATAAAAAGCAGTATCTGTGGTAATTTTTTCATAATTTTCTGCGGTGGTTTGCCAACATTTTATACAAAGGATTTTGTGGAACTTTGGAGGCCCATATCTCGGGAAGTATACATTTCCGCATCAAAAGCAATACATGGTTGGAATCGGGATAAAAAGCACTATCTGTGGTAATTTTTTCATAATTTTCTGAGGTGAGTCGGTAAAGGAAAGATAAGCCGTAAAATTTAATCTTTTCCGCCAACTTCTTGTTTATCAAATCAGCTGACTTCTTGCAAGTTTTTGCAAATTGCTGTTCGATAACAATCTGCAAATTTTTTGCTTCGAGAGAGTAAAATTGGTAGAGAGAGGTTACTGAGAACTTGCTGAGTGCTTGCAAGTACTTTTTACTTGCGAAGTTATCGTACACACCTATTGTGTTTCTACCTTAACCCTGCGTTTACAAATGACAGGACAGTTGAGTTCATGTATTGATTGTCAAAATCCAAAAACTTGCCTGTATGACGTAGGCGTCTCGACAACTGCAAAAACAGTTGTAAAATTATGAATGAAAATCATCTATTTGTTTTTGTTTTCCGTTCACATTTTTTCTTTTTCTTTATTGTTTTTTGTTTTCAATACATTTCAATTATTATCTCACACATTTTAACAAAAAATTTCAAAAAATTGTTAACCATACTGTCTATGGAAAACTGATGGACAGCTGGGAGACAGCCGACAAATATATGTATGTGTTAGTAAATCAGAGTTGTATTTGAAGACAAATTGTCTGGTGTAAACGCCTAGTTAGTCATAAAGACAAAGTTCGACCTAATTCAAATGTGATTCTGAAATCTTCTTATTAGGTCGAACTCGCTCTTTAGTCTTCTGCTTCTTATGTGCCGAGGCCTTTAAGGCCTGGGTACATAAGTTGCCTCGCCTGGTTGCCTTGCTTGCCTGCTTCATTTCTGACATAATAAAAGAATAAAAAAGGCCAAGCAAATTTCGAACTGGGTTGCCCATTTCCTTTTTATTCTTTTATCAGAAGCAAGCAAGGTAAGCAGGAGAGGCAGCGTATGTACGCAGGCCTTTAAGGCCTGGGTACATAGCTTACTTCTGATAAAAGAATTTATTTTTATTATGTCAGAAATGATGCAGGAAAGCAAGGCAACCAGGCAAAGCAACTTATGTACCCAGACCTTAAAGCCATGTACTACCTGATTCAAATGCGATCTTGGATTTCTTTAATCTTTTACAGAAATTTAGGCTTGGATAAGCATGAATTCCTCATTGTGTTCTCACCTTAAAGAAAAATGCGATCTATGTTGCCCTGCATAGCATAAGTTAAAGGCAGATCAGTGGAAATTCATTGTGTTTCTACCTTTACGGACAGCAAAGCAGCAGCTAAGGTGTGAACAGAATGAAATACGCCGCTTTTTTTACGTTCAGTTTCATGTAAAAGATTAATGACCAAATACTATCTAATTCAAATGCTGCCTAATTCATTTGAATTAGGTAGTACTTGGCCTTTAGTCTTTTACATGAAACTGAGCGTGAAAAAGCGGTATATTTGATTGTGTTTCTACCTTTAAAGCGAGAACACAATGGATTTTTGTTGCTTATTTTTTCCACCTCGCTTCAAAGCGCAAAAGAGAAATTGTACTGTTTTCAGTAGGACAGACCACAACGAAGCGAGGCTTCAGGCCACAAAGTTAAAAATTGTTGAACTTTTGAATTCTTCGCCTGGCTTCATTTTTGACATTTCGTTTCGACATTTAATTTGACATAAACACGTGTTCAATCTGAAAAATAGAATTTGGCTGTAATTTTATGTTCGGTACTACTTATTTACGAACAATTCATATTAAAAAATTGAATTTTATTAGATATATTGAAATAATTATGTTTATAGAGCCCATGAATTTTGCGCTTGCCTGGTTGCCTTGCTTTTCTGCTTCATTTCCGACATAATAAAAATAAAAGAATAAAGAAGGCAGAGCAAATTTCGAACTGGGTTGCCCTTTTCTTTTTTTATTATTTTATCAGAAGCAAGCAAGGTAAGCAGGCGAGGCAGCTTATGTACCCAGGCCTTAATGACTGCTTTGCTGTCCGTAAAGGTATAAACACAATGACTTTTGTTGCTTGCTTCACGCTAAATGGATAAAGAGCAGGTACTACCTAATTCAAATTCGATTTTGGAATTCTTTACACAAATTCAGGCTTGGATAAGCATGCATTTCTCATTGTGTTCTCACCTTAAGCATATTTGCATATAGAGACCCTGTCCGGTTCTCCCCCCCTAGCACAGCCCCGTAAACCTGAATCTCTATTGGGTGTACACACACAATTGTTTCTAAAGCATTAGTCGGTGTGGTCCTCATTGCCTCGGTAATGCTTAGGCAGCACCTTCTTTGGACTTTTTGCAATATCCTCTCATTGCTTTTTTATGCATGGCTGTCCGAGCCAATTTCAAACTATGTTTGCCTTTTCTTTTTTATTGTTTTATCAGAAGCAAGCAGTCGAGGCAGCTTGTGTACCCTTTAAAGATATAACAACTACTCTCGACACACAAGAAGCATGGCATTCTTGCTTAAGTCATATCTGGTAAATGACTAAAAACCAAGTTCGACATAATTCAAATGTGATTCTGAAATCTTTTTATTAAGTCGAACTTGGTCTTTGGTCTTTTATCAGATATGACTTCAGCAAGAATGACATGCTTCTTATGTTTCGAGGCCTTTATTATTTTATCAGAAATGACGCCCAACTTTACTGAAACGTTGGACGTGTTTTCGACTTTAAACAAGAAAACCAGTCGCTTATGTACCGAGGTCTTTAAACGGCGTTTGCATTAGAGCGTTTTGCCGATTTAACCTTCCTTGTGAGAAGTTATTTGACATTTGCGCTATGGAATTGAGATTTGAAACCCAGTGGGTTTATTAAATCCAGTAAAGTGCAAACGGGGTATTATAGTACGTCTACACTCATGGTGGAATAAGAAGGTGTTACATCAAATCATGTCAAACGTCAAATTTGCTCACAATAATGCATTACTGTGAATTGCTTGTTTACATTTTGTATGTGATTTTATTCACAATAAGGCATTTTGACAACTGGTATGAAGATCAGCTGTATTTGGCGTTACACCTTATTATTCCACCATGGGTTACACTAGAAGCTCTGTTCCAGAAATAAAAAGTTTTTACAAATTTTACCACTTTTACACATTTTGCGTTCCCGTACACAAAATTTATATGTAAATCGTTTACGACTTTTACCACTTTATAAAGCACGGGAAAAGGCCAAGAGTTTTTTGCCGGGTTAATCCACTTCGACAGGATTTATTATATGTCAAATAAAAACTCATTTGAAATCGATTGGATTTCATTTGACGTTTGAGCAATGGAATTGGCAGTTGAAATCTAGTGGATTTCGTAAATGTAAACATAGTATATATCTGGATTTGTTTGACAAATGCTTCCACATGTTTTACATAATACTCAGTTTGCACTTAACAGGATTTAATAAATCTATTCGATTCCTAATGTCAAATCCCCATAAAGAAGGATAACCTGGCAAAAAGATCTAATGCAAACGGCGTTTTATGTACATACATATATAAATCGATGCATTATATGGGACAACAAATTGCATCCAAAAATGCAGTTTAACCCAGATATGCCCATTGCTTGATCGTGATCATTTTAAAAGTATTTTTATATTATTTTAGAAGCAAATGTGAAATAATAACAGTATGTTTATACGTTTTTTAACAATTTTTTGAAAAAAGTGGTTTTTGAGGCCACTTTTGGACACAGGGTTTTATCTTATAACTGGGAGTTATGGGACACAAAACATTTGACATATAGTCCAAAGACACCTTTTCGGCATCTAGTTAACGTTTTTTCGTAGTAGGCTCCACATCGTGTTTGTTTTCGTTATAAAACTACCCAATAATTAATCGGTCATAACGCAAATCATTGTAAAAACTAAGCGATAGGTGGCAACTTCGATGAACTAGACCTCAAAACTCAAAAATAATAGCTCAAAATAATGGAATCACATAATATCCCAAGAGCTACAGATGTGTACTGAGTATATCACCAAAATAAACGGTACTTTGATAAACATAACATATCAAATTAGCAAGAATTTTGTGTGTCCTATATATAGGACGCTGGGCATATCTGGGTTAATTTTTACAAGAGAGCGGGCGGCTAAGATGTGTATTCTGCGCTGTCGTTTCTATCAGTGTTTAATTGCTGTACTTTTTTAACAGTTTGTTCTTTTTTCAGTTGTACTACTTAAAAAATACTGAAACAGAGTTTATATTTGACGGAATCTAGACAGTCAGGTATTTTACAGCCAGTTTTTTATTCATGTTTTTTTTTTTTTTTTTTTTTTGCTTTTCTGACAGATAAATGATAGTCTATTTACCTTTAATGGTTTTCAAAGAATATTTGCGTTTAATCTAATCGTATTTTTTAAGCTAAACAAACTTTAAAACTGAATTTGTATCTAAAATTTGCGTCTAAACTATGCCTTTAATTTATAACTCAAATTTGCGCAAATGAGATTTATCTCGGCGCTATCTTGATTTTTTTGTTTTATCAAATCTAAGATAAATTGCTTTATTTAGCCAATGCCGAAAATAGCATGACAAGTGAAATGAAATCTTGGCATTCACATGATATGGCATGATATGAACAACAAAATAATATTTATACTCGTAATATTAGATTTAGCGTACATGTGTCATAATTGTTTACAAGGACCAAATATTTATACTTTTTTAGTGGTTTTATTCTTTGTTGTGTGGAAAATTTTTGAAAGTAGTTTTCATAATCTTAATGATTTGATGTTTGACGTGTGAAAAACACGTAGCATTTCAACATTTTATGATTGTTTTTTTTTATAAATCTGCTAAATTTTGGAATAGTAAATGTTGAGATTTCCAAGTTAGTCTTTATCAGCGAAAATGAAATACCACCAAGATTTTGAGAGTCACATGTCATTATTTATTGCATTTCTATGAAAAACCAAAATGAAGAAAGGGGAATGTGGATAAATCGCAAAACTGAAAACTGTTTAGGGGTGAGCAAGGCAAATATAGAAGGTAGCCGATTCGGCGAATTGCTACAACAAAGCAACTTTTGCCGTAACATAATACGTCAAAATTTGTAAAGAGAATCAATTCGCCTTGGCGCTTAAATTTGCAGCGATTTAGCTTTGGCCAATCAGATCAAGATGTTTGTTTACATTTCACAATTACAACAATTTTATTTGACACTTCATGTTCAATCAGCTGTTACGAGTCGGCTACCTTCTTTAATGTGCCTTGGGGGTGAGTACAATGTTGTTTTTGTAAATTTGTTAAGGCCTAGGTACATAAGCTGCCTTGCATGCTTACCTTGCTTGCTTCTGATAAAAGAATAAAAAAGAAAAGGGCAACCCAGTTCGAAATTTGCTCGGCCTTCTTTATTCTTTTATTTTTATTATGTCAGAAATGAAGCAGGAAAGCTAGGCAATCAGGCAAGGGAGCTTATGTACGCAGGCCTTTAAGGCCTGCGTACATAAGCTGCTTTGCCTGATTGCCTTGCTTTGCTGCTTCAATAAAAAATAAAAGAACAAAGAAGGCCGACCCAATTTCCAACTGATGGCAACCCAGTTCGAAATTTCGTCTTTATTCTATTATTTTTATTACGTCAGAAATGAAGCAGGTAAGCAAGGCAATCAGGCAAAGCAGCTTATGTAGCGAGGCCTTTATGGTTTAAGCAAAGTAGGAAACATATTGCTTATACTCGTACATATTAGCTCTGTTCCTTTACGTGCAAGAATCTTCAAGTTTTACCACTTTTTACTCGAAAAACGTTCCTTTACTTCTGACACCATACTATTTATATGAGAGCAGTTCACAACTTTTGCTACTTTTGCCAGTTTTACCATTTTCAAAAGTAAAGGAACAGACCAATTATTTCGCAATACCTTCTTCCTATTATCCCTTCCTTTTATGTTCCAAAATAGTTACCACGAAAATACTTTTCCTGTCGTAATAAAAAATATCCGTTTGTATTTGGAAACAAACTTTTCGTTGTCAGGACACAATAGGAGAAAAAGGTGAAATGGAAAATGTTGTTGTTGCACAACGTGTTTTTCCCCACACACACAAACAAGTGGGTTCTTTTAATCCTTCAAGGCATATGTCTAGCTAACAACAATAACAACTACTGACAAATATTCTGAATGTTTTCCTTGTTGTTGGCTATTCAATACCATTCCGAATGATAATATCGAAATGCTCTTGTTGGGTAATCTACACCATAGAATGATGCTTAAGGTTATTTGATTGTAATATGACAACATCAGGTTTATGACAACTTTTAGAAACGTGATATTTCTTCAAAACAAGATTTACCAAAGGAAAATCAATAATTTTATGAAGATTTTGGAAGACATACATACCTACTTAGAGCAAACCCGTTCGTAGGTATTGATATGGTTACGAAGTTTTTCGGCAAATTACACACACGCGACCCGAACGCAAAGTAAGAGAGCAAATGTTTTGATTTTTTTTACTTCAGTCTTGTACTGAATGTCATGCAAGCAGGTTGATGCCGCTTTATTTGTTTTTTTTTTTTTTTTTTTTGGGTACACTGAAAAGATTTTGCAGTTGTACAGCAAATATGTGGAGGGAAGAATTTGAAAATGATTGTTTGTTTTGTATTAATATTTTTAATGACGCAGAATGCCTCGTCTGCAATGCAACAATAAAAAATGTATATAAACAAAGGAGAGGATTCGAAATGCGGTATATGTATCTGTTTGCTTTGATGAAAGCACTGATATAAGGAACACAAGTCAAATGCTAATTTATATTAGAACCGTAGACAATTTGTTCAATGCCTTTGAAGAAATTTTAAAGTTGAAATCGCTATCATTAATTAACTCTTAGCAATCGCAGTTTTAATAAAAGAAACTGAAGTGGATACTTTTGACTGTGATTCACTGTATATTATTTTTAATTTTAGTCATAAAAAGCGAACGCGCCAACAATATATTTTTTCTATTTGAAAATTTTGCCTTTTTAGGCGAAGATCATTTTTAGTATTATTATTTTTTTTAATTTATTAATCGAGCTTTTTTATGATCTATAATAGCTGTGTCTGGTTACCCTAAAATTTGTAACAATTTGTACCAATTGTTGCTGGAAGTCGTCTGTTAACACAAAAAACCAGCAAAAGAGAGCGATTCGAGAGAGATATTTTGACAGTTCTTTCACTGAGAGCTTGCAAATTCTTGCTGGACAAATTTCTTCTAGCAAGCACTTGCAAGCTCTTCTTCTTCCTGAAAACAATCAATCAGCCGTTTTTAGTTTTTTGTTGATTTATGTTTGTGAACATTAAAAACAATTTTATTGTGGAAATAGCATAGTCTAATTGTATTGTTTTATGGAGAACAAATTTGTAAAGTGGAAAAATACTTTTTTGTTTCATTTTCTTTTTTATTTTTAATAAAATACAACGTTTTGTTTCCTTTGTTGGCGGACAAATAGTTCTGTTTTGGCAAGTCAGCTGATTGCTTGCTGGTTTTTGCTGGGAAGGTGTCTGTTTACTTTTTACAATTTTCTTGCAAAAGAGAATAAAAACCCCTTACTCTCTGAGAAAGTTCTTGCTGGACAATTCTTGCTGGGAAAGTAACCAGACAGACTTAATGCAAATGAAAAAGGAAAGCCGGCCATTCTAACCCACACACCCACCACTATGTTTGGCTCTGAACGCTAACACGCCGTGACAACTTTTTTCCTGTGTTTTTCATTTCATACTCAATATGAAAATCATCACCCTGTTCTGTTCTGTCAGTGTAATTTTACCCACACATAAACAATTTAAGCGCTCGCTCTTCTTGGTCGGCTATGACTTAGAGTTGCTACTGTGTAATAAAAATAAAAGAATTTACCCCCTGTTTTTGTAACTAATGTTTGTTCGTTCGTCTATATTCGTAATAATTTAGGCACTCATAGCTCTGCTCCCAGATGAGCATGAGAGAAATGAAAACTTTTATAAAGGAGAAAACTGTCAAATGAAAAAAATTATAAAGGAAATATTTTTCATTTAAAATTTTCATAGAACAAGAATCCAGCCCCAGGTGTGGCTTTTTATGTACCGAGACTTTAAAGCTGAGACCACAATGAGAAATTCATGCTTATCCAAGCCTGAATTTGTGTAAAGGAATAAAGAAATCCAAACCCGCATTTGAATTAGGTAGTACCTGGTCTTTATTCAGCAACAAAAGTCATTGTGTTGGTGGTGGCTTTAAACTCCCCTCCAACGTTCGGGAATTGGCCAAGGAGGTTTTCGCTCTGAAGTTAATAAGGAAAAAAAAAAGTCATTGTGTTTCTACCTTAAAGCGGAGTACACACGATCAGTTTTGACTGTCGATTTTTCGTAATTATCGATATCTGTTCAACAGTCCAGCTACCACAAAATATTTGGTGGTTGCCTGATGATTGACAAAAACGAACGGTCACACTGGCAATCAACCAATTATTTGAGCAAAACTGACAGTCAAAACTGATCGTGTGTACCCCTGGGTACATAAGCTGCCTCGCCTAAAAAAGAAAAGGGCACCCTAGTTCGAAATTTGCTCAGCCTTCTTTATTTTTTTATTTTTATTATGTCAGAAATTAAGCAGGCGAGGCAGCTTATGTACCCGTGCCCAAGGCAAATTTATATGAATTACAAAAACTAAAGGCCTGCGTATATAAGCAGCCTCGCCTGTTTGCTTTGCTTTCTTGCTTCATTTCTGACATAATAAAAATAAAAGAATAAAGAAGGCCGAGCAAACTTCGAACTGGGTTGCCCTTTTCTTTTTTATTCTTTTATCAGAAGCAAGCAAGCCAAGCAGGCCAGGTAGTTTATGTACCTAGGCCTTAACAAATTTACAAAAACAACATTGTAGTTATAGAAAATTTAATGTCAAAGAAAATATTGAATAATGGGGTCGTTCTAACAAAATTGTCAGTAAAAACTTAAATACATTTTGGACGTCATATCTGATAGAAGAATAAAGAAAACGTCAGCTTTTGTTGCCCCTTGCTTTTTTATTCTTTTATCAGAAATGACGTCTAACTTTGATGAAATGTTTTATGTATTTAAGGCCTGGGTACATAAGCAGGCTCGCCTGATTGCCTTGTTTTCCTGCTTCATTTCTGACATAATAAAAATAAAAGAATAAAGAAGGCCGATCCAATTTCAAACTATGTTGCCCTTTTCTTTTTTATTCTTTTATCAGAAGCAAGCAGGTGAGGCAGCTAATGTACCCAGGCCTTTAAGGCCTAGGTGTCTAAGAGGCATGGAATTCATGTATTTACACTGGCATTGAAGGACGAAAAACCATCATCTGAAACGTGTGTATGTATTGCAAACTTTGTAATGGAAATTTTTCCATATAGCAGCAACATTTGCACAAAGCTTATGGCAAAAGTGTGTTATATCTGACTGTTCCCCTTTAATCATATACATGCATACATATTTTTTTTTCTTCTCTTAAAACCAGTTTACGTTTATCTGTGCTTTAATCAGGTACTTTCTTCAAGTAATTCCCAAGTTACATATTGCGGTTGGTATCGTCATTAAGTTGGTATTCGATACAACCCTGCAAACATTTGGAAGATTGTTGATTTTAGCGAATTTTTATATATTGATCACCCGCGCGAGTAATTTGGCATTCTTAGACGATTCTCAAAAATTAATGCCTATAATCAAACGCAACGAAGAATCTTCTGCTATTCTGTTCGGCGATCCTTCTGCGAATTTGTATTATGTTTTGCTGTTGTTAGTACAGGCAAATAATAGAATATTCTTCCGAACCCCAATCACGCGATTGCTACTGCAATTTTGATTTGGTTGTATATAATTCTCATATACACTTTCTACATAACTTTGATATAAATATAACACAACTTATGTCCAGTGAAATGAAGAACCAGTATAATAACCACCATAACATAAGGAATAATTAAAAATCATAACAAATCACAAGAAAAAAAGGGTTAAAACTCAACGACGGCAAATGAAAAAAAAAAACAAAGAAGAATGCAAAATAAATTTCCTTTATTTTTTCTTCTTCTAAAGATCAACCATATGATTCGTCTGCGACTCTTGGTAGCGATTCGCTTTGAATAAACACTTACTTTAGGTTGATAATACACGGAAAATGTTTAGGCGCGATCTTCTGCGATTCAGTTGATCGCGAATTATCCTTACGTGATAGAAAATGTTTGCAGGGAAGTAACAAAAGCACATACTATCATGTGGTTGTGCATCACGATATTCCACATTTTTCATTGTTAGTATAGAAACATCTGACTGATGTTGTTGATCAGCTGGTATGGTTTGTTGTCATTTGCAAACCGGTCCACGATTTATTTAAGTCACAGAGGGAAGCACATATCCATGATTTCTTTTGTATGGCAAAAGTCATTTGAGGGGAAGTATCCTAATAGAATATGTGGTGACAGTCATCTTAAAGTGATATAGCAAATTACTGTTGCAGAAGTTTAAGGCCTCTTTACATAAGCAGCCTCACCTGCTTGCCTTTACCTGGCATAATATAAATAAAGAAGGTCGAGACATTTTAAACTTGGTTGCCGTTTTCATCCTTATGATAGCTTTACATTTACGAAATCCACTCGATTACAACTGTCAATTCCATTGCTCAAACGTCAAATGAAATCTCATCTAAAATCCATTGGATTTAAGTTGACGTTTAACCAATGGAATTGACAGTTGAAATCGAGTGGATTTCGTAAATGTAAACCAAGCATTATTCTTTTTATATTATGTTAGAAATGATGCAGGCGAGGCTTCTTATGACGACCAACTTTATTGAAATGTTGGATGTGTTTTCGTCTTAAAGGTCTCGGTACATAAGAAGCCTCGCCGCCTAACCTTCTTGTCTTGTTTCCTTTCTGATATAATAAAAATAAAAGAATAAAGACCTCGACACATAAGAAGCATAGCAATCTTGCTGAAGTCATATCTGATAAAAGACTAAAGACCAAGTCCGACCTAATAAAAAGATTTCAGAATCACATTTGAATTGGGTCGACCTTGGTCTTTGGTCATTTACCAGATATGACTTAAGCAAGAATGGCATGCTTCGTTTGTGTCAAAGTCTTAAAGAAGAAAAGGGCAACCTACCTAGTTCGAAATCGACTCAGCCTTCTTTATTCATTATTTTAGTATGTCAGAAATGAGCCGTTAAGGCCTACGTACATAAGCTGCCTCGCCTGGTTGCCTTGCTTTCTTGCTTCATTTCTGACATAATAAAAATAAAAGAATACAGGAGGCCGAGCAAATTTCGAACTGGGTTGCCCTTTTCTTTTTAATTATTTTATCAGAAGCAAACAAGGTAAGCAGGTGAGGCAGCTTATGTACCCAGGCCTTAAAGAACGGCCAAGATGAATTCGAATAAAGTTTCTTTTTTCATTTATTCTTTTACTAGAGCAAAGCGAAGAAAGTAAGTAACGAGCCGATTGATTTCGGCCTTAAGGCTGCTCGATTTTGCAGCGGCAAAAAACATGTTAGTGAGCAGCATCAGGTTTGAACACCTCGTTATACGCAAGACTACGTGGATGTCCCCAGATGCAAAAACCAGATCGATCAGGTTGTGTCTCAGTACATTAGAAACCTTGCCACCTGGCCCTCTTGCTTTGCTTCATTTCTGACATAAAAGAATTATAAAAGAATAAAGAAGGACGTGGCAATGAACTAGGATCCCGTTTTGTTCTTTATTCTTTTATTATGTCAGAAATGAAGCAAGGCAAGAAAGCCAAGCGGCGAGGCTTCTTGTGTACCGAAACCGTTAAGGCCTGGGTACATAAGCTGCCTTGCTTGCTTGCCTTGCTTGCTTCTGATAAAAGAATAAAAAAGAAAAGGGCAACCCAGATGGAAATTTGCTCGGCTTTTTTAAGCCCTAAACACATCCAACGTTTCATTAAATTTTTTGTAATTTCTGGTAGAAGAATAAAGAAAAATTTAAACTTGGCAGATCTTTCTCTTTTATTCATCTACCAGAAATGACACAAAACTTTACTCAAACGTTGGATGTGTTTACAGCTTTATTCTTTTGTTTTCATTATATCAGAAATGAAGCAGGAAAGCAAGACAATCAGGCGAGGCAGCTTATGTACCCAGGCCTTTAAGGTTAAAACACAATGATAAATTCATGCTTATCCAAGCCTCAATTTGTGTAAAAGAATAAAGAAATGCTGGATCGCATTTCAATTATGTAGTACTTGGCCTTTATTCGTTTACATGAAATTGAGCGTGAAGCAAGCAACAAAAGTCATTGTGTTTCTACCATAAAGGCCTGCGTACATAAACTGCCTCGCCTGCTTACCTTGCTTGCTTCTGATAAAAGAATAAAAAAGAAAAGGGCAACCCAGTCCGAAATTTGCTCGGCCTTCTTTATTCTTTTATTTTTATTGTGTCAGAAATGAAGTAGAAAAGCAAGGCAACCAGGCGAAGCAGCTTATGTACGCAGGCCTTTAAGGCCTGGGTGCTTGCTTCTGATAAAAGAAAAAAAGCAAAAGGCAACCAAGTTCGAAATTTGCTCGGCCTTCTTTATTCTATTATTTTTATTATGTCAGAAATAAAGTAGGCAAGCAAGGCAATCAGGCGAGGCAGCTTATGTACCCAGGCCTAGGTACATAAGAAGACTTGCTTCTGATAAAAGAATAAAAAAGAAAATTGACTCGGCCTTCTTTATTCTTTTATCAGAAGCAAGCAAGTCAAGCTGGCGAGGATTCTTATGTACCTAGACCATACAATATTTTTATAGTATATTTTTTCGGGACCTCTGATCCGCCCTCTTTGTAGGTCTCTGCCTTGTCGGGTCTCCAAACATTGAGATAAAGGCAGCAAGCGTACTTACAGATCTATAAATTGATATCGTTGTAACCAGAGACGCAAGGAGTATGTACCTCTTCAAATTCTCCGTGGCCTTAACATATATTGGACTGTGTTCCATAATTTCCGATATTATTACCTTTACAGACGTTGTCTTAACAATAAGTCGATATTATTATTTCGAATTGGAATTTTTAGATGATTCCATTACCGTCGATTTAATAGATTTTAAAATACCGTCCGATAATATCGATAGAGAAAGCCATCAATCGTTAGTGACATTGAAAATAAACGATCAATATTATTGATAGTACCACTGATTGTTCGCCAGCTCTGCATTGGCACAGAATTTCTAAAATGACGAAGCTCCTCCAGACTCCGTATATAGAGCGCACAACAGGCCAACAACTCTGGACATGTGGCGATTTTATATCGCCCCTTTTCTCAACCTAACCTAATTTTATGTGAATTTTCTGTATTTATGCTGTATAAATAAGAATAATTTTAATAAATAAATTATTTCTCTAAAATGTTAATACTTATTTTTCTCTTTAAAATTTCCTCGATAGTATAGTGGTTAGTATCGCGCCAGTAATGAGAAATAAATCTTGTTGTTTCACTCACATTGCTGTTTGGCATAGTTTATAATGTTTTAATTGAGTACATTTTGAGTTAAAATAATAAAACTATGAGTTATAAAATAATATTCGTTTAAAATACACATGTTTGACACTATCAGCAACTATGTATGAATGTCCACATGTATGCGGTACATTCATAATTGCCGCATACACAATAATCATTATAACTAGACGACTCTTGTACATATGTACATATAATTTGTATTACAAAACTTACCATGAGTTGAAAACATGAGCCATAGGAAAACAGAAACAAACCAGGCAGGTTATTACAAAAAAACTGTTGTTGGTGATTTTGAACGTCACGAACGTGTGGTTGTCTTGATTGAGGTTTTGAAAAAAGGGTACTATCGAAGATTTCGGCTTGTGAATTACAAATGAAATAAAGACAATGACGTTTGGCGGCGCTGTCTGTCTGTCCACAACACAACAGATGATTGTACGATGTTTGCTCAAAAAGAAAACATATGCAACAATTGTGTTGAATAATATTAAAAAATTATTTTTAGAATCGCGTTTTTTATTTTTCACTTTTTTCGATCTCAGTCTCTGTGTTTATGTAGACACAACCAATGGTGCGAAGAAATATTCGATTTAATGTTTGTCCAATCACTTTAACATCATCACTTTTTTCGGATTTTTCCACAAATTTTCCACTTGTCTCTCTACCTCTCTCGATACGCTTCTTGACGTAGTATATTGCGAATGACGGAGGACAGCTGTTCTTTGGACTAACTCAATGCCAAAAAATTCATGTGATTTTTTCTTTATTTAGTTTTATGGTGAAAATATGACGTCTAGGTCTTAAAATTGTTATTTTTCTTATGTACTTTTTGTTTGTTGTTTTCTTGTTTCTTTCTTTCTTTTATGGAAGGGAGAACGAAATCAAATAAAGTGTTTTTGTTTGTTTTATAGATATTTTTGATATTTTCCAGTTTACATTTTAAAAATTCTTAACAAAATGGGAACTTTTCCGGGAAAGGGATAATTGGGAATTATATTACTGTTATCTGTGTTTTGTTCTTGTTCTTTTTAACGATATTTGCCTTTAACACAATTTATTAATTTTTGCATTTCTTTGTTGCCGATGCGTTTGACAAGAGACTTTGAAACATTTGAGGGATTCACCGTATTGTTGTGTATATTAGCCCAGTTCTTGTTTTGTTCCTTGTGTTTTGTTCATTCGTTTCTCAATGGTGTCTGAACATTCTCAGTATCTTTTCTACATAAAAATGGTCTTTGACTCTGACACTCTCTCCGTCTCAATCGCTCTGTTGTTGTTTGCTCTTTACTTTGACTAGCCGATTGGATTGGTAAATGGTGGTGGTAGTATTTGTTTATATTTCCGTTGTGTCGGTAGTATTGCTTCCTTGTGTTGTTGTTGTTATCTCTACCAGTGAGTAAGTCCCGCAGTTGATGATGTGTGTTTGTGTGATGTCTATGACTGTGTCTATTTTCAGCTGTTTTGCAACGCACGCTTTGTTTTTTATCTTTTTATGTTGTCAATTTGGTTTGACTCTTGTATCCATTACTCATTTATTTGATGGATTGTTGTTACCAGGGAGGCGCTCTCCTTTTTTTCGCTCTGGTTAACTACTAGCTCTCTCTCGAACCACAGAAAGGATGGTTTATTGCTGTTGTCTGTCGTTGCAAAAATGCCAATGACTCGGATCAATTATTTGTTTATCTTTGTTGTTGTATATTAACTTTTAGATTTCAATATTTATTTTTATTTTATGTATTTATAACTTAATGAATAGTAAGGCCTTATTGTTGTTGCTACAGCTGCAGAGAATTGATTTGAATTTAAACTTTTTACTTTTGTGCGTTTGTGTTTATTTAAGATTTTTCCTTTCTCCGTTACTAGACAGGGTAATAACTTGGCTTTCGTGTGCTTTTCCTTCCTCTCTATACAAAAGGGGGGTGGCCAGAAATTATTTGATAACTTAGTAACGAGTTAGATGATTTTCCTCTCCCCGGGGCCAGAGGTGGGGTGTCAATACACACAAATTGTTATGATGTTTTTATCCAAAATTCGTTAGCCAAAAACGAGTTTTGTTCGCTTAACTATCGTTTCTTTTTTTTATTTCGTATCTCATCAACAATTGAATTGCAAAATTTTTAATTTTTTAACTTTGGTTGAGTTTAACTGCCGTTGCTTTTTAGCTGGCTTTTTATCCGCGTTTTGTATTTGCTGCAAGTGAGAATAACACTGAACTGAATTGAAATTCTTGAGAATGCGTTTACTCCACCAAAAAGCTCGTGCGCTACGCAAGTGAACAGAATAAAAAGCTTTTATTTTTATGGAACTCAGCCGAGGCGAATCGTTAAGGTGGCCGTTTTGCTAGCACGTGAAAGTAACTGTCAAATTTAGTATCTTATACAGTAGAATCTTGATTATTGAAATTCGTTTGAAAAAAAAAATCATAAAGGCCTACGTACATAAGCTGCCTCGCCTGGTTGCCTTGCTTGCTTCTGATAAAAGAATAAAAATGAAAAGGGCAACCCAGTTCGAAATTTGCTCGGCCTCCTTTATTCTTTTATTTTTATTATGTCAAAAATGCAGCAGTAAAGCAAGACAACCAGGCAAAGCAGCTTATGTACCCAGGCCTTTAGTTCGTAACAAAACATTCTACTACCGGAAATAGGGCAAGCGGAGCACCCAAGAAAAAAATATATTGGGACTTTTCAAAACATTGAAAATAATGTCAATTAGTAATTTCATCAATGAAATTTCATTGATATAAATCCCGGCCCACACAGTAGAGTGATTTGAATGAAATAATTTCGTAAAATTAGTCGTTCTTAGTCCAGGTCCGAACCAATTTCGAACTAAGATGCCCTTTGTCCTTTTATTTTTATTATGTCAGAAACATAATGAAATTATAAGTTGACGTAAAACGCCAGCGTCTGTTAAACTTGTAATTATTTTGAATAAATTGTATGAAAACATAAACAAACATTTCGACATATTGAAGAATTTTCAGCCATAATAGTGTTGTTGTTGTGCTACTTACATAAAGGCCAGAACAGAATCAATCGTCGCTTGCTTTGCTTGCTTCCCCAAATGTCAAATTATAAAGGAATGCCACAGCCCTTTCGCAAATCCGCGTGCGTTCCCTTTTAGAAGGCTCTGGCATTCCTTATAATTTGACATTTGGGAAGCAAACGACGATTGATTCTGTTCTGGCCTTTAAGGCCTGGGTACATAAACTACCTCGCCTGGATGTCATTTCTGACATAATAAAAGAATAAAGGCCGAGCAAATTTGCCCTTTTAGTTTTTATTCTTTTATCAGAAGCAAGCAAAGTAAGCAGGCGAGGCAGCTTATGTACCCAGGCCTTTAGGGTTGTGCT
This sequence comes from Musca autumnalis, assembly GCF_047663935.1. Classification (NCBI taxonomy): domain Eukaryota; kingdom Metazoa; phylum Arthropoda; class Insecta; order Diptera; family Muscidae; genus Musca; species Musca autumnalis. The sequence goes on from NW_027412088.1 coordinate 54,253,541, forward strand.
ACTTACTTGGTCAGAAATAAAGCAATACCAGAAAGTCAGGCGGAGAGGCTTCTTATGTGCAGTGACCTTTAGTTTTGATGGATTGGAATTATCCAATTATTCGGAATTTGCTCATGAATTCGTTTAAGTGGCTTCGTCAGTAATTGGAACGTTTTTATTGGTACTATTGGCCTGTTCCCGTACTTTATAAAGTGGTAAAAGTCGTAAAAGTTGTAAAAGTCGTAAACGATTTTCATATAAATTTTGTGTACGGGAACGAAAAATGTGTAAAAGTGGTAAAAATTGTAAAAACTTTTTAGTTCTGGAACAGAGCTTATGTATACAAATTTTGACCACAATATACAATGCAGCAACTGCAAATCTGTATACAATGAGTCACAGTCAAAAGTATCCACTTCAGTTTTTTTTTATTAAAACTGGGATTGCTAAAAGTAAATTAATTAATATGTTTTTGTTGTTTTTTTATATTTTTACATTAGTGACTTAAAATTAAAAAAAATAGAATTAGCAAAATTGAAGTAAATTTAGACAGAAACATAAAAATTGTTAAACAAGGCAAGGCGTTTTTAGTTAATGACCCAACAAACCAAACAACCTGTTGCATACATATATGTATAGATCTGTTCCAGAACTAAAAAGTTTTTACAATTTTTACCACTTTTACACATTTTGCGTTCCCGAACACAAAATTTACATACAGTCAGGCACAAAAGTTTACATACACCCCATAAATCTCAGGTTTTAGGACAAGTGATGATTTTTACGAAATTCCAAGTATGCAGTTTTATTTCTTCTCACTAATAAACAATATTTGAAACAACAAAAGTATAATCCATAATACAAATAACGGTAAATTTTACAAAAACCAAAAAATGTTGGGGACAAAAGTTTACATACACCCCAAGGAAATTGCCGTATAATTTATGGAATTAGCGGCAAAATTTCTACATTTTATTGTTTCAGCGAACGACTCTGGGTGTCCAAGATACATATATTTTAGAGAAACAAAAATAATTGTTGGGGGTTAAATGCCGTTATTTAAGGTCAGATTTCTTGTATTCCTCATCAAAGCTGACCCTTGCTTAATTCTTTGCGTTTTAAGGTATTGTACTTTATAAAAAGTATAAAATTAGTGTCAGATGGCAAATCTTGAGACCCTAGAAAGCTTTGAAGTTGTTCCTGTTCATAATATACCTTCCTGGAATTCGTAATGCACGTTTTTTCTCAGATTTCGCTGGAAGTTAATAGATTCCGCCGAATTCTTTGCGCAAATTACATCCAGAAGGCTTTGAAGTGCCTTGTAATATGGTCTGATACAATCCTTGGACATCAATTGACTCAGAAATGTACAATTATCCGAAACTTTTCGCCCCTATAGTGACGGTAATTATCATTATACAAAAACGACATTGTTCACGGTACAAATTTCATGCTTTTTTGGTAGTGTTTATATTTTGATGCTATGGAAGCTTTGGGAACAGGTTTGTAACAGAATATTTCACATTTCTGGTTCAACTGATGTCCAAGGATTGTATCAGACCATATTACAAGGCAATTCAAGGCCTTCGGTATGCAATTTGCGCAAAGAATTCGGCGGAATCTATTAACTTCCAGCGAAATCTCAGGGAAAACGTGCCTTATCGACGTCCAGGAAGGTATATTATGAGCAAGAACAACTTCAAAGCTTTCTAGAGTCTCAAAATTTGCGATCTGACACTAATTTTATGCTTTTTATAAAGTACAATATCTTAAAACGCAAAGAATTAAGCAAGGGTCAGCATTGATGAGGAATACAAGAATTCTGACCTTAAATAACGGCATTTAAGCCCCAAAAATTATTTTTTTCTCTAAAATATAACTTGGACACCCAGAGACGTTCCCTAAAACAATAAAATGTATAAAATTTGCCGCTAATTCCATAAATTCTACGGTAATACACAATTTCCTTTGGGTGTATGTAAACTTTTGTCCCCACCATTTTTTGGTTTTTGTAAAATTTACCGTTATTTGTATTATGGATTATACTTTTGTTGTTTCAAATATTGTTTATTAGTGATAAGAAATAAAACTGCATACTTGGAATTTCGTAAAAGTCATTACTTGTCCTAAAACCCGAGATTTATGGGGTGTATGTAAACGTTTGTCCCTGACTGTATATGAAAATCGTTTACAACTTTTACGATTTTTACCACTTTATAAAGTACGGGAACAGGCCATATGTATGTATGTATATTAGTCCGGTCAAAATAGACATTGAAATAGCAAAAATTCCCACAGAGCTGAATTTTGGTGGAGAGCTAGGGTTTGCCATTAGAAGCAACGTCCTAAAAGTCCCCATCGATCCCATGTGTGCAAAAAAAAATATTCGGGGTCAAAGGTCAAATTTTAAGGGTTTTTTAGGTTTTCGGATTTATTTTTTGAAAACGGTTGATCTAATCAAAAAGTGACTAAAGTAAATATGGTAGACAGGAAAATTATCTACAAGTTTGACTTTTATAATTTTTTTCCTAGGAGGAACCATTCTTGAGATATAGCTGTTCTAAAAAACACATGATTTTTATGCACTTATAAGGGAAATATGCACATATTCAGACGAACCGGCTAAAAAAGCGAAGTAATCGGGTCTATCCCCCAAAAAATATATATTTTCTTGAAGAGCGAAATTATAGCTATCTTCTAAAAAAAATCCAACAAAATCGGAGCGTGTTTAGTAGAGTTATTCAATGTTAGAGTCATTTTATGCGAAAATAGACCATTTAACCCACATGTATAATCGAAAGTCCAACGGGAACGACACTAACGAAAACTCTCCGATTTTTTTTCAAGTTTTGTCCGAAGGTAGGGTTTGTTGCGCTGATTACGGAAATGTATAATTTTCAACGGTCGCGGATCCGGTTCGCCGGTTATTCGACCCGAAAGGCCAAATCTAAAAACCGGGTTAGACCCGGTTCTACTGAACCGATTACTGCAAAGTGGATATCGTTTGAAAGCTTACGGAAGTATCTAACACATAGTGTCGTTACTTTAACCAGTTCGCCTCATAATGTACTTACGCGGCTAATTCTTTATTTGACCTTTAGATCGCGATATCTCGAAAATGGTAAGTCTTTTTTAAGAATCATAAAGACCAATCTTGTAGACAATTATTGAATCTACAACTTTTACTTTAGCCGGCTTTTGCTAAGTCTTACCGTTTTTGAGAAAAATTAAAATAACTTGTTTTGCACACACGGGATCGATGGGGACTTTTAGGACGTTGCTTCTAATCGCTAACCCTAGCTCTTCACCAAAATTCAGCTTTGTGGGAATTTTTACTATTTCCCCCTTATACGCATGTCTATTTTGACCGGACTATATAGTAATTCTGATAGAATATGTAAATACACCCAGGCCTTGTTTTTCACAATTTTTTCGAACCTGACCTACCTACTAGATTATTGTACCATGGTTTCGACATTCAATTTGATATAAACACGTGTTCAATCTGAAAAATAGAATTTGGCTATAATTTTTATGTTCGGTACTAATTATTTACGAACAAGTCATATAAAAAAATGAATTTTATATGATATATTGAAATAATTGCGTGCACCCATGAATTTTACGATTCGATGTGTGATACCAAGAAATAACCGGCCTGGTGAAGAAATAAGCTAAGCAGGTAAATCAAGCTAGAGCTGACTGTGTTCTCACCTTTAAGGCTTCGACACATAAGAAGCATGGCATTCTTGCTGAAGTCATATCTGATAAAATACTGAAGACCAAGTTCGACCTAATAAAAAGATTTAAGAATCAAATTCAAATTAGGTCGAACTTGATCTTTAGTCATTTACCAGATATGACATAAGCAAGAATGCCATGCTTCTTATGTGTCGAGGCCTTAAAGGTGAGAACACAGTCAGCTCTAGCCTGGGTACATAAGCTGCCTTGCCTGCTCACCTTGCCTGCTTCTGATAAAAGAATAAAAAAGAAAAGGCCAACCCAGTTCGAAATTTGCTCGGCCTTCTTTATTCTTTTATTTTTATTATGTTAGAAATGAGGCAGGAAAGGAAGGTAGCATGGTGGAATAAAGGGCTGAGTACATAAGCTGCCTTGCCTGCTTACCTTGCTTGCTTCTAATAAAAGAATAAAAAAGAAAAGGGCAACCCAGTTCGAAATTTGCTCGGCCTTCTTTAGTCTTTTATTTTTATTATGTCAGAAATGAAGCAGGAAAGCAAGGCAATCAGGCGAGGCAGCTTATGTACGCAAGCTTTAAAGACCTGGTGCTCAATTCTGTTTCTATGAAAATGTGAAATGAAATCTTTTATAAAGGAAAAAACTGTCAAATGAAAAAAATTATAAAGGAAATATTTTTCATTTGAAATTTTCATAGAACAAGAATCCAGCCCCCGGCGTTACAGCAGAGGCGTTCCAAAAGAAGAAAAGAACAAAAATTTGCGGTATTTTGTTTTAAAAATCCTTAAAAACTCCAAATATATAGTGCTTATAGGTGTACGAATACGAACTTTGCCACCCACACAGTCGCCATCTATACCTAAATGACGGAATAAATTAAAAATGTGTTTTGTTATTCTTAAATCTTTCTTCGCTATGGTAATTCCTATCAATTATTTCATAATTGCACATAAAATATGGAATTAATAACGATTTTATTAATTTTTTATGGTTGTACGAATATGAACTTTGCATACCGTATGTTAAAAGACTATTGAAAATAAATATTTTAAAATAGTATCTCTGGAAATTCAAGATGTCAAAAATAAAGAATAAAATAGGAACAAGGAAATATAACATATATAAAACGTATATTCCGCGAAAAACAATTTTTTTTAAATAGGAATGAAAAATAGCTATTGGGATGAAATAGGAATGAAAACAAGCTGGGAACAGATTGATATGTTTGGAGCCGATGAAGTACTTGGAGATGAAATTTGTTTCAGTAATGGGTACTTTACATATGGGTTGTCACTTTGCGTATACATTTTGTATAAAAAGTGACAACCCATATGTAAAATACATATCGTGTAAAGTACCCATAATTGGTGACGAATATGGTGAATAACAAATATCACAAGAACCGTCAACGATTCCACCACCATCCATTCCTTCTAGTGCAGAAAAAAGATCATGGCGCGGTCAAAGTTTTTAGAAATAGCAAAGAAGTTTAAATGCAGATAGCAATTGTTTTAGGTTAATTGCAATATTAATCGTTTCATACTTAGATGTTGGCAGAATTTAATGCTAAGTAGTGTAAGCACCAGAATGTTCACAGAAGACATCAAAACTATGGGGAGGGTCTGATGGCATATGCATCCTCTATTAATAATCTATTTTGAAAGACCTTGAGTTATAAATAATATACAATTCATAAAAATACATTTAAGATGAAAAACATAAACTTTCCGTTTCATTTCGGTTTCAAACATACAGTCGAATTCGCTTATAACAACGGTCAAAAACGCGGTCGTTATAAGTGCTATTCTAAGGCATGTTTTCATCGTGACATGATTTCATCGTTATTACCCATATGTCGTTAAAAGAGACTGTCCTAGTCGCGAAGTAATATTATGTCTATAGCAGGTTCTCTCCTAAAATTGATTCCAAGAGATAAATCCTACATAAGTTGTTCAAATGCCATTTTTCAATAACAACAAATCGTCGACAATTTAACAACACAAAATTTATTGCTGTTAATTTAACGACAAAATTTTAAATAACAATGAGTGATGTTGTTAAATATGTTTCAGAATACCAAAGTCGATAAAAATAGGGTTACAATTTTTAAACAACTTGAGTGTCGATAAAATGTGATAGTGAATCGAGGCACAGGTAAGTTTAGATAAAAAATAAAAATTGTTAGACAACATCGATTTCTACCTCACAGTGAAACCACTCTAAAAGTTTTATGAAACCAAAAGGATTTCTTAGGAGTTTAGCACTTGGTATGACATCCTTTGTTATCCTTTACAGCTTTTAGCCTTTTTGGCAAAAATTTAACTAAATTTTCGATGCACGATATCTGAATTTTTCCCCATTCTTCTTGCAAGGCATATTTCAGGGTACCCATACTTTAAATCCGGGGATCGGGGAGGTGTTTGAATCACTTTTGGACAGCTACATAACATCCATTTTGGGAAAATATGTGATTTGTGCTCGGGCTCATATTCATATATTGATAAAATTGGAATGTTGTCCAAAATCCCATTTTTTTCAGCGCCTAAATTTCAAATTATCCTTTCAGAATGTTTAAATAATACATGTTATCCTTAATTCCTTCGATAAAGACACGATTTCCTACACCGGAAGCACTCATACAACGCCATACCACAAAAGAGTTCCTCTGTGCTTTACTGTTGAAATTGTGTGTTTAGGGTCCAAGGTGGTATTTGCCCAATGACATACAGTATGCAAAGTTCATATTCGTACACACCTAAAAAATTGATAAAATTCCATAATTTATGTGCAAAATATGAAATAATTGATAGGAATTACCTTAACGAAGACAGATTTAAGAATAACAAAACACATTTTTAATTTATTCCGTCATTTAGGTATAGATGGCGCCTGTGTGAGTGGCAAAGTTCGTATTCGTACACCTATAAGCACAATATATTTGCAGTTTTTAAGGATTTTCAAAGCAAAATTCCGCAAATTTTTGTTATTTTCTTCTTTTAGAATGCCTCTGCTATAGAAATATGTAAAAATAATGGTAATTTTATTAAAAATTTTGTATGAGTAAAAAGTCGGACGAATATTTGAAATACTTAAGAAAAATGTGCTATATATGATTAACTATTGCAATTTATTTCCGAATTTTGGACGAAAATTGCTAATAGCAGTCCTTCTGTAACAATATTCGAGGTCTAGTATGAAAATAAATGTTGTCAGCGTTTGGAAATACAAAGAAACGTAATCCGGGCTTAGGTAAAGTAAACACATTTTTGAGTTTTACTTGATAAAAATCGCAAGTTTCGTTTTATATTTGACATAAAATGTATTGAAGTTTTAGAATAGGGTTTCGAAAATCATTTTATGTGGAAAACTGTGAGAAATTATGAAGAAAAATTAAACTGTACAAGTTTTCATACTATCTGCGTACGACTGAAATTCTACGCTTACTATGAACGATGGTTATGGCTGCCAAAATAGCTAAAATAATGGTTTTTACTTCTTGAAAATTATATTTCTTTATCGAAGGATCCAAAACGAGTACAAAAATGTCAAAAGAATGAAGTAAATTGTCCAGGAAAGAACGTGGGGTAACCTTTTGAAGAAAAGCATTATTTTCGGGCAAATTTTCTTTCTTAAAAATTTATTATTCCTCGTAATTTCTGAAATGTCTTGAAATAAAATGATTTTCGAAACCGTATTCTTAAACTTCAATACATTTAATGTCAAATATAAAACGAAACTTGAGATTTTCACCAAGTAAAAAACAAAAATGTGTTTACTTTACCTAGGCCCGGATTACGTTTCTTTGCATTTCCAAAAGCTGACAACGTTTATTTTCATATTAGACCTCGAATATTGTTACAGAAGGACTGCTATTAGCTATTTTCGTCCAAAATTCGGGAATAAGTTGCAATAGTTAATCATATCTAGCACATTTTTCTTAAGTATTTCAAATATTCGTCCGACTTTTTACTCATACAAAATTTTTAATAAAATTTCCTTTATTTTTACATATTTCTATAGCAGAGGCATTCTAAAAGAAGAAAATAACAGAAATTTGCGGAATTTTGCTTTGAAAATCCTTAAAAACTCCAAATATATTGTGCTTATAGGTGTACGAATACGAACTTTGCCACTCACAGAGGCGCCATCTATACCTAAATGACGGAATAAATTAAAAATTTGTTTTGTTATTCTTAAATCTGTCTTCGTTATGGTAATTCCTATCAATTATTTCATATTTTGCACATAAAATGTGGAATTCATAACGATTTTATTAATTTTTTAGGTGTGTACGAATATGAACTTTGCATACTGTACCTTAATTGGTCCATATGACCCTAAAGTTGTCTTCATTGCTTTCATTGGCAGCCCGTTTTGGTCATATGGACCAATTAAGGTATGTCATAGGGCAAATACCACCTTGGACCCTAAACACACAATTTCAACAGTAAAGCACAGAGGAGACTGTTGTAGTATGGCATTGTATGAGTGCTTCCGGTGAAGGAAATCGTGTCTTTATCAAATGAATTAAGGATAAGATGCATTATTTTAACATTCTGAAAGGATAATTTGAAATTTAGGCGCTGAAAAAATGGAATTTGGGACAACATTCCAATTTTATCAATATATGACCCCGAGCACAAATCACATATTTTCCAAAATGGATGCTATGTAACTGTCCAAAAGTGATTCAAACACCTCCCCGATCCCCGGATTTGAATCCTATAGATAATTTATGGAGTATATTTGGAGACAAACATAAATAATCGTTACATCTAAAGTATAGGAACCCTGAAATATGCCTTGCAAGAAGAATGGGGAAAACTTCCGATATCTTGCCCCGAAAACTTAGTTAAATCTTTGCCAAAAAGACTAAAAGCTGTAAAGGATAACAAAGGATGTCATACCAAGTGCTAAACTGGTAAGAAATCCTTTTGGTTTCATAAAACTTTTAGAGTGGATACTTTTCATTGTGAGGTAGAAATCGATGTTTAACAATTTTTATTTTTTTATCTAAACTTACCTGAATTTTGTTAATTTTATTTTATAATATTTAAGTAAAGACACTAATGTAACAATATAAAAGAGAATGAAATCGCTATCATTGATTAACTCCTAGAAATCGCAGTTTTAATGAAAGAAAGTGAAGTGGATACTTTTGACTGTGATTCACTGTATGTACCCAGGCCTTTAAGACCTGCGTACATAAGCTGCTTTGCCTGGTTGTCTTGCTTTCCTGCTTCATTTTTGACATACAGTATGCAAAGTTCATATTCGTACACCCCTAAAAAATGAACAAAATCGTTATTAATACCATATTTTATGTGCAAATATGAAATAATTGATAGGAATTACCATAATGAAGAAAGATTTAAGAATAACAAGTAAGAAAAGCGTTAAGTTCGGTCGGGCCCTCCACCACAAATTTCAGCCGTTTCGGTGGATTAATGTTGCCACTACCTTCAAAATACCGAAATTCGGAAGGTACCGTTCTATGGGGGCTATATGATGGCGTGAACCTATACCTACAAATTTCTGGGGTAAAGTTTTATACGCCTAAAGAAGACTAAATGCCAAATTTCAGCCATATCGGTGTGATAATGAGGCTAAAACGTTCAAAATATCGAAAATCGGGAGATTTGTATTATGGGGGCTATATCAACACGTGGACCTATATAAACATTTTATGGTAGAAATGTTTCTTAGCCTCTGGAAACACAAAATACAAAGTTGCAACCGATTCTTTGGTCAAATGGGTCTAATACATTCAAAATATGTTAAAATGACGCGTACTTTATATGGGGCCTTATATGGGGGCTATACCAAAACGTGGACCTAGGTTAGGTTAGGTTAGGTTAAAGGACGCGCAGCTGTCGTGTTGGACAGCCACTCCACTCGGAGACCTTATGGTCCATTGTGTTCATCCTAAAGTAAGGGTAGGAGAAAAGAAAAGAAATAATAGCATATCGAGTTTAGAAATAGGAAAAAGGAATAATTAAGTAAGTTATAGGATAGTTGAGAATGATTAAGTAAGTGCTATGGATTGAAAGATTATTTGTAAGGAGAGAGAGAGAGAGAGAGCGAGTAAGGAGGTTAGCAGTATTAAAAAGTTGTAAGTTGCTCGTTTTGAAGCCACTTCAGACCCTTGGCGAGAAGAAGCAGTGTTGTCGGCTCGGCTTGGCAGAGTGTTGTCAGAGATGATAGTGTGTGTTCACCCATTGTTTGAACTCTCCTGGTCCTGAGCATTGGACAACGGCATAATAAGTGCTCAATCGTCTCTGTTTCTTCTTCGTCTTCGCATAATCTGCAGTAGTCCGTGGGGTCATCTCTATCCCATTTGCAGGTCATTGATCTTATCCTGCAGTGTCCCGTGATAACTCCAATCATTAGTTTTAGATCGGGTTTTCTCATAGAGAGTAGGGAAGTGGTCTTCCTTTTAGAGAGGTTGGGCCAGATTGCCTTTGATACCTTGCAGCCAGGTTCGTTATTCCAGATCTGACCAGCCTTCTCCCTGTATGTTTGTTCTAGGAGCCGCATGAAGTGACACAGGGGTGGCCTGATTGAGTTATCGATTTCGATGTCGCTTGACTCAGATCCGCGACGTGCCAGTTCATCCGCCTTTTCATTTCCCTCGATGTCGCAATGCCCCGGGACCCAGCACAAGGTAACGATTGATCGTAGGGCCTCCAAAGCTTTCCTGCAGTGCAAGACCGCAGCGGATTTGATTGAATGGGATCTAAGTGATTTTAGGGCCGCTTGGCTATCCACATAGATAGTCACCGGTCCGGCTATATCCCCTTCCATGTTTTTAATCAATTCTGCTGCTTTCGTGACCGCAAAGATTTCGGCTTGGAAGACGCTACAATTTTCGCTTAGCTTGTACGAGATCCGTAAGTTGAGGGTATCGCTGTAGACGCCCGCTCCTGTTCCCTTTTCCATCTTGGATCCGTCGGTATAAATCTCTATACCGGGTAGAGGTAGGGATTTGTGGGTCCAGGCTTCTCTGTCAGGTATCCGAACTTCAATGTCGTCGAAGTGTAATTGTGGTGATATATAGTCACTGATTACCTCCAAACCCACCGATAGTCCAGATTGTCGTAAGATAGCAGCATGGCCGTAGTCGAAGTTACGCCATGAATTTAACTCCTTGAGTCGGAGAGCACTCTTTGCTGCCAACTCCTGTACTACGAGATTCATCGGATGAAGATCCAGTAATACATTGAGAGCAGCCTGTGGAGTGCTTTTCATGGCACCGGTAATTAGAAGAGATGCCGCTCTTTGAACGACATTAATCTTGCGGAGAAGGGATGTCTTATTCAAAGCATTCCACCATACCAATGAACCATAAGTTAGAATGGGGCGAACTATGGCCGTAAAAATCCAATGTATGACCTGTGGTTTCAAACCCCAACTCTTACCAATAGAGTTCTTGCAAGAATAAAGGGCTATAAGTCCTCTCTTGGCACGTTCCTCGACATTCCTTTTCCACGTTAGTTGGTGGTCCAGGATAATGCCAAGGTACTTGGCCTCTAGGGAGAGCTTTAGGGCCACTCCATCCAGCGTTGGTAGGGGGAATGGTTTGACTTTTCTCTTGTTCGTAAATAGAACCAGCTCTGTCTTAGATGGGTTCACCCCAAGTCCATTGTTGTGTGCCCATCTTGATAGTTTGTCCAGAGCTCCTTTCATGAGTTCCGATAGCGTTTGTGGGAACTTCCCGGTGATCATTATGACCACGTCATCAGCATAAGCTACAGTCTTTATACGTAGTTGGTCAAATTCCTTAAGTATTTCGTTAATCACCAGGAGCCACAGCAGTGGTGATAATACACCTCCTTGTGGTGTGCCCCTGGTGACAGACTTCCGAATGGAGGTCTCACCGATATTTGAATTGATTATCCTGCCGCCAAGCATTCCATCGATCCAATTGATCAGTGTAGTGGAAACACCTAAGTTCAAGAGTGAATTGTGGATGGATTCGAGTTTGACGTTATTAAAGGCGCCTTCTATATCTAGAAACGCTGCTAACGTATAGTTTGAGCCCATCATATTCCTCTCGATTAAACCAACGACTTCATTAAGTGCAGTCTCCACCGATCTGCCTTTGATGTAGGCGTGTTGGGCAGGACTAATAACACTGTTTCCAAGTTTGGACCTTATTCCTAGGTCAAGCAATCTTTCTAACGTTTTCAATAGAAAGGAAGATAGGCTGATTGGTCTGTAGTCTTTGGGAAGCGTGTGACTTGACTTCCCCGCTTTGGGGATGTATGTCACCGTGACCTCCCTCCACAGAACCGGTGTGAACGATAGACGTAGACAGGCCCTATAAATATGATCCAGGTGTGGTATCAACACCTCCAATGCATTTTGTAGCATAGCAGGGAAGATACTATCTGGACCAGGTGATTTAAAGGGCTTAAAAGTGTTTATCGCCCAAGCTATCTTTGTGTGACTTATGATCTCCTCGATGACACTCACTTCCCCTGTGGCTTGGTTACACATTGGTGGATCGGCTGAGCGATCTGGTGCATCCATGCAGTTGGGAAAGTGGGTTTTGGCCAGGAGATCCAGAGTTTCTAGACCGGAGTTAGTCCATGTGCCATCATCCCGCTTGATACTGCCGATGGATTTAGGGTCCTTCGACAGTACTCTACGAAACCTGGCTACATCCTTTACTCCCTCTATAGACTCGCTAAAGCAGACCCAAGATCTGCGTTTAGCCTTCTTTATTTCGCTGTTGTACTTATTGAAAGATACCTTGTAGTTCTCCCAATCTGTGGACAACTTCGTTTTGTTGGCTTTATTGTAGAGCCTTCTGCTAATCTTCCTGAGATTAGCCAGATCTTTCGACCACCAGACCGGTTGACATCTTCTGCCTGGGTAAGTGAGTGGGCAGGCGGTCTCATAGCTGTCCACCAAAACCTCTGTCACGTGATTCACTGCACTATTAACCTCTGTGGCTGTTTGGGGGTATCGTGACACTCCCAGCTTGGAGCTTACTAGTTCATTGAATTTGTTCCAGTCGGTTTTCCGTGGATTTCTAAATGGTGGCTGTCGAATGCCATTAACAGAGACTTGGAAGAATATCTTCCGATGATCCGAAAAGGAGCATTCTTCCGATACCCTCCAGTCACTGATAATAGATTCGTCTTTATTAGTGAGGGTTATGTCTATTACCTCCCCCCTGATTCTATTTTGAAAAGTGTATTCATTTCCCCTGTTGCATATTCTGAGATTATATTTTAAGATAAAATCGAATACGGACTCACCTCTGGCATTTGTGTCTCTGCTGCCCCAGTGGAAATGGTGAGCATTGGCATCACATCCTAGGATGATGAGGCAAGTGCTACCCATCTCTTTGACAAGCTTCTCCACGTCATTACCCGGTGGGTCAGGGCTCTCGAATGGCATGTAAATGGACGAGAATATGGTGGCTCCATGGGAGCTGCATTCCATCCTTACAGCCGTAATATCACCTCCGCTGAAATTAGAGAGGAATATTAGTTTAAGACTCTTCTTAGCAACTACACAGGTTCTAACCTTGTCCCCGTTGGATGTGGCGAAGGTGGTGTAGTTGCTATCGTTTAACCCAGCAACCTTATTCTTGTATAAGTAAGGCTCCTGGATTAAGACGATGTCAACTTCAGACTTCTTGAGGGCTAGAAGAAGTTCAGCAGCAGCCGCTTTGCAGTGATGCAGATTAATCTGCATTATGCGAAGCGGCTGCTGCCTCCGTTCCTCCACTACTTTCGTCCTAGTCGGAATCTGATCCATCCTAGACCAAAATGTAGTTTGCCCTCACGAGTCCTTAAGTATTCTTGCCCCTGAGTGTCTATTGACACCCTGATGGCAACACCTCCATTTTCCGGATTGTGGCTGACCAGATTCCATGTGCTGGTCCGGAGATTGGGGTTTTGTCTGCCGAGTATGGTCAGTATGCGCGCGGGATCCACAGGTGGAGGTGGCACCCAAGCTGACAACACTCTTCTGAAAGGGACCTCGTTGACCCCAACGACTGCCAATTGACATCCCTCCCAGAGTTCGCCAAGACCCTCTATCGTGGAAGTGAGGAAATCCAGAGATTCCCTATTTTCACAACAGATGACCCTAACGCCTCTGTATGGAGCGGCACTGCCAAATTGGGTGTGTTTAGGAGGTTCCCCTTCTCCTGCGAACACGATGTCACGCAGACGAGTTTCGATAAGTAGCCATCGATCCTCTCTGATTACCCAATCAGGGTCAGATTTATCGATGACCGCTGCTCGCAACTCATCCGGCACCATCGGTCTGCTTGTTCTTTTTCCCCTGCTGTTGGTCTTGAGATGGGAGCTGGAAGATTCCTTGTGGCCCAAGTTAGCTTGTGAGGCTGAACTGGCTGCGGCATCTTTCCTGCTCCCAGTCTTAGGGCAACCGGCTGGGGAGGTATGAATGATGGGTTGTTGACCTGAAGTGGGCCTCTTTGCACTGGGGAGTGGCTCCTCCATTGACCTGTCTCTCTTCACCGCGATTTTTGGTGGAGATGGATTGGGCTTGGTAGGTGCTCCCCCAGGTGCGGAGACCGGTGTTCGGTCGGACTTCCCAGATTTTGAACTCTTATGATGCGTCCCCTTCGGCTTGGCTGCCTTCTTCTTTGAGGTTTGCCCTGTCTGTGTGACGGGACATCCCTTTGAAGAGAGCTTTGAGGTCGAAGGAGGCGAATCATTTGATGGTTTACGGATCATGTCAACGTCGCTCCCAGTTTGGCCCTTGGGGGCTGTGGGAGTCGATGTAGGCATTGACCTAACCTCTTCGTTTGCCGTAATAAGAGAAAGCTTGCTGATATCAGGTTTTCCCTTGGGTAAGTGAGGGTGAGATCTTTCGATCTTTTTCACTACCTTGAGATTAATCCTGATCAGCTTGCATTCTCTCAGCGTTATAGATGAGGGTTCCCTGTCAATGAACTTCCTGAGGAAGTGCATTGCTCTGTGGTACGCCTTCCTCTTTTTGGCCCATTTACTAGCAGAGCTATCTGAGGTGGTGGGAGCTTTCCCGGCCGGTATTTTGGTCGGAGCTCCTTCCTCAACAGCAGCCAGTCCTTTTGAGCCAGCAACATCGGCTGCGGCCGATGGTTGGGTAGCTGGTGCATCGGTTGGTCCAGAGTTCATACAGGTGGCTGCTTCCACTGAGGTCGAGGCCGACTCATCGTTGACTACAGTCGCTGGAATGACTGTGGTGTTCATTTCGTCATCCGATGAGCCGTCCTCGGCCCCAGTAGAATAGCCACCCTGACTGAGACGCAGGGCCAACGTCTGCTCCAGTATCTCCAGGAGTTTCCGGCTTTGTTCAGCCAAACTGTCAGTGACAGCTCCCAGAGTGGGTACCTTCGGTCCGTCCCCTCCCGACACTACCGTCCCGTCAACCGTTGACTGGGTTGTCCCAGACTTGGTAATAGATTTTGAAGAATTGTCCTTTGGCATTGCATTGTTGTCATCAATCGGATTAGTTTTGGTTGGTTTTTTGTTTAAATTTTTGCTCTCCATACGTCATAGATTTAGTGGGGGAAGTGAGGTCCACCATGGCATAGCCCTCCTGTACCATGGCAAGGACATGACAACTAAGCCATTACTGCGTTGAGATGCCCAGGTATCAACGAGGCTCCGTTCTAATACAGTTGGTACCCTAACTGCAAACCTTAGAACACCGATGGGCACGGTTTCGCCTGACACCCCGGCGTTAGGGGGTCTCTAATAAGTAGGAGACCGCTACTTGGATAACCTTTGGTCGGTCACAGTTCCCCAACTCAACACTTCCAGGGTGTTGAGTGTGGAAACTGTGACCTTAAGCCCCCGCATCGCGTCAAGATTGTTATCCCTGGCGAGGGACCTATATAACCCAACTTTGGTACAAATATTTTTTGGCCTCTGGAGACACAAAGTACCAAATTACAACCAATTCGGTGGTAAAATGGGCCAAATATCTTAAAAATGCCTTAAAACGACGACGCGTCACGTGTCATTTTGTATTGGGGCTATACGAAAGCGTGGACCTACATAGCCCGCTTTCAATACCAAAAGTCCTACGTAAATATAACATATTTTCCCAAAATTTCATCAACCTACGTCAATCCGTTCGGACGCTAGAGTGATTTCCACAGACGGACAGACGGACGGACATGGCTATATCGATGTAGAATTGCACGCTGATCAAGAATATATATACTTTGTGGGGTCTACAATGATTATTTCGAGTAGTTACAAACGTAGTGACAAACTTAATATACCCCCATCCTATGGTGGAGGGTATAAAAAACAAATTTTTAATTTATTCCGTCATTTAGGTATAGATGGCGCCTGTGTGGGTGGCAAAGTTCGTATTCGTACACCTATAAGCACTATATATTTGGAGTTTTTAAGGATTTTCAAAGCGAAATACCGCAAATTTTTGTTCTTTTCTTCTTTTGGAATGGCTCTGGTATAGAAATACAGTGACACAGAAAAGTATACATACACCCCATAAAAATGCAGTTTTGGCTAAATCGTTGGGTTTTTTACAGCAACAACTGCACTGTGTGGCTCTTCGGTAACAAAATAACCATAATTACACAAATGTATTTTAATCTAATGCGTATATTTAATACAATTAAAGAAATTCAATTTTCACAACACAGAAAAGTATACATACACCCCAAGGAAATACGAGTATTATCGTAAAATTTATGGAATTAGTAGCAAAATTTATACATTTTTTAGTTTTGGCGAATGTCTCTGGGTGTCTGAGATATAGTTTAGAGAAAAGAAAATAATTTTTGGGGGTTAAATGCGGTTATTTGATGTCAAATTTCTTATATACCTCGTTAAAGCTGACCCTTGCTTAATTTTTTTGCGTTTTTAGCTATTGTACTTTTTGAAAAGCACAAAATTCGTATGAGATGCAAATCTGGAGACCCTAGAAGGCTTTGAAGTTGTTTTTGTGCGAAATATACCTTCCTGAACGTCGATGCACGCACGTTTTTCCTCAGATTTCTCAGGAAGTGGACAGATTCCGCGGAATTCTTGGTGCAAATTACATTTAGATGGCCTTGAATTGCCTTGTAATATTGTCGGATACAATCCTTGGACATTAATTGAATCAGAAATGTGAAATATTTTGTTACAAACCTGTTCCCAAAGCTTCTAAAGCAACAAAATATAAGCACTACCAAAAAAGCATGAAATTTGTACTGTGAACAACGTCGTTTTCGTATTATGATCATTACCGTTACTATAGGCGCGAAACGTTTCGTATAATTGTACATTTCTGAGTCGATTGATGCCCAAGGATTGTATCCGACAATATTACAAGGCAATTCAAGTCCATCTATATGTAATTTGCACCAAGAATTCCTCGGAATCTATTAACTTCCTGAGAAATCTGGGGAAAAACGTGCGTTTATCGACGTTCAGGAAGGTATATTTCGCACAAAAAACAACTTCAAAGCCTTCTAGGGTCTCCAGATTTGCCATCTGATACGAAATTTGTGCTTTTTATAAAGTACAATAGCTAAAAACGCAAAAAATTAAGCAAGGGTCCGCTTTAATGAGGTATATAAGAAATTTGACCCTAAATAACCGCATTTGACCCCAAAAATTATTTTCTTTTCTCTAAAATATATCTCAGACACCCAGAGACATTCGCCAAAACTAAAAAATGTATAAATTTTGCTACTAATTCCATAAATTTTACGATTATACTCTTATTTCCTTGGGGTGTATGTATACTTTTCTGTGTTGTGAAAATTGAATTTCTTCAATTGTATTAAATGTACGCATTAGATTAAAATACATTTGTGTAATTATGATTATTTTGTCACCAAAGAGCTACACAGTGCAGTTGTTGCTGTAAAAAACCCAACGATTTAGCCAAAACTGCATTTTTGTAGGGTGTATGTATACTTTTCTGTGTCACTGTATGTAAAAATAACGGTAATTTTATTAAAAATTTTGTATGAATAAAAAGTCGGACGATTATTTGAAATAATTAAGAAAAATGTGCTAGATATGATTAACTATTACAATTTATTCCCGAATTTTTGACGAAAATAGCTAATAGCAGTCCTTCTGTAACAATATTCGAGGTCTAATATGAAAATAAATGTTGTCAGCGTTTTGAAATGCGAAGAAACGTAATCCGGGCCTAGGTAAAGTAAACACATTTTTGGATTTTACTTGGTAAAAATTTCATTAGATTTCGTCAAGAAATCGTCGACGAATATGTTATCAACGATTCGATTTTCTATTGGGATGTGTAAATCAAAATAGTTTTGAATTCAAAATGAACCCCCATCAGTCTGGGTGAATTGTGTTTATTTTCAAATTGGCAATAAACAATTTTGAAAAACAGAAAATAATGTTGGTGTAGGAAGACAAAAAACGTAAATGCATTCATTTTTGCAAGAGAAATTCAAGATTTTTAGACTTGACTGATGGTTTGTGCTACACACCTGTCAGTCACACATACAGAAAGGGTTCATCGGACTGACGGCACAGACTGATAAATGAGTGGGGGCCTTAATATTCCTTAAAAAAATTGTGGGCAAAAGATTTCTACAGTTTTCGCAAATGCTTACTATGACATACTGGAGACATTTCGTGTACTCTTAAGTAATGCTCTGGCATAATGGGTGGGGGCCTTAACAACTGCGAAGCAAAGCGTTTCAAAAGCAAGCATTTTTAACGCAGGTAAAAAGCAAACATGTATCATTTTTATTTCTGATTCATTTTCGAGGAACAATGCATGAGTGTGCAACTGAAATATTTTGACGAAGTTTAAACAATACAAAGCACATGACGATACAGAAGTCAGCCTACTACCTGAGAATTAGAAATGCAATTAAAAATACGTCATCGTTTAAATCACTCGTAGAACGAGTTTAGCCAGCCATATGAGAGGTATGAATATCGAAGAAATAGCAAAAGAGCTAATCTTATCATTTCAACCAATGCTCAATTAGCATTTGAATTTTGTACCTAGCAAACACTATCGCTGGTAATTTTCATGTTTTTAGTTTCTGTGGAAGCCCTAACGAGTAAACAACAAGAAATCCTCTGTCATAAATTTCTACACAACAGCAGAAAGAATGGCCCGCAGATTAGCACACTTAAATCCCAAGAAAACGTTATTCTTGCTTTGCGATGTCCAGGAAAAATTTCGACCTGCAATGCCATTATTTGATAAAATGGTGGAAAATGCCAAACGTTTGGTAGGTGATTTGGAAATTTCTGTTAATGTTACAAATTAATACAAAGTGAAAAATACGTCTTTTTAGACCACAGCCGGTAAAATATTGGATGTACCTCTATTGGTAACCGAACAAAATCCAGATAAATTGGGAAAAACTGTTGCCGATCTGGATATTAGCCATGCTAAGGCAAATGTCAGCAAGACCCGTTTTAGCATGATGATACCGGATATTGAGTGCCAAATGCAACAACTTTTTGATGATGGAAAGCCCACAGATGTTGTGTTGTATGGCATTGAGGTGAGTTTGAGAATGAGAATGGTTTTTAATTTGAAAATGCATACCATTGAGTCTTCAAAAGCATTTGTTAATGGTTAACAGGCCATCTTCTGCATATTCTTTGGATTCTTATAATTAATTTGCTCTTAAGGCCAAAACTCAATGAATTTTTCTTGTTCGTTTCGCTTTATTTGTTTTACTCTCATTTTCAGTCTCACGTCTGTGTCGAACAAACTGCCATTGATCTTTTGGAAAGGAATATCAATGTTTTCCTTGTAGCCGATTGTGTAGCATCACGTCTTAACCAGGATCGTGATCTGGCCATTGAACGTTTAAGAGCGGCAGGCTGTGTAATCACCACCAGTGAAAGTGTCATCTATGATCTGCTGCGTGACAAGGAACATCCCAAATTCAATGATCTACGTAAGCTGTTGGTGGCCAAATCGGCTGATATGCTATTAACCCGAGGTGCATCGGACGCAACAACAGCAAAGTTGTAATTCTAAACTAATAAAAAACTTTGATGGAATAAAGAATTGTATTTTTTAAAGAATATCTTCGAGAAGTTCGAGTTTAAAAAAGATTACCGATGTAAATATGTATATCTGATTCAGTACAGAAATTTTTATCGAAGGTAGTCCTTGTAGCGGGCTTTAGGCCTAATGACCACTAAAACTAGAAAAACAACCAAAGTGGCTTGTTAGGATGACAAAGTGAATGACTTCCAAAATAAGATCAAGCTCCAAACTAGACTATGTTGACCATTTCCTCCTGGTTACTACTCGGCAAAATTTCAACACTTTTGCAATTTAATAGCGGCTAGTCGTTGTGATCATGACTACAACATTATGGGGGTTATTCTAAACGAAAATTCCCTGTGAGTTTTGTCTTTCCGCCATTTCATCTTAAGGGAGAAACTGAAAAAACTCACAGGGAATTTTCGTTCAGAATAATCCCCTTTAGGGCATACATTTATTAATCTCCCAGCGGGCGGAAAAATCTTTTTGGCCACAGGTAGATCTTTTCGTTTGATTACAGAAATATATAGTTCGTTGGTGGGAAGTCCATTCTTACCAAGATATGAGCCTCTGAACTTCTTTGAAGTGAATCCTCTTCAAAGGGTCTTCTGTAGATAGAAGTCTCGGCAATAAGGGTCTTCTTTCTTTTCCATAAGTAAAAGCCTCGTCAGAGGGGTCATCTATAGCCCCATTAACGCGGTTTTCCATTAATAGCAGCCCCTCTGAGGGGTCTTCTAAAGATGGAAGCCATTCCAAGGGATCTTCCATAGATGGACCCCTCTCAAAAGGGACCTTTTATAAATGAAGTCCCTTCAAAGGCTTCTTCTGTAGATGGAAGATCCTTCAAAGAGGTCTTCTATAGATGGAAACCACTTCAAAGAGGTCTTCTATGCATTGAAATCCCTTTAAAGGTGTCTTCGGTATATTGAGGTCCCCTCAAGGGGGTCTTCTAATGGAATCCCCTTCAAATGGGTCCTCTCTCTATAGATGGAATCGCCTTTCAAAGGGTCTTCGACAGATATAAGCCCCTGCAATAAGGACATTCTATAGATACAATCTCCGCAAAAGAGTTTTTGCATAAATAAATGACACTTCAATGGGGTCTTCTACAGATGGACGCCCTTCAAAAAGGGATATTCCATTAATTGAAGCCCCTCATAGGGATATTCTCTACATAGAAGCCCTTTCAAAGAGATATTCTATAGATGGAGGCCCTTCCATAGGGTATTCCATTAATAAAAGCCCCTTCAGAATGGTGTTTTATACATAGATGAAAGGGTCTTCTGTAGACAGAAGCCTCTGCAATAAGTGTATTCTATAGATACAATTCCTAACAAAAGGGGACTTCTATAAATGGGAGCACCTTCACAATGGCTTTCCATTAATAGAAGCCCCTCAGAGGGGTATTCTATAAATGGAAGCCCCTTCAAGGGATCTTCTATATATGAACGCCACTCCAAAAGTGCCTCTTACAAATGGAAGTCCCTTCAAAGGATTGCCTTGTAGATGGAAGATCCTTCAAAGGGTCTTTTGTAGGTGGAAACCGCTTCAAAGGGGTCCTCTATAGATAGAAGACTCTTCAAAGGGAGAAACCCCTTCAAAGCGTCTTCTATAGATGGAATCTCCTTTCAAAGGGATCTTCTATATATAGAAGTCTTCTAGATAGAAGCCTATTCTAGGGGTCTTCTGTAGATAGAAGCCCCTTCAAACGGTCATATGTAGAGAGAAGTCGCTTCAATGCGATCTTCCATAGATTATAGCCACTTGAAGTGGACTTTAAGGACGTCTTCTATAGATTGGCCACCGTTCAAACTGGGTTTCTATAGATAGTGCCCCTTCAAAGGGGTGTTCTATTGAAAGAAGTCCCTTTCAGAAGGGTCTTAAAGGCATCTTCTATAGATAGAAGACCATTCAAAGGGGTTCTCTATAAGTAGAAGGCCTTTCAAACGGGGTCTTTATATAGAAGTCCCTTTAAAGGTGTCCCCTAAAGATAGAAGCATCTTCAAAGGTGTATTCTATAGATAGAATTTCCTTCAAAGGTGTCTTCTATAGATAGAAACTCATTCAAAAGGGTCTTCTATAGGTGCAAGACCTCAAAGAAGTTTTCCATAAATAAAAGCCTCTTCAGAGGGGTCACCTATAGATAGAAGTCCAAAGGGCCTTCTATAAATGGGAGCCTCTTCAAAGTGGTTTTCCATTAATAGAAGCCCCTTAGAGGGGGTCTTCTGAAAATGGAATACCCTTACATGGGATCCTCTATATATAGACGCCCTCTAAAAGAGCCTTCTATAAATGGAAGCCCCTTCAAAGGATCACTTTTTAGGTGGAAGATCCTTCAAAGGGTCTTTATAGATGGAAACCGCTTCAAAGGGGTTTCTATAGATAGAAGAGGCTTCTACAAATAGAAGTTCTTTTAAAAGGACTTCTGTAGACAGAAGTCGCTTCAATGCGATCTTCCATAGGTAAAAGCCACTTAAAGGGAACTTCTATAGATGCAAGACTCTTCAAATGAGGCTTCTATACATGGACGACCCTTCAAACGGGTTTTCTGTAGATAGTGTGCGTTCAAAGGAGTATTCTGTAGATAGAAGTCCATTTCAAAAGGGACCTTTTTTATATAGAAGTCCCTTTAAAGGTGTCCCCTTAAAGATAGAAGCCTCTTAAAATGGGTCTTCTATAGATAGAAGTCCCTTTAAAGGGGTTCCCTATAGATGGAAGCATCTTCAAATGGGGCTTTTATAGATAGAAGCCCCTTCAGAGGGGTGTCTATAGATAGAAGTCCCTTAAAAGGGGTATTCTATAGATGGAAACTCCTTCAAAGAGGTCTTCTATAGATGGAAGCCCCTTTCAAAAGGGCCTTTTTTATATAGAAGTCCCTTCAAAAAGGTCCTCTATAGATATAAACCTCTTCAAGAGGTATTTTGAAGCCTCTTCAAGAGGTCTTTTGAAGCTTCTTCAAGCGGTCTTCTTATTGTCAGCAAAGGAGACTAAAGGTCTCGTCACATAAGAGGATTTCTGGTTTAATTCATTAAGTTGCATGCTCTTCCGGCTTTAAGTCAAAAGTCAAAGCACACGAAAATCGTGTTTCAGCACACATTCAGCCGAGTAGAGTTGCCGCATCTCTTAATGAATGAATTAAGCTAGAAATCCTCTTATGTGACGAGGCCTTAATTTTTCTTTACTTGTTTGATAATCTATTCGAAGTTGGAATTACTATAAGAAATCAACCATTAACCTACCACCCTAAAGAAAGGCAAAAAGTGAGGTAACATTTCTTTAGAAATAAATTTCATTGCAATTCATTTTTTTGTTAACAACATAAAGCTTATAAAATCTAATTACTATAAGTAAATTTAGTACAAACTAATAATAATAATAACAATAGGGTAAAACTATTATATTTAGAATATATAAATTGCACCTAGAGCAAATAATAGTTTTTTTTTTTTTTTTTTTGAAAGTTACCCCCAGTTTTTGTAAAACTTTTTATTCTTCTCACACGAACTGTCAAATTTTGTAGATCGATTTACACGCCTCAACGCAAATGTAGTGCTCTGATTTTTAAAAAAGGATTTCTTAACTATATATGGCTCGCGTCTACGAAAAATTATGTCCGTATGTCATCTGGTGGCTGAGCTATGGATGACTAAATTATTACGAATATAGACGAACGAACAAAAAATAGTTACAAAAACAGGGGGTAAGACTTATAAAAAATGGTAATCGTTATACCATAAATAGAGTTAATTTAAAAACGGTCTTATTTTACAATGTAAGAACGTAACTAAAGGCAGAACATCTGAGAAATTTTAATATTTATTTTAATTTAAACACCATTTTCCATGGCATGAAAAAAGAGCCGTCCGATATTATAACATTGAAATCAAGCTCACAGCTTACATCTTTCAGATATCTGATGTCCAAAATAAAGAAAATCATGTGCTTATCTAATTTGGGGCGATTTGTTAAACTCAAATTATTCTTTAATCTCCATCGATATTCCTTATAATTGGTGCTTGACTAAAGATTTATTTAAACCTAAAAAAATAAGTCAACTTCTACACGATATCATTTTCCTTAACATAATATTTCATTGACAGTTAAGAAGACATTTTCAATGTCTAACATTAAAGAAGATGTCATTTTTAAACAAAAGAAAACATTAGCACATATTCCCCTTATATTCAAAAACTTTCAAATTAACAAAATCAAAAAATATCCCTCCCCTCAACTTGATTTAATACTATATAACTCTTATAG
This sequence comes from Musca autumnalis, assembly GCF_047663935.1. Classification (NCBI taxonomy): domain Eukaryota; kingdom Metazoa; phylum Arthropoda; class Insecta; order Diptera; family Muscidae; genus Musca; species Musca autumnalis. The sequence continues at coordinate 54,277,466 of NW_027412088.1, forward strand.
TACACATTTATGATAAACTATAACTTATCCATACTTAATAATTTGGATCATTCTAATATTTATTGTGTTGAGCCAGCAACTGCATATCGGTTAGATATTTAATAATGTGAACTTTAGCCTCGGCTTTTTGCCGCACTCCCAACGTATTCAGCATATCGGTGACGACAACACCAAATGACTGATCTTCGGCACTGACACCCTGTTGATTTTGTTTTGATTTCAAATTGTTTAGCATACTTTCGTGAAACAGTTCGTCTTCGGTACGTTCTCGTTTCATGGGAACTTCATAGTAAAAGGTTTGTTTCTGTTCCTTACCAGGTCCTGTTGTGGTGGCCGTTAATTGATTATCACTGGTAACGGTTATTTCAACTGTAAAAGGAAACACACAAAGAGATATAAATTAGATTTGATGAGAAAGTAGAACATAACCTCACACAACTTACCATGATGATTTTGTAATGCCTGTTGGGAGGTTGCTGCCGCTCCATTTATGGGAAACATGGTATCAACAACATGTTGTTGTTGCTGCTGAGCCTGTTGTTGATTGTGATCAACCTGTGCCACTTGATTTGTAGTCTGGGCCGGCGGCAATGGTCCACACTTGCCAAGCAACGATTCTCGATATTGTCGTATAGATTCGACAAGAAAACTCATTTGTTTAAAATAACGCCAACGTGATTCGGTACTCAGTTTCATTTCTCGTGCAAATTTATCTCGCAAACTTTTCCAGCGTTTGGTGCATTTTTGTTCTGTAAAAAAGGAGGTGGAAAAATGTTTCGAAATTAATGAAAATTAAAACCACATTATTGCAAAGTTCAGATAATTGATATAAAATTGTATCAGCCATTAGACAAGTTGAGTACTTTCACTACAGGAAGAATGTGTTATGAGTTCGGCCTATAGATGAAATATAATATAGAAGAAGACCCCATACGTCTTCCATCTACATCAGATAGAAGGAAAAACTCCTTCGGATGGGTCTTCTATAGGTGGAATCCCCTTTAAAGGGACTTCTGTAGACAGAAGCCACATCTATAAGGGTCTTCTGTAGACAGAAGCCTCTTTAATAACGGGCTTTTATAGATACAATCCCTTCGATTAAGTTTTCGATAAATAAATGCCTCTCCAAAGCTTCTTCAAAGGTCCTTCTATAGACAGAAGCCTCTTTAATAAGGGGTTTCCAAATATGCAAGCCTTTAAAATAATTTTTCCACCAATAAAGGCCTCTTCAAAGGGGTCTTCTACAAATGGGAGCCCCCTCAAAGGAGTCTTCCATAGATGGAAGCGCCCTCAAATGGGTCTCCTATAAATTAAAGCCCTTTCAAAGGCGTCTTCTATAGATGGAAGTCTTTTCAGTAAGGGTCCTCTATAGATACAAGTCCTTTAGAGGTGTTTTTTCATAAAGGAAGACCTCTTCAAAGGGATATTCATTAAATAAAGGCCCATCAAATGGAAGCCCATTCAATGGGATTTTCTATAGATGGACGCCTCTCCAAAGGGACTGAAGTCTCTTCAAAGCGGCCTTCCATCGATAAAAGCTCCTTAAAGAGGTCTTCTATAGACAGAAGTCGCTTCAACGGGGTCGTCTATAAATGGGAGCCTCTTCAAAGGGATCTTCAATAATTGGAAGTTCCTTCAGTGTGTCTTCTATAAAAGGAAGTCCCTTCAAACTGCTCTTCTATAGATAGAGACCCATTCAAAGAGGTCCTCTATAGATACAAGACCCTTCAAAGGGATATTCAATAGATAGAAGCCCCTTCAAGGGGATGACCATTCAAAGGGGTCTTCTGTACACAGAAGCCTCTTCAAAGCGGCATTCTATACACAGAAGCCTCTTCAAAGCGGCCTACCATCATAAAAGCCGCTTTAAAAGGGTCTTCAATAGATAGAAGACCCTTCAAAGGCATCTTCTATAGATGGACTACCATTCAAAATGGTTTTACGTAAATAAAATTCCTTTCAAAGGGTCTTCCATAAATGGAAACCTGTTCAAAGGGGTCTTTTATAGATGGACGAACCTTCAAAGGGGTCTCCTATAGATGGACGACCCTTCAAATGGGTCTTCTGTAGATAAAATGCCCCTTCAAAGGAGGTCTTCAATAGATAGCAGTTCCTTCAAAGGGGTTTTCTATAGATGGACGACCATTCAAAGTGATTATTACTGTAAAAAGGCCCCTTCAAATGGTATTCTATAAATATAAATTCTCTCAAAGGCGTCTTCTATAGATATAAGTCATTTCAAAGGGGTTTCTAAACGTAAAGCCGCTTCAAAGGGGTCTTCTATAAATGGACGACCCTTCAAAGGGGTCCTCTATAGATGTAAACCCCTTAAAGGGACCTTTTATAGTTGAACGACCCTTCAAAGGGATCTTCTATAGATGGACGACCCTTCAAAGGGATCTTCTATAGATGGACGAACCTTCAAAGGGGTCTCCTATCGATGGACGACCCTTCAAATATATCTTGTATAGATGGAACACCTTTCAAAGGGGTATTCTATAGATGGAAACTCTTAAAAGGGGCCTTTAATAGATGGACGACCCTTCAAGGGTATCTTCTACAGATGGACGAACATTCAAAATGATTTTACATGAAAAAAGTCCATTCAAATGATCTCCCATAGATGGAAACCTGTTCTTGTGTAGGTGGAAGATCTTTCAAAGGTCTCTTCTATAGATGGAATATCCTAATAAAAGAAATTCGAAACGATTTGTTTGTTGGGTTTTCAGATGTCATAGGCCAGAGATGGGAGTGCAGAGGTTTTTTATTTGCGAAAAATGAAAATAAAAACAAATCAACGGTAAAACGGTGGAGAACAACAAACGAACGAATGAAGACAGCAGCGCACATAAACAAGTGTAAAAGAGAACGGTGATGTTCATTCAAATTTAAGCGTTCAGGGTAGAAAGGCGGGGGCAAAAATATTCTGCATGAAATTAACTTATATTTTTTCACGCTTAATTTTGACTGAAAAAAAACCAATGTCGTTCGAGATGAAAATAATTAAAACAAATGCTAGTCTACTAGATTCAACGTGGAAGGACAACAACCAGAAGCATTTGTTACGGAAGAAGCATTTGTTTATTTCTTCACACACACAACCAGAGGAAGAAGAAGCATTTGTTTTTTCTCTCACACACAACCAGAGGAAGAAGAAGCATTTGTTTTTTTCTCTCACACACAACCAGAGGAAGAAGAAGCATTTGTTTTTTTCTCTCACACACAACCAGAGGAAGAAGAAGCATTTGTTTTTTTCTCTCACACACAACCAGAGGAAGAAGAAGCATTTGTTTACATTTTTACAATATAATGTACCGTATGAGTTCCTTTGAATATTGTCGTTTTCAAATGTCAAATTGCACTTAGTCCAAGTTATTGCTCATTCAGTTTACAAACATAATAATTAATTTATATTTATTTTAGCCGGCTTGGACCACACATTATCTGTGGCATTCCACCGTTTATCTTTTATGCATATCTGTCAGATGTGACTGGACGTTTTGGTGTAAAGGACCTTGTGCCTTCGGTTATATTCCATTTGAACTAGGTTTTAATATTGTTATTTTTAAGATTATAATGGTTTCTACCAGATTCCCTGTCTGAATTTGTTCAGAAAATCAAAGACTATGCTCTTTGGCATCATTGGCTTTCAAGACGTACTTTCCGTGGCACAATGAAGTGCGCCGGGAGAAACTGGCTACTATATATTACCTCAGGAGGACTTATTCAGTTAAGAAAGCAATTCTGGATACCTGGGCCAGATCCTGCATTCGATAGTATGCCTGATGTTACCTCTAAAAACCAAATAAGTAAAACAAAAATACGTTATGATTTGAATTGACTGGACCCATGGATATCTTCATAAGACCATGGAGGTAAAGTAAAAGAATGGTATTTCCATTGGACACCTTTGCGCATGACTGGGAGCCACCATACTTTATTTATTTCTCTTATGGCATCAATGGAGATCCTTTAAAGTTTTGGTTGGAAATTGAACTGAGTTGAAATTATTAATGCTTAAGAAATATTTAAAACTCATTACCAAGAAATTACTTGTTATGTTCCTTCGTATTGTGGAGAATATAAAGGGAATCTTGACGAATATTTTTCATTTGGTTGTTTGTTTAATTACAGAAAAAGGATGGTGATTGTAAACCCGAAATTGGAATTGGTGGCCATTGGAAGAATTTAAGAGGTTCCTTGCCAGCTTCCCTCAATATGTTGACCCCCTTGGCCCGCTTCCTATGATACATGGTTATTCTAGGAAATTTTCAGTGTCGATACCATTTCCTGATCGGGTGTTGAATATTCTAAAAATATATTAATAAGTTTTGGAGTATCTAACGATTGACGTATGCAGCACAAAAACAACGACCGAGACACAAGTCCTACACAGCGACAGCACACAAAAGACGAGCAATAACAAGAAAATACAAAAACTACAAATTTCTCAAAAATAAAAGCAAATAGAAAACAAAAACAACCAAAACGAAGAAAAAGCGAATGTACAACAAAAACAACGTCAGACGATGGTTTTATCGTCGTCGTTCTGCAAATGAACGACGCAAACTACGACCGACCACTACACCAACAACATCAACGTCATTACTTCGTACAGAGTAGGGTTGTCAAATTCCATTATTTTGACTTATTGGAGATTTTAACAAAAAAAGTCTTCTGTGGTAATTTTTTTTTGAGGCTTCATAATGCCGGGCATACACTATGGGCATGCAGGACAGCATGTGTAATAGTATTAGTAAATTTTGAAGTTTTTGTCAATGTATTTGGGTGTAGTTTTGGCAGGATTGAAATCAAAATATGTAGTTTTGATTTTGTAAATGAACCCCTTTCAATCCGATGAATTTTGTTTATTTTCCAAGTAACCAACAAATAATTTTTGAAAACAACAAATATTATTTGTGAGGAAATTAAAAAAATTGGAAAACTTCAACCCAAAATCGAGTTTTGGAGGAAAATTCATAATTTCTGGAATATGGATTGAAGGAATGCCACACACTATTCAATCACACACGTACACAAGGGTTCATTTGGCAGTGCAGTTTGGCAGTATAGTGTATGCCCCGCATAAAAGAAACTATTTATAACAGTTGAGTTTGGTGCTATTCCGAGAAATTGTGCGTCCGTGCAAAACACTAGATGTCATAGAGATTGATTTCAGGACATTTATTATAGGAATATGAACATACTCGCCACTAAATCGAACGTACTCGCCTCATAAACATCTAAAATGAAGCTCATCCTGAACATAATTGGCGATGCATATTTGAATAAAACGCTTGAAAACTTGTTTAAGTCGCCTGGGCAAGCCACTACTATGGTGCTTACAATGTAAGCAGCTTGGCCTCCCAGTGTGATATGCGAATATTCCTGATACATCAAAACAACAGTACCGGTGCAGTCAGTATTCGCTTGAGTGCTAAAGTCACAAGTATACATCCATATTTGAAGGAATTCTGTACGAAAGTTATATAAAGAGGTTGACATAAGTTCAGACGGAAGCTCGAAGGTGAAATTTATGTTTCTGAAATCGTAAGTAAAAAGAGAATAAACTGAACAGAAAATCAATAGATATTGATACAAGTATTCCTTACGCGTATCGGGCAGAATACCGATAGAAATTGTTTATCCGAATTTTGATTTTGGTTTGCTGGTATGACATATTTATTACGAATGTGTCACTCATTATATTGCAAGAGATGAACAATAGCTATGATAAAGGCGGTCTAGTCGCCTCAATTCGCGTTTGGATTATACTGATAGCAAGATGTTCACCAAATGGTGGACTGAGACCACACGATCTCTTTTCTCTTTCTCCTTCATCCACTAAAGAACTTCAAATTACACATTCGAATAAGTGAACAAAATATGAGTAAAATATCTTGGGCCCCAAAGCAAACGGTTCATAGTTACTCTTGGATATGAGACCTTGTGCCATACAGGGAGTAAGGATATTAAGAATCATCACACTGGATACACAATTTTCCAACAGCTGCAGCGCGACTCACAGAACAATGATATGATCCAAGAATCTCCTGAATCTGATGAAATCAACAACCTCGTCAACCAGTATCGCACAGAGATATGGGTAAACATCTGGACAACTGTAAAGCTTGGTTTACATTTATGAAATCCATTCGATTTCAACTGTCAATTCCATTGCTTAAACGTCAAATGAAATTCAATAGATTTCTGATGACTTTTCATTTGACGTATACGCAAAGGAATTGACAGTTGAAATCGAGTGGATTTCGTAAATGTAAATCAAGCACCACAAGCTCTGGGCCACAGACTTACAGGAGCCAACACCAGAGAGCTAATATCGCTGTTTCGGAGGTGGTTACTTATCGATTCCGAAAAATCCAACTGAGCAGAACACGCAAACAAAACAGGCCTAACACAATATATAAAAACGAGGCACCTGTGATATTTACAATAGAGGACATTAGCACTGACATCAGAAGAGTTAATCCACCGAAAGCCCTGGGATCTGTTTCTGTAGACCCTGTCTAAAAAATGGGGGTGCTTCTATAGACTCTTCCCGGGATAAAATGTTCTTCTATAAACACTTTCAGAAGAAAGGGTGCTTCTTTAAACCCTATCTAAATAAAAGAGTGCTTCTTTAAACCCTATCTAAATGAAAAGGTGCTTCTTTAAACCCTATCTAAATGAAAGGGTGCTTCTTTAAACCCTATCTAAATGAAAGAGTGCTTCTTTAAACCCTATCTAAATGAAAGGGTGCTTCTTTAAACCCTATCTAAATAAAAGGGTGCTTCTTTAAACCATATCTAAATGAAAGGGTGCTTCTTCAGACCCGTTCTGAAAGAAGGGTGCTTCTTCAGACCCGTTTTGAAAGAAGGGTGCTTTTATAGACCCGTTCTGAAGGAAAGGGTGCTTTTATAGACCCGTTCTGAAAAAAGGGTGCTTTTATAGACCCGTTCTGAAAGAAAGGGTGCTTTTATAGACCCGTTCTGAAAGAAAGGGTGCTTTTATAGACCCGTTCTAAAAGAAAGGGTGCTTTTATAGACCAGTTCTGAAAGAAAGGGTGCTATTATAGACCCGTTCTGAGAGAAATGGTGCTATTATAGACCCGTTCTGAAAGCAATGGTGCTATTATAGACCCGTTCTGAAAGAAAGGGTGCTTTTATAGACCCGTTCTGAAAGAAAGGGTGCTTTTATAGACCCGTTCTGAAAGAAAGGGTGCTTTTATAGACCCGTTCTAATAGAAAGGGTGCTTTTATAGACCAGTTCTGAAAGAAAGGGTGCTTTTATAAACTCGTTCTGAAAGAAAGGGTGCTTTTATAAACCCGTTCTGAAAGAAAGGGTGCTCTTATAGACCCGTTCTGAAAGAAAGGGTGCTTTTATAGACCCGTTCTAATAGAAAGGGTGCTTTTATAGACCAGTTCTGAAAGAAAGGGTGCTTTTATAAACCCGTTCTGAAAGAAAGGGTGCTTTTATAAACCCGTTCTGAAAGAAAGGGTGCTTTTATAAACCCGTTCTGAAAGAAAGGGTGCTTTTATAAACCCGTTCTGAAAGAAAGGGTGCTTTTATAAACCCGTTCTGAAAGAAAGGGTGCTTTTATAAACCCGTTCTGAAAGAAAGGGTGCTTTTATAAACCCGTTCTGAAAGAAAGGGTGCTTTTATAAACCCGTTCTGAAAGAAAGGGTGCTTTTATAAACCCGTTCTGAAAGAAAGGGTGCTTTTATAAACCCGTTCTGAAAGAAAGGGTGCTTTTATAAACCCGTTCTGAAAGAAAGGGTGCTTTTATAAACCCGTTCTGAAAGAAAGGGTGCTTTTATAAACCCGTTCTGAAAGAAAGGGTGCTTTTATAAACCCGTTCTGAAAGAAAGGGTGCTTTTATAAACCCGTTCTGAAAGAAAGGGTGCTTTTATAAACCCGTTCTGAAAGAAAGGGTGCTTTTATAACCCCGTTCTGAAAGAAAGGGTGCTTTTATAAACCCGTTCTGAAAGAAAGGGTGCTTTTATAAACCCGTTCTGAAAGAAAGGGTGCTTTTATAAACCCGTTCTGAAAGAAAGGGTGCTTTTATAAACCCGTTCTGAAAGAAAGGGTGCTTTTATAAACCCGTTCTGAAAGAAAGGCTGCTTTTATAAACCCGTTCTGAAAGAAAGGGTGCTTTTTTAAACCCGTTCTGAAAGAAAGGGTGCTTTTATAAACCCGTTCTGAAAGAAAGGGTGCTTTTATAAACCCGTTCTGAAAGAAAGGGTGCTTTTGTAAACCCGTTCTGAAAGAAAGGGTGCTTTTATAAACCCGTTCTGAAAGAAAGGGTGCTTTTATAAACCCGTTCTGAAAGAAAGGGTGCTTTTATAACCCCGTTCTGAAAGAAAGGGTGCTTTTATAAACCCGTTCTGAAAGAAAGGGTGCTTTTATAAACCCGTTCTGAAAGAAAGGGTGCTTTTATAAACCCGTTCTGAAAGAAAGGGTGCTTTTATAAACCCGTTCTGAAAGAAAGGGTGCTTTTATAAACTCGTTCTGAAAGAAAGGGTGCTTTTATAAACCCGTTCTGAAAGAAAGGGTGCTTTTATATACCCGTTCTGAAAGAAAGGGTGCTTTTATAAACCCGTTCTGAAAGAAAGGGTGCTTTTATATACCCGTTCTGAAAGAAAGGGTGCTTTTATAAACCCGTTCTGAAAGAAAGGGTGCTTTTATAAACCCGTTCTGAAAGAAAGGGTGCTTTTATAGACCCGTTCTGAAAGTAAGGGTGCTTTTATAGACCCGTTCTGAAAGAAAGGGTGCTTTTATAGAACATATCCACAGGAAATCGTGATTCTATAGATCCTTTTTGAAAGGAAGATATTTCCATAGACCTTTTCTGAAAGAAAGCGTGCTTTCATAGACTCTGAAAGAATGCGTACTTTCATAAACTCTGAAAGAAAGCGTACTTCCATAGACTCTGAAAGAAAGCGTGCTTCCATAGACCCGTTCTGAATGTAAGCGTACTTTCATAGACCTTTCCTGAATGAAGACGTGCTTCCAAAAAAACCAACTTAGCAGAAGACGCCAAAAGAGCAGCCCTAGGAAAAACTCGAAGAAAGAAGTGCTTCGAAAGAAAGTGTGTCTCCATAGACCCTTTCTGAAAGAATGCGTGCTTCCATACACCATTCTTAAAGCATTGTTGCTTGTAAAGAATCCAACCATAGACCAATTCTGATTTAAGGGGTGCTTGCACGGCATTTCCATCCTTATGATGCAGAAGACTTTTTTATTAGAAATAACGACTCTATCGGTCAAGCCAGCTGGCAAGGAGGATTCATATTTACCTTCCATGACATCTTCCAGCAGCACATACCTATCATGCATTCAAAAAGGCTCACAGCACCACCACAGCCTTCACAGATGGGCTGACGTCCGTATCCTCAGTTGCTTGGAAAATGACTGCAAATGTGTGAAGAATTTTGTTTCTTAACGCCGTAGTATTTAACTTTAAGTTAACCGGAACGCTATAAATCTGTTCCGTAAATCCAAACTATAACAAAAGAATACTTATAATAATGGGGGTATCTCTTTGATCTGCCTGCAAAACCACACCTAAGCCACATCGTTGATCTAGAGATTCCCGTTCATGCGTTTGTATATCTCCTTCGACCATTTTGGAGTGCCTAGGTGAAGGAAGCCTCTCCAAAGATTGTAGCAGTGATGCTTTCGTATCAAATAACTAGGTAGTCAGACCCAAGAAAGAAATACATTCTCGTTAATAGCGGGACAATATATACCTCTACTGTATATTGGGCAGGTAGTGTTTAGGGGAATCCCCTCGGATGAGGTTAAAATTTTTACATGTAGTTCTTTGTGCTCTGATCACAACCATATATAGTCCCGATTTACATTAGGCGATTTTCCTTGCGGCATTTTTTCTCGTTCTCTTTTAAACTTGCCTCTTGCGTTTGTACAGGCAATTCTGTTTCGGCAAGTTTTGTTTTCATAATATTGGAAATATTTTCTAAGTTTTGGTTTGGCTTGAGGTCGGCAAATTAAAAACATTCACGAGGAATTAAAATAAATACTGCAACCAACTTTATCCACACAGTGCTAAACATTAGCGACAAACAATTTCATACCGAAAATATAACTAAAATCAGAAATATTTTAAAAATGAATGATTTCCCCAACAAAACAGTGAAAGATCTTATCAACCAAGTTCGATTCAAAAAGGATAATAAAGAGCAAAAACCCCCTAAGATATATAAACGCGCGACATATGTTCCAGGTTTTTCAGAAATATTCTCTCACTCTAATCTTTATAACAAAGAACACCTTCAGTTGGCACTAAAAAGTACAAAAAAAAAAAATAACCTTTTTAGTCGTACGAAGTGCGAAGTTCCACCAGAAGACAAGTATAACGTCGTTTACAAAGTGATATGCAATGGTGACGGGTCCGACATATGCGATAAGGTATATGTTGGGCCAACAAAATCCAAGCTTAAAACTAGGTTAAGTGCACATAAGTCGGACCAGAAAGCAAAAAACAGACCTATGGAACAAAAAACTGCACTTGCCGCCCATTGCAAGAAACTAACTACAAGCGAAGATTTATGCTAGAAATGCTCAACATAATAAATGTTCCGGCAGAAAATCGGATGAATTACAAGACAGACACAGACCACTCTGCGCAAATCTACAGAAACTTGATAGACAAACATCAAAAACTTTAGTTGGAAAGTATTTGTGAAAAGATGAAGTAATTTTTAGCGATTACAAAACAAAAATTTGTTGTTAATGTTTTTATATAAAAATGTAATTTGTTCTTTTAAAGATTAAATCCCTGATGATGGTTGTCGGAGATGACCGGAATATCGGAAAATAAAAATAATATTAAAAACAAAATAAAATGTTTTTAATTTGCTGACCTCAAGCCAAACCAAAACATAGAGAAAATTTCAGTCCAAAGGTCAACTATAACCATACAACAATATTGGAAATAATGTCAAAAATTAAAAATATAAAAGGAATTGTCTGAAAATTGCCGGTACGAGCAATTTTTCCATTTTCATTCCTCTAACGTGTCTCTCCTACAAACAGAGACTTGCCGCAAGTAAACTTGCCTAATGTAAATTGGGACATAGTTTCCCAGTCCATACTTAACGAGATGTGGGGTCTGTTTGATTTTTCGGTATTTCTTTTAAATTGTAAGTTTCCTGTCGGTAATTTAAGAATTTCTAATGGTCTGGTGCAAGTCGAAGTCGGTTTGAGAGTTCATTTTGCTATGTTGGATTAATGTTCTTCCTATGTATTTTAAATGTACACCCATTGAATATATACGTGTGTCTTCCACTCCAGTTTCAAACATCATTATGTAGTTCAGTGTAATACTGGGAACACACAGGATTCGCTCAAGGAAATACCTTAATACATCGTTGAGGTCTTGAAAATACGAGTATCCCCAAACTTGAGCCGCGTATGTTTGTATGGATCTACATACCGATAAGAATACTTTCCATTTAGAGTTTATGTTCACATCTGATCTACTAATAAATCCTTTCCAAGTGGCACTAATAGCATTTTGCTTCAAAATTTCTTGTTTGGATGTGCTTGTTGAATTTCATTTTTGGAGTGAAAGGTACGCCTAAATATTTAAAGTGATTTGATCATTATTTAAACTCCATTATAGAGACATTTTACATTTTTGCTTAATTTGCCACCTTTTCGGAATAGTATAATTTGGGACTTAAGGCCTAGGTACATAAGCTGCCTTGCCTGCTTTCCTTGCTTCTGATAAAAGAATAAAAAAGGAAAGGGCAACCCAGCTCGAAATTTAATAGGCCATCTTTATTATTTTATTTTTATTATGTCAGAAATGAAGCAGGAAAGCAAGGCAATCAGGCGAGGCAGCTTATGTACCTAGGCCTTTAGTTAAATTCACCTCCAAACTCCACATTTTGCAATAGTCTTCCAATTTGTATATCATATTTTGTAATACTTTAGCATCATCTTCTAAAAGGACAATATCGTCCCCATATAAGAGAATCCTCACATTAAGATAACCAACAAACAGCCCACCTTCAACAGAATCGTGTAAATCGTTTATATATAGTGCAAATAACAATGGAGAAAGGAGGCAACACTGTTTTACACCTTTGGTAGTTTCGAAGTACTCAGAAAGTTCTCTTCCGTCCCATACAGCCGACTGAGTGGTTTTCTAGATTTTCTCTATCATTGTAGCTAGTTTGTATGATACACTAATTTGAACGAGTTTATATTCTACGTACAAGGGTTTGTCTCGAAATATTGTCCAAGGCTGCTTTGAAGTCTATAAAAAATGAGTAAACTTTCATATTTTCGGCAATTGACGCAAGGTTATGTATGTTAACAATAGTTGAATAGTTTTTTGGGAAGCCAGCTTGATATTCCCATAAAGATTTTTTCTAAGGAATTCTAAGGAAGCATATGTGCTCTGTTCCAGAACCTGAAAGAAGCTACTAATTTTTACTACGATAACATTTTTTCCTTTATGTTATCGAAAAAAATAGTAAAAATTAGTAGATTCTTGCAGTACTGGAACAGACCAATGGTTTTTGGAGCTTTGTGACTTTTAACACTGGCCAACATTTTGTTCATATTGTTACGAATGTAACTTATAGGTTTAAGTTAATTTCCGTTAATTTAAAAATTTGAATTGTAACGTAAAGTTTTATTACGCAGTTACTTTATTTAAGCAACAACAACTACCATGTAGAACTCTCTTCATTATTCTAGATGTTACTTTACCTTTCATTAATGTGCTTTTATTTTGTTTTGCCATAGTCATGTAATTATTGTTTAGTTTGTCACCTCTTTATTTCTTGCATCTGTTTGTTGTTGTTGTAGTTACGTCATTACTGTGCTTGTCGTCCAATTGTATTCCCCCCATGTATGTATGTGAGTATGGTTGTTCGCTTAGTGCGAATGTGCGTCTGTGTGTTCGCTGCACAGATTCGAGGTGTTGCCATATGCTCTAGATATTTCTCGAACAGGGAGACTATGGGATATAAATACAGGGGAACTGGTAATGACGAGTTGAGTTGTGTTTTAAGCGTTGAACTGAACAGATCGGTTAAAGAATAGCTGCGTGCTAACTAGAGACTTGCTGTGTGCTTAGTAATTAAAGTCGGTTCCGAATAAGTGTAATAAAGTAAATAAAGCATTGTAGAAACGTAATCTAAAACGAACCCTGTTTTATTTGGTACAAATCGTACTGGGGAATAAAACAACGTCTACACGGAGATTAGTTAAATCTAATTCCGTAACAATATCAAACATATTAAAATTAAAATCGGAACAACTCTAGTTTAGTAAAAACTCACCGATTTTTTTGAAATTTTTTGCAGAGGTAGATATTGTTGCGCTGATCACGGAAATGTATATTTTTCTTGGGGGACGGACCCGGTTATTGGACCCGAAAGTCCGGGTACAAACCCCGGATTTTTCCATAAAACCTTAAAAAAGTCGAAAATGGGTCCATTATGGGAGCCCGCTTAATATATGTCAGATTATAGCTCGCACTTTAACATTTCCAAAATGGTGCTATATGTTGTAATACCTTCTCTGGATCCAGAGATATGGCCCTTAGAATCTTCAGAACTCGGTTCTGTAGGGCTCGTTTCTTTACATTATAGGTGTCTATGAGAAATTTTAAATTTCTAAATTGACCAAAATTTTCTTTTAATTTATAATTTTTCTTTAAATAGCCGGCCTTCGGCCGGGGATTTAAGACTTTCTCCTATGGACAGGCACAAATCTCGGGAACGGGAACAAAATTTTCTTTTAAATTATAAATTTTTCTTTAAGTAGCCGGCCTTCGGCCGGGGATTTAAGACTTTCTCCTATGGACAGGTGCAAATCTAGGGAACGGGAACACATTTTTCTTTTAAATTATAAATGTTTCTTTACATAGCCGGCCTTCGGCCGGGGATTTAAGACTTTCTCCTATGGACAGGTGCAAATCTCGAGAACGGGAACAAAATGTATTTTTAAATTATAATTTTTTTCTATAAATAGCCACTTGGAGAAACCGGGTTTTCGAGATTCTAAGAGCCATATCTCTGGATCCAGAGAAGGTATCACAACATATAGCACCATTTTGGAAAGGTTAAAGTGGGAACTATAATCTGACATGCATTAAGCGGGCACCCATAATGGGCCCATTTTCGACTTTTTGAGGGTTTTTGGAAAAATCCGGGTCCAAAAATCAGTTTTTGGGTTATATCACCTGACCATCTGGAAATAACACCATCATATGACCAGTTGTTGGATAGGTATTTCCATAGCTTTCCAATGATACCCATTTTGTAGCAATCGGATCAGTAGAGCCGGGTCCAACCCGGGTTTTATACCCGGACTTTCGGGTCCAATAAACGGGTAACCGGGTCCGTCCCCCAAGAAAATTATACATTTCCGTGATCAGCGCAACAATATCTACCTCTGGTAAAAATTTCAAAAAAATCGGAGATTTTTTACTAAACTAGAGTTAAGCCTTAAAATCTCTGTCTAATTCTATAATTTCTTTATTATACGGTGCTTAGTAAATGAAAGATATTTCATTGGCATTATTGAGTAACTCTTCATAATAACATTTAAACGACTCTGGAGTGATATTTGGCAACCCTTTTTTCTCATCCCAAACGTCCCAGACGTACATATTAAAAAAGCAGCAGCACGGCGACAACACTCAAATCGGACTCACCGACACACACAGCCAAACACAGTCGAAGGCAGCATTAAAATAGAGGAGGTGACGGTTGAAAAGGGGTAAACAACAAGCAGCACACCACACAACAACACGAATATTTTCAGTCTCAGTGGGGGGAAGAAAATTATCATTATTTTCGTTGGCCGACGTCCATCATCGGGCAGGAGGTAAATTGAAGCACTAACAAACATGCTTTGAAAATGACATTCAGAGTTGGTGTTTCTGACAGCAAGTAGATTTTTCCCCCCATAAACCAGCTTATGGAGACCGTTATCATAGGCATTTCCTTTCGACATATCAAAACAAAACCCTTTCCTGATAATTGGTATTATATTCCTTCCCGTCCCCTTAGTCTTTCCCGCTCTACTTACCAGGCATTCCAAGTTGTTCAGATATTTGTTTCCAGACTTGAGCCTTTCTAACAAAATGCTTGTAATTGTAATGGGAACGGTCATAAATGACGGGATTCATTTTAACAGCTTCGATGAGATTCAAATCAAATTGTTGTTCCATATTGGCATCCATTTTTTCAACCATTGTGACGGCTTTGCAGGCTGTTGATTGTTGCAGTTGTAAACTTGTCCAGTGATTTGCGACTTAATTTTATTATGACTGACTGACGGAGTCAACTTCTCTGCAAACTTTAGCGCCTTTTTCTTCTTTGCAGAAAGAAAAAATTGAATATTTTTCTCTTGCACTCTGAGCAACACGGAATTTGTAACGTAATTTTCCCGTATCTTTAACAATTAACTGCGACGTCACAGTTTGACTATTTTGCCCAAGCTTTTGTTGCTGGTGACTTCAGACAAAGGTTTTAATTTTCCTAGCGCGACAGAATTTGTTCCCCGTTTCTTGGTTCTCTGTTTGCGAAAAGCTCTCACACTGCGTGCCCCAACACTTTGGGGTTAAATTTGTGGGAGTCGGACGATGTGTTTATTTTCTCAATAAGTCAAACAGGAATTTTTTTCTTATTTTATCTTCCGATAGTAAAACTAAAAAATTATTTTTCCCACTCGCGCTAAATTCTGTGCTGACAACTGACGTAAACGACGACGTGAACGCAACTAAATCGAGCCATTTTGTCGACGACGTTCCTCGTCGGTACAGCAAAACAGCCGAACGACGATGTTGACGTCGTTCGGTTGTTAACGCAAAATACCCAACAAAATGAATTGGAAAAAACTGTGCACACACAACGTCGGCTTCTGGTTTTTAACGTCATTATTTAAACGTCAGAGATGTCGAACCTGGGGGTGCATCAGCGGTGGATAATTTATAAAAAATACCTTCTTGATTTTGTTTGGCTTTAGTGCTTGGTTTACATTTACGAAATCCACTCGATTTCAACTGTCACTTCCTTTGCGTATACGTCAAATGAAAACTCATCCGAAATCCACTCGATTTTATTTGACGTTTAAGCAATGGAATTGACAGTTGAAATCCAGTGGATTTCGTAAATGTAAACCAAGCATAGGTCCGAAAATAAAAACAGTAGTATTTTTTTTCTTTTTAGTTTTAGGTCATCTTGAGTGAATTTGTCTTTATATATGCTCTGTTCCAGAACCTGCAAGAAGCTACTATTTTTTACTACGATAACATTTTTTCCTTTATGTTATCGGAAAAAATAGTACAAATTAGTAGATTCTTGCAGTTCTGGAACAGACCAAAAAATGTTAAACAAAACATATTTTACTAGGCGTTTACACAAGACAGACTGTCTGCAAATACAACTCTGATTTACTAACACATACATATATTTGTAGTTTGTCTCCCAGCTGTCCATCATTTTTTCAAAGACAGTCGGGTTAACAAATTTTTGATATTTTTGTGAAAAAGAAGTGCGATGATAATTCAAATGTGCTGAAAACAAAAGAATATCTACAAAAACAAAATAAGTGAACGGAAAACGAAAATAAATCGATGATTTTTATTCATAATTTTGCAGTTGTCTGGACGCCTACGTCACACAGGCAAGTTTTGCGTTTTTGACAATCAATACATGAACTCAACTGTCATGTGTAGACGCAGGGTTAAACAATAATTGCATTTTGTTTTTGTTCCTTAACGACAATAAAATTTGCACATCCTATTTCCTGTACGAGTATTCAAGGCAAATTTACATAAGTCCGTGTTTAGACACACAAATTTCTCGGGAAAGTAAATTCAGTTTTTAGGCAATAGGGGGTAGGAAAGAGTATTGAGGAGCTCTTTCCTCTCCGCTCTCTCCCAAAAAACTCAATTTACTTTCCCGAGAAATTTGTGTGTCTAAACACAGACTAAGGTATATGCATGGTTCAATTATTAGAAGGTTGGGAAGGTTCATGAAATTATAAAAAACAACTCTGGTGCCGGTTTGCTTATAACTTCAAATTAATAAAACCTATTGCATGGTTTTGTTTATTTGAAATATTGTCAAATATTCAAATTGAAATAAATTATGTATGTATGTCCACGTTATGGTATTGCCCCCATATAACGGAACCTGCAGATTTTAGTTCAGACACTTGACTTTGGAGGATATAAAACGTTCGGCTCGGCCCAATGGACACTGAGCTCACCGAGGTCATTTTGGGAGCTACCTTTAACATCCGTTAAGGGTAGCGAGTTAGCATGTTTTCGTTAAAAAACTTTATCGGATTAAACCCCCTAACTTAAAATTCATTGAAATTAATAGAAATTCGTGGCTATTCGTTTTTGTGGATGTAAGAAAGTAAGTTGGTAGTCACACGTACAAATGTTTCGTAAAAGTAAAATGTATTCATTCTCGTTTTAACAACCGAAGAGGAAACATCGTGATCAACCCCCGAGTGTTCAAGTGAAATTCTTTTTATCCAATTACCAGCAAAAGTGTTACTGAATATCCAAAAGATTAATTTCCTTTGAGTATCATCCATATCATTTAACTTCATCAACCATTAATTAATATAACAAAATTAGTGTTTTTCGTGAATTGTGTTGCAGAGAATAGCTACAGCGTCGGGCTGTTTAGTGTCACACACAAACACCGCCGTACTGAACAAAACCATACAAGCCGAAATAACAATTTCGGCAACGTACTTTACCGTTATACTCCGCTAAAGAGAAGTTTCTTAACTTCTAGAATAAGAAAGAAATTTCAGGAATAATCTGTGAGTAAACTTTAATCATTCCAAAATGTCTGGTGATCCAGGGGTACCAGGCGATCCCCCACCGATTTTAACCAAAAATATCAAGAAAAAGGGAGTTCCTGGTGTTCTCCCCCCAACTGTACCAAGAGTAGCCAGCAAGAGATCTTCTAGTGTTGGAAGATTACCCAACTCTAGAGAGAAGAAACTTAGCAAGACTGACGAGGATACCTCATTAGATGATCACCAAATGTCTGATATGAACCAAGCTAATAACGATTTCCTCTCCGTTACTGACAACTCAATCAGCTCTAACCAAATGCTGTCAATGGAAACTGCAACTTCTGATGATTCATCAGCCAATATGGACAATAATAATGTGAGTCAAGATAACACCCCAGCTGGCTCTGGGGCCAGGCAAAACATCACATACAGATATGACCAAACTCACACCGGACCTTTTATGGTATATGTTGATGCAACATCCTCAAATAACATCAGACAGCCTTTGAACTTAGTTGCCTTAACACGATTAGTCAAGGAGATGGGTATTAAAGAAAATGTTGTGGAAGTTAGTAAAATAGGCTACGGTAGAGGTAAGATTGTCTTCAAGACAGCAGAGGCAGCCAATGCTTTTGCAGACAATACTAGTCTAGAATCAAAAGGTTATTAACCAAAAATCCTGGGCCATTTCGTATCGAAATGGGGTTTAATTTTCCCGGTCCCCACCGGTATAACCGAGGAGGAGATACTGGAAAATTTCACAAGCGAAGTACCAATTTTAAAAGTTTACAGAATAATGAGGAAGTATGGTGACAACTCCATTCCCACCAGTAGAGTAAAAATCCTTTTCAAAGGACTTACATTGCCTCAAGAGATTTTAGTCTATGGAATGTCACATTTGAAGGTTCACCCATTTGTACCACTGTCGCAAGGTTACAATTGCTATCGTTTTAATCATTTTGCCAGACATTGCAAACAAAGAACTCCTACTTGTGCAGTTTGCTTCGTCGCACACAATCAAGCCTTGCCTTGTGGAAATCCGCCATACACTTGCTCTAACTGCAAAGAAGACCATGAGCCTACGGATAAAAAATGCCCTGCCAGGGCAAAGGCATTCAATATAAAACGCACAATGGTACTAGAGAATTTAACAATTAAGGAAACGAAGACAAAGTATCCCGCACTATTTCAAAACAGCTTTGCGCTACTGGAAGACGACGCGGAAGCTAACTTCCCAAATCTTCCAACCCCAAGAAAACCCTTTACCAATGGTGCTAGACATTTCGCTCAAAATGTTCAAGAGTCAGCCAGGTTAATACACGCAGCAAATCCCTTCTCAAAAGTAGCCAAGGTAAACCATAACAGAATTCGTGAACAACAAAACGCATGGAAAACTCAGGAAATGCATGCCAAAGCCCTGGCCGAAGGAGAAGTATACACAGCCCCCAATGGTACAGCATTAAAAATTGCAGAGAACTCACGTCCTTCTGACCTAGAAAAAGTATTGAACCAAATGATGATAATGCTCAACGGCATCCTTCTTTCAAGTCCTCAACTCGATCAAGATAAAATGGTAGCCATAAATAAAATTCGTCAAGAAATCGACTGTATTATACTAGACAAAGATTTAGAAGCGATTAAGAAAGCAGTAGCTGACAACTCTAACCCCCCAATTAACATACAATAATGATGAGAATACTCCAATTTAACATACAAAGTTTGTGCAAAGACAATAATAAATCGTTACTTGAATTATACATGGAAAATCACTCTATCGACATAGCGCTCATTTGCGAAACATGGTTGAAGGACAACACCTCCCCCAACCTTACCAATTACAATTTCATTTCAAAAAATAGACCAGATGGTTACGGCGGCGTGGGTATCTACGTCCGTAGAGATATTTCATTTACACTTTTGAAATTTGACTTCGATATGGAAATAGTGGGAATCCGCACTTTAAATCTCAAGAAAAATTACAATTTTATCATGATATACATATCCCCTAATACTAACAGATTCCAATTCAAAACCATGGTCGAAAATATATTCAATTTGTTCGAAGATTGCTTAATCCCTACAATAATAGCCGGAGATTTTAATGCACATTCCACATCATGGGGGGACGTAAATACGGACCACCATGGGCATAGTCTTTGGGAAACAGCCACTCGCAATGGTTTCTGGTGTGTTAACGACGGCAGTCCCACATTTTTAGTAGGCGATAATCATCGCTCCGTTTTAGACTTAGCATTTGCCAAGAATCTGGACAATTTTCCAGATTGGAAAGTCTCTGGATACAAGCTCACGAATAGCAATCATCGACCAATTATTATGGACTTAAAATCTCCAAATCAAACTAACCGGACATACAAAGTTTGTCATCGTGCTGTTATCAGAGACATATCAACAATGAATGTAGGAAATACCATCGAGGAGTTCAATACCAGAGTTCAGACTATCATCAAGAACAACACTGTAACAATTCCCCCAAATAATAAAACTTTCAAGACCTCATAAATAAGTTATCATCTGTTAAGTCCAGTAAAGAATTCTGGAAGACGGCCCCGAACGTCCAGAAATATAGGCAGAACAAACCACCTAATAACTCGTGGGACGACCAACAAAATGAAGAATACCTACAGATGTTAGCTGCCAACACCGAGAGCACCAACAATCAACAGACAAGAGTGGCTACGACACAGCACCACTCATCTCCACCACCTCTCAATTTTAATGATTTCATAACGTTTATCAAATCCAGAAGCTCTAATTCGGCACCCGGCCTTGATCGGATCTCATATGAATTCCTTCAAAACTTATCCAATGACGCTTTAAGAGCATTCTTCAATCTGCTCGATGAAGTGTGGAACAGCGGAAAGATTCCAGAATCCTGGAGGGATGTGCGGATTTGTCCTGTGCCCAAAAGAAACAAAGATCCATCGGACATTGCGAATTATCGTCCCATATCACTTCTTAGTGTCCCTCTCAAATGCCTGGAGGCCATGTTAAAAAATATGTTACAAGTCCACGTTGAGAACAATAACTTATTACCAGCAAGGTCGTATGCCTTCAGACCCGGGCACTCTACATCGATGTGTATCAACGACTTGATCAACAGCACTTATGCTTCCAAAGCCAAAGGCCACCATGTCTTGGGTGTTTGCTTGGATGTGGAGAAGGCCTATGAAAGAGTGGATAATAACATCCTACACCAGAAGCTGGGGCAAGCAACAGTTAATGAACACATAACTAAATGGATTATTGATTTTTTAAGCAACAGAAACATTTGTTTGGGCAAAGGGAAGGTCACCATCAGCAGCGGTTTGGCTCAAGGCAGTTGTCTTAGTCCCCTGTTATTCAATTTGTATACTGCCGAACTCCACAGGATTGCAGATGACAACTGTAAACTTTACCAATTCGCCGACGACTTTTTTATACTGGTACATCACCGATATTTTGTAACAGCAAAAGATATTCTCAGCACGAAAATAAATCAGTTCGCGAGTCGCTGCGAGGAACTAAAAATGAAGTTCAACCCAGCCAAAACAAACGCCATTCACTTCAATAGGAAAGCTCGACAACTGGAAATCTTATGCAATGGTACTCCGATCCCACAGGTTCCCAAAATTAAATACCTAGGATTTTACATCGCATCGAACAACACGGCTAATGACCACATTGACTATACACTGAATAAAGTAGATAAAACAAGCCAATTTCTAAGTATCCTGGGTGGTTGTAGGTTTGGAATAGACCCCCGCAAGTCATTGCTATTATACAAGACGTGTGTCAGATCCAAGGTTGAATATGGGGCGGCAGCTCTGGCTAATGCCGATAAAAAGTCACTCACGAGAATTAAGATCGCAACCAACTCTTTCCTTAGGAAATCCCTTGGGTTAATCAAGGCAACACCTACACAATATGTATATCATTTAGCAGCGGAATTACCACCTGAATCGAGATTCCAACTTTCAGCAGCAAAGGAAGTCATCAAATCATATGCGTACGACAGACCCATTGTCATGACATTAGAAGAATTACCACAGAGCATTAATACGGGTATCAGCAAAATCCTGAATAGATTCAGGCATATAATCAAGGATGTGGGGAAGTCGTCACCGATCCCCTCGAAGCCAACTAATGTCACTGTCTTGGATGACTTTTTCGAAGGAGCTGGGGCTGGAAAGAAACAAGCAAATCCTGAAATAGTAAACAGTCTCTTCAAAGAAAAGATGACAAGGCTAGAAGCAGAAAGTTTCGAAATATTTTTCAGCGACGGATCGGTCATGCCTGATCATACCGGCTCTGCATTCGTCCACAAGGCCACGGGAACCGTTTTTTCATTCTACAACAACAAGAGACTATCATCAATGTCAGCGGAATTGATCGCCATGATAAAGACCATCGAATTCGCAATCAATAATGATATAAACAACGTGGCTATCCTAACGGATAGCCTAAGTGGCGCTCTGGCCATCAGAAATGGAGGGAAAGGTAACGCCTTGGTGCAGTCTTTCGTCAACTTGGCAAACCAATGCTCTGTTCCAGAACCTGCCAGAAGCTACTATTTTTTACTACGATAACATTTTTTCCTTTATGTTATCGGAAAAAATAGTAAAAATTAGTAGATTCTTGCAGTACTGGAACAAACCACAAATAAACGGTAGGATCGAGATACACTTTATTCCTGGACATTCTAACATCTTTTTCAACGAGGCGGCTGATCAAGCAGCAAAGAGAGCGAAGGAAATGGGTACGGAATTGAACACCCCCTTAACCATTGATGATGCAATTAATATGGTCAGTGACGAACTATGGGCGGAATGGAATGATAAATACATCAACCGCTCACAAAACAGTAATTCACACTTTCTCCGTATTTTCCCCGAGCAAGGAAACGACCTTGGTTCGGGAAATTGGACATCAAGCCTATTAGGTGCAAACAGCTTAACAGAATTCTAGCAGACAACTGCTTCACTAACAGTACATTAGCTAAGATTGGTGTGAAACCCAGCCCTTTATGCGAAATCTGCAACACGGAAGAAACTGCCGATCATGTCTTATTTAAATGTTCAAGACATAACACAATTCGCAACTCATTTCAATCATTTAAAAACATCAACTCAATGGAAGAATTTTTAAAAAAACATGGTTTTGATAAAATTTCAATAATTGCTGAGTTCCTGGATAAATCACATGTAGAACTATAGGCGACTAACTAAGTCGTACACATCTATGTCCTGGCGGTGTATTAGACACGAGCCAACGCTGCCCGGGGGTTGATTTTGATGTCGTCTACCTCCAATGCAGTTATAAAGTTCAAAAAAAAAAAAAAGTAAAATGTATTTTCATTAAATAAAAGCAATTGTTTTTTCTAATTTATTTTGATATTATAGTTGACCTTTGGAATTTATCTTCTTTGAGTTATTAGTTTGGCTTGAGGTCATCGGAAAATAAAAAAGCAAGTTTTATTTTTGATTTTTTATTTTATAACTTTATTTTTCCAATATTTCGGCCATCGTCAATGGTCATCATCAGGGTTGTAGCTTTAAACAGAAAAAACAATAACACTTAGTTACATAAAAATTATTTAACAAAAATATAAGATTTTTGTAATAATTACATTTGTTCTTTTGTTTTAAAGAACTTGGTAAGACATTAACTTCCACTCACGCGCAAAGGTATTTTCTTACTAAAGCTTTTTATGTTTTTCTATAGTGTTTCTATAGATTTGAGCGCAATTTTCAGTATCGGTTTTGTAGTTAATACGATATTTTGTTGGTACATTTATAATGTGGAGCATTTCCAACATATATCGTCGTCTGTAGTTGTTTTCTTGTGCTAGTATTTGCACATCTTTTAAGTCAGGTGTATGCCCTGTTACTGCACAGTGGGCTGCTAGTGCAGTTTTTTGTTCAATGGGTTTGTTTTTTACCCTTTGGTCAGATTTATGACCACTGAGCCTTGTTTTTAATTTAGTTTTGGTGGTCCCGACATAAACCTTTTCACATGTACTGGTGGCATCGCCGTTACATTTTATCTTGTAAACCACGTTTGATTTTTCTTCATTGGGAATTTTTGCCTTTGTGCGGCTGAAAAAGTTGTTGTTTGTATTGTTACTTTTTAATGCAATTTGGTATTGTTCTTTGTTGAATAAATTTGAATTGGAAAAACGTTCAGAGAAGCCAGACACATACGTTGATCTCTTGTATATTTTCGCTGTTTTGGGTTCAGTAATAACACTTTTATTGGTTTTCACCTGCGTTATTAAATCATTAATGGTTCTTTTTGGGAAGTCATTCATGGCTAAAATCTTTCTAATCTTCATTTCATTGGTTGCGTGAAATCTTTTATCGCTTATGTTAAGCACTCTGCGTATAAAATTTGTTGCAGTATTTATTTTTATGCGTCTTGGATGTTTTGAATTGTAGTTGATAATCCTTCCAGACGCCGTTGGTTTCTGGTACCAATCTAACATCAGTTTATTTTCTTGTCGGATTACCAGTGAGTCGAGGTATGGTAACTGATTATTTTTCTCACTCTCCATTGTAAATCGTAGTTGCTGGTTATACGCATTTAAAATATTGAGGGTAGTATCGACTTCATCTCTTTTAACGATGCAAAATATGTCATCGACATATTTGGTCAGAATTCTTGGTTTTGTTGTCAATTTTTCCATACTCTCGTCTAATAATTTTTCCATGATAATATCAGCGATTATTGGTGATATCGGGGAACCCATTGGCATACCTTTGAGTTGTTCATATATTTTGTCATTGTATAAGAAATAGCGTGAGTCCTTAATACACATGTTTAGCATATCTATGAATAGATGCATAGGAATGTTTGTATATGCTTTAATTGTATTCCACTTCTCTTTTATGGCATTTATTGCAAGATTTACTTTTATCGAAAATATCTCTAGTTTCTGGACAGTTTGACATTTATCGATATTTCCGAGAACTGATCGTGTGTACTAGAGCTGGCAAAAAATCGATGGCACTATCGATAATATCGATTATTATTTAAAAATTCAATATCGATAGATAGTTTTGTAATAAAAACGCCTAACCTGAAATCCATTGAAATAAATAGAAATTTCGCTGCTTTTTGGTTATGTGTGTGTAAGAAAGTAGGTGCGTAGTCACACGTACATATTTTTCGGTAAAATAAAATATATTTTTAACATTTTTTATAAAATAAATTTAGTTGTTTATTCTCCTTTACATTTCTGTGAACTACTTTTGCATAATTTCAAGAAAATCATTGACATTTCCGCCATTTTCATCTCCATATTAATGGCGATTACAACTTAACGATAATATCGATAGCAATCGATATTTTAAAATAATATATCGAAAATATCTAATGTTGGGAATATCGATGGTTTGCCAGCTCTAGTGTGTACCCCGCTGAATGTAGAAGTATCGATAGTTGGCCAGCTCGACTTACCTATCCCTAGTTTTGACTTCTCGTTGCAGATGAGCATTTATTTATCCGATCCTATTTGGTTTTTGTCTTTATTAAAAATTTATCCTAAAGAAAGTAAGCAACGAATTTGTGGAATTATTTTCTGAACAAAATGAGTTATTTTCCAATAAATAAACAAATCATTTAATTGAGTTCCATAAAAAGAAGTCAGTATATTTTGTTGATGACGGCGGGCAGCTATTGTTGTTAAACAAAAACAAAATACAGAATACGATAACAACAACAATCGCAAGTTGGGGGCGTTTGATAATTTTGCATTGTTTTTTGTGCGAATTTGTGAACTTTTCATTTGGAGAAAAAGTGGCACAAATACAAATGATTCAGTGCATTCAGAAACAAATCAAAATACTCTTTTAAAAAAGATAAGAACCCGTTGTCGTAGACGTATGTAACACATTTTAACTGTAAATTTGTTTTCTTTCTTTGTCCATAAAGTAGAATTGTGAGTTTTATCAACATTAGCTGTGTCTGATTACCCTAAAATTTGTAACAATTTGTACCAATTGTTGCTGGAAGTCGTCTGTTAACACAAAAAACCAGCAAAAGAGAGCGATTCGAGAGAGACATTTTGACAGTTCTTTCACTGAGAGCTTGCAAATTCTTGCTGGACAAATTTCTTCTAGCAAGCACTTGCAAGCTCTTCTTCTTCCTGAAAACAATCAATCAGCTGTTTTTAGTTTTTTGTTGATTTATGTTTGTGAACATTAAAAACAATTTTATTGTGGAAATAACATAGTTTAATTGTATTGAACAAATTTGTAAAGTGGAAAAATACTTTTTTGTTTCATTTTCTTTTTTATTTTTAATACAATACAACGTGTTTGCTTCCTTTGTTGGCGGACAAATTGTTCTGTTTTGGCAAGTCAGCTGATTGCTTGCTGGTTTTTGCTGGGAAGGTGTCTGTTTACTTTTTAAAATTTTCTAGCAAAAGAGAATAAAAACCCCTTACTCTCTGAGAAAGTTCTTGCTGGACAATTCTTGCTGGGAAAGTAACCAGACAGACTTATTATATTTTTGTGAAGCTAAACAAATACTAAGCTATGCGGAGATGACATTGACTTCATAAGCACCCATCAAACAGCATACGTTTACGTTCTATCTTTGGTGTTGTTTCTGTGCTCGTTGGCTGCTGGTGAAGTGTAAAGTTTGTCTCGGAAAAACCACTCGTAGATAACAAATAACCTGCCTAGGAAATTCATAAACGTTAGTTGGCGGGAGATTATTTTAATAGGTGGATAGTAGACGAAAAAGTAAAGCAAAACATCTGTTCTAACAAAAACAATTGTAAAACAAAAGCAACGCAAGCACAACAATCAAATCAAAGTTATATTCTTTCTAATCAATTGTGTCTCGTACTCCACCCAACCACTAGTAGTACTTATCTCTGCTGGTTGTTTGGCTGCTGATAGCACCACAAAAAAAAAAAAAGAAATTATCAAATAAATGATATTCTTTCTTATGTTTTGTATACACCAGCAGAACATGGTCTCTTCAAGAATTTTGCAAACGTCATAAATGTTAAGTGTGTATGTTTAATTACTCTTTTTCTAGATTTATAACTATAGACGTAATAACTAAGTGTACGTATAAAGTTCATTCTTGGAGTATCGGCGGAAGAACCCTACATTAA
Organism: Musca autumnalis; assembly: GCF_047663935.1. NCBI lineage: Eukaryota > Metazoa > Arthropoda > Insecta > Diptera > Muscidae > Musca > Musca autumnalis. Next base: position 54,304,398 of record NW_027412088.1, read on the forward strand.
AGTGTTGTGATTTTGTGTTTAAACTGGGAGCGTACAGTTACTACCCATCAGCGACCAGTACCCACAGGAGACTGGTTGGTAGTAATAAAAATATTCAAGCTCATCTCGTTTTAAAAATCCATGAGCCCCCATCGCACCCGTAGGATGAGCCATAGTTATAATGACATCCCTGTGGGTGTATCGATTGTAAGAAAGTTAGCACGTAGCTGTTGTCCACAATTACGATGGAAAAAGGAAACAATGTAAGTATGAATTATAAAAAATCAATAACTTATTTTTATTTCAGATTTTTTGAATAGAGTGAAGATTAGATTTTTTGAAATATAGCTTTGAGGACCCAAAAGCCACGAAAAATGCGGATTTTAGATTTTGAAGACATATTATTGAGAACCTGAAAGCCACAAAAATGCAGATTTCTTATAGATTTTCAGGATGACCAAGACCGCAAGGTGTTCTTAAGGAAGACCGTAAGGTCTTCTTAAAGAAGTACACAAAGTTTTTTTATACAGAAGACCCCAACGTCTTATAGAAGACAACAAGGTCTTCTTATAGAAGGCCACATCGTATTTGGTTTTCTTCCTATAGAATACCAATAGGTCTCCTTAAATTATACCGCAAAGTCTTCTTGTAGCAGACCATAGTCCTTTAGGGAAGACCACACAGTTGTCTTATAAAATATTGGAGGGAATGTCATATATCCGAAGTTTTTTAACCTCTTATATTTCCTGAATAGCACCCCCTCCATAGTTTATATTATGTTCTCCGCACATAGCCGTGACTATCTGCAAGAAATCTGAGAAATAGTGCCGCCTAATTGACGTCACAGTATCAGACACATTCTCTAAGTGACTCAAACCTGTAACAACTATGATAGCTGCTACATAAAAATGTCATTCATTATTCATGAATTTCATACAATGCGATTCTTTATTTGAAATACTTGTATTTGTTTTTTACAAATCTCTGTTCTTATCTGAGTATTTAAACTGGTTATAGCAGACATTTTCAGTGGAATAATTTAAGGATGACTAATTTTTTTGATGAATTATATGTTAATCTCTTAAGCTAATTTTTTTGTTTCCTTTTATTTCAGATTCAAAGCGTCAACCTTTGTGTTGACCTACTTAGCTTATACATGTTATCATATGTCACGTAAACCGATATCTGTTGTAAAATCGGTACTGCACACAAATTGTAGTGATAGCGTAGTACATAATGCCTCCTCGAATGATTGCGGCTATGCACCATTTGGTAAATAAATTTGTCTTTTATGATTTCATTCACAAATAGTTTTGTATAAATGTTATTGTTTTTTCTTCCCAAGATGACTCAAATGCTCCTGCACTATTTGCCGCCTTAGATTCAGCCTTTCTTTTCGCCTATGCAGCAGCAATGTTTGTATCCGGTTTTGTGGCGGAACGTGTATCGCTACGTTATTTCTTGGCTTTTGGCATGATATTCTCGGGAGTCTTTTCATATCTCTTTGGCATGGCAAAAACATGGAGCATTCATACAATGCCATATTTTATCTTTGTACAAGTTTGTGCTGGCATAACCCAAACAACCGGCTGGCCGGGTGTAGTGGCTCTCATTGGTCGCTGGTTTGGTAAATCCAAACGTGGCTTAATATTTGGCATCTGGAATAGTCACACATCGATTGGTAATATTTTGGGTACCCTCATTGCCGCCCAATATGTGGAAAAGGATTGGGCTTTGTCGTTTATAGTGCCTGGCTGTATTATAGCTGTTGTTGGATTTGTATTGTTTTTATTCTTGGTCGATTCACCCGAAATGGTAGGATGTAATCCTCAGGCACCAGCTGTGGCAGAGAGATCACCACCCAATGATTCGGATATTGAAGATAATGGTTATGATTCGGTGAGTAGTTCAAAGAGAGATTGTAAAATATTACTTTATACAAAAGAAAACACTATATATAACGAAAAGAAAGTTTGAAATATTCTTATTAGGAAAACAGCTCTCATTAAGTTACAAGCAGGTTTGCCAAAATGAAGGTCTAAAAACATTTAAAGAATGCCTCCTAATACTAAACTGAAGTTGGAAAAACAGAATTTGGTTACAGTCATTGAAAGAGAAAATTAAAATTAGTCTCTTCCACTTAGTGCCACCAACTTTTGTATATCACACATACATATGTTCCACAAGCATTTCCCGATTCATATTAGCTTAATGAAATAGGACCCACCTTTTAACGCCGTGTACGAACGGCAGACACTGTTTTTAGAGGAGTTTTATATGGCTGAAATACTCACGAAAAGTCGCATACATTACGCTGAGGAGTATTTTTTGCCAGGTTTGAAAATCTGTATGTTATCTGGCCTGGAAAACAAATCATCGCACACCAAGCATACCATTAAAATTTGCATAAGTGCAAATTTTAAACTATTGTGCGGTAGGTACCTGCTGTAGGCCTATTCTGTAACTTTTTAACAACTTTACTCATTGTTTATTTTACAACAATTTCATTTGTTTGTTTTGTAGTTGTTACAAAAACAAAAGAAATTTTAACAGCTTTTCAATCGATAAAAGTTACAGAATAGGCCTACTGAAGGTATTGTTACGATATGTAAAGCATGAATCAAATCGGTTACTCCCTTTGAGAGTTATCGCGTACTCTATTTTAGAGAACAATTTTGAAGTTTTGAGGACGTACAGGGCTAAATCGAATCCAAATTGTCTGGAACGGATTTCGTCCAAAAATACTCTTGGGGTCCAAAACCATTATTTCGATTAGGTAAATTTTTGATCGTGTATATGCCACCCTTGTTAGCTATAAAGGATCAGGGTCGAACTTTTTCGATGGCCTTGACACCTCCTCAACCTTCACAGGTTGCGGTTGTGCCTTTCGAATCCGTCCAAGGAATTTAAAATGCATCCTTTCTTTCAGAAAGGGTCTACAACAGCACCCTTTCCTTCAGAAGGGGTCTAAAGGAACACTCTTTTCAGAAAGGGTATACAGGAGCATCCTTTCTTTCAGAAAAGGTCCATAGAAAAGCACCCTTTTTTCAGAAAGGGTCCATAGAAGCACCCTTTCTGTCAGAAAGGCTCTATAGAAACACCCTTTCTTTCAGAAAGGATCTAAAGTAGCGCCCTTTCTTTCAGAAAGGATCTAAAGGAGTGCCCTTTCTTTCAGAAAGGATCTTTCAGAAAGGTTCCATAGAAGCACCCTTTCTTTCAGAAAGGATCTTTCAGAAAGGTTCCATAGAAGCACCCTTTCTTTCAGAAAGGATCTTTCAGAAAGGTTCCATAGAAGCACCCTTTCTTTCAGAAAGGTTCCATAGAAGCACCCTTTCTTTCAGAAAGGTTCCATAGAAGCACCCTTTCTTTCAGAAAGGTTCCATAGAAGCACCCTTTCTTTCAGAAAGGTTCCATAGAAGCACCCTTTCTTTCAGAAAGGTTCCATAGAAGCACCCTTTCTTTCAGAAAGGTTCCATAGAAGCACCCTTTCTTTCAGAAAGGTTCCATAGAAGCACCCTTTCTTTCAGAAAGGTTCCATAGAAGCACCCTTTCTTTCAGAAAGGTTCCATAGATGCACCCTTTCTTTCAGAAAGGTTCCATAGAAGCACCCTTTCTTTCAGAAAGGTTCCATAGAAGCACCCTTTCTTTCAGAAAGGTTCCATAGAAGCACCCTTTCTTTCAGAAAGGTTCCATAGAAGCACCCTTTCTTTCACAAAGGTTCCATAGAAGCACCCTTTCTTTCAGAAAGGTTCCATAGAAGCACCCTTTCTTTCAGAAAGGTTCCATAGAAGCACCCTTTCTTTCAGAAAGGTTCCATAGAAGCACCCTTTCTTTCAGAAAGGTTCCATAGAAGCACCCTTTCTTTCAGAAAGGTTCCATAGAAGCACCCTTTCTTTCAGAAAGGTTCCATAGAAGCACCCTTTCTTTCAGAAAGGTTCCATAGAAGCACCCTTTCTTTCAGAAAAGTTCCATAGAAGCACCCTTTCTTTCAGAAAGGTTCCATAGAAGCACCCTTTCTTTCAGAAAGGTTCCATAGAAGCACCCTTTCTTTCAGAAAGGTTCCATAGAAGCACCCTTTCTTTCAGAAAGGTTCCATAGAAGCACCCTTTCTTTCAGAAAGGTTCCATAGAAGCACACCCTTTCTTTGAGAAAGGGTCTAAAGGGGCACCCTTTCTTTGAGAAAGGGTTTAAAGGAGCACCCTTTCTTTGAGAAAGGGTCTAAAGGAGCACCCTTTCTTTGAGAAAGGTCTAAAGGAACACCCTTTCTTTGAGAAAGGGTCTAAAGGAGCACCATTTCTTTGAGAAAGGGTCTAAAGGAGCACCCTTTCTTTGAGAAAGGGTCTAAAGGAGCACCCTTTCTTTGAGAAAGGGTCTAAAGGAGCACGCTTTCTTTCTTTGAGAAAGGGTCTAAAGGAGCACCCTTTCTTTGAGAAAGGGTCTAAAGGAGCACCCTTTCTTTGAGAAAGGGTCTAAAGGAGCACACTTTCTTTGAGAAAGGGTCTAAAGGAGCACCCTTTCTTTGAGAAAGGGTCTAAAGGAGCACACTTTCTTTGAGAAAGGGTCTAAAGGAGCACCCTTTCTTTGAGAAAGGGTCTAAAGGAGCACCCTTTCTTTGAGAAAGGGTCTAAAGGAGCACATTTTCTTTGAGAAAGGGTCTAAAGGAGCACCCTTTCTTTGAGAAAGGGTCTAAATGAGCACATTTTCTTTGAGAAAGGGTCTAAAGGAGAACCCTTTCTTTGAGAAAGGGTCTAAAGGAGCACATTTTCTTTGCGAAAGGGTCTAAAGGAGCACCCTTTCTTTGAGAAAGGGTCTAAAGGAGCACATTTTCTTTGAGAAAGGGTCTAAAGGAGCACATTTTCTTTGAGAAAGGGTCTAAAGGAGCACCCTTTCTTTGAGAAAGGGTCTAAAGGAGCACATTTTCTTTGAGAAAGGGTCTAAAGGAGCACCCTTACTTTGAGAAAGGGTCTAAAGGAGCACCCTTTCTTTGAGAAAGGGTCTAAAGGAGCACCCTTTCTTTGAGAAAGGGTCTAAAGGAGCACCCTTTCTTTGAGAAAGGGTCTAAAGGAACACACTTTCTTTGAGAAAGGGTCTAAAGGAACACCCTTTCTTTGAGAAAGGGTCTAAAGGAGCACCCTTTCTCTGAGAAAGGGTCTAAAGGAGCACCCTTTCTTTGAGAAAGGGTCTAAAGGAGCAGCCTTTCTTTGAGAAAGGGTCTAAAGGAGCACCCTTTCTTTGAGAAAGGGTCTAAAGGAGCACCCTTTCTTTGAGAAAGGGTCTAAAGGAGCACCATTTCTTTCAGAAAGGATCTAACGAAGGGTGTAAAGGAGCACCATTTCTTTCGGAAAGGATATAACGGAGGGTGTAAAAGATCACCCTTTCTTTGAGAAAGGGTCTAAAGGAGCACCCTTTCTCTGAGAAAGGGTCTAAAGGAGCACCCTTTCTCTGAGAAAGGGTCAAAAGAAGCACCCTTTCTTTGAGAAAGGGTCTAAAGGAGTACCCTTTCTTTAGAAAGGGTCTAAAGGAGCACCACTTCTTTCAGAAAGGATCTAACGGAGGGTATATTGGAGCACCCTTTCTTTAGAAAGGGTCTAAAGGAGCACCACTTCTTTCAGAAAGGATCTAACGGAGGGTGTAAAGGAGCACCATTTCTTTCAGAAAGGGTCCACAGGGGCACACTTCCCTTCAGAAAGGGAGCACCCTTTCTTTCAGAAAGTTTATACAGGAACACCCTTTCTTTCAGAAAGTTTGTATAGGAACACCCTTTCTTTCAAAAAGTTTATACAGGAACACCCTTTCTTTCAGAAAGTTTATACAGGAACACCCTTTCTTTCAGAAAGTTTATACAGGAACACCCTTTCTTTCAGAAAGTTTATATAGGAACACCCTTTCTTTCAAAAAGTTTATATAGGAACACCCTTTCTTTCAGAAAGTTTATACGGGAACACCCTTTCTTTCAGAAGGGGTCTAAAGGAGCACCCTTTCTTTCAGAAGGGGTCTAAAGGAGCACCCTTTCTTTCAGAAGGGGTCTAAAGGAGCACCCTTTCTTTCAGAAGGGGTCTAAAGGAGCACCCTTTCTTTCAGAAGGGGTCTAAAGGAGCACCCTTTCTTTCAGAAGGGGTCTAAAGGAGCACCCTTTCTTCCAGAAAGGGTCTAAAGGAGCACCCTTTCTTTTAGAAAAGGTCTAATGGAGCACCCTTTCTTTTAGAAAGGGTCTAAAGGAGCACCCTTTCTTTTAGAAAGTGTATACAAAAGCACCCGTTCTTTCAGAAGGGGTCTAAAGGAGAACCCTTACTTTCTGAAAGGGTCTAAAGGTCCACCCTTTCTTTCTTGCACAAGGTCTACAGGAGCACCGTTTCTTTTAGAAAGGTTCTACAGGAGCACCGTTTCTTTTAGAAAGGTTCTACGGGAGCACTCTTTCTTTCAGAAAGGCTCTATAGAAGCACACTATCTTTCAGAAAGGGTCTACAGGAGCACACTTTCATTTAAGAAAAGGTTTAAAGGAGCACCCCTTCTTCCAGAAAGGGTCCAATAGAGCACACTTTCTTTCAGAAAGGGTCTACAGGAGCATCCTTTCTTTCAGAAAGTGTCTACAGGAGCATCCTTTCTTTCAGAAAGTGTCTAAAGGAGCAACCTTTCTCTTAGAAAGGGTATATAGAAGCACCCTTTCTTTCAGAAAGGGTCTGTAGAAGTACCCTAATACTGCGAACCTTGGTAGACACGTGGGTGTTTAACAAGGCCGTGAGGGCCTTTTTAGGTATGAGATTAAAATTCTAAATGGTTTTCAAATGTGACTCTAGGACAACCATAATGTTTGTGCAAAAAATGACTGGAAGATCTCAAATTTTTGGAGGGCTATAGAAATGAAGCATGACTTAAGGAGACATGGATCTTATTTTGGGCTGTTGTCACCTTATGGTGTACATATATGGTTATATTTTTCCTTGTTGTTCATTGTAAGACAATTAAAAGACAGGTATTTCTTTATCTCCTACTTTTCAATGCAAGAAGCAGTCTGATGCAGTTTAGGGTTGGGTTATTAACCTTTCTAAAATGTACACTTTGTCTTCTTTATTGATTTCAAAACATTGTGTTAAAATAGGCAAACCCCCTCCATTTTCTACTCTTTTTAGGAAGTCATTTTTCGCCCCTCTGAACGTACACCAATATTGGAACGTTCTACGTCCAGCAATGCTCATGGTGAACGTCCCATAAGTCTAAAGGATGCCTTATTCATACCTGGAGTTATAGAATTCTCATTATGTTTATTTTTTGCGAAATTAGTTAGCTATACATTCCTCTACTGGCTGCCACTTTATATACAATCCTCAAGTACTTTGGGACCAGCTTTATCCGCAGATCTTTCCATACTCTTTGATGTGGGTGGTATTTTTGGTGCTATTGTTGCGGGTATGATATCCGATATGTCCGGCATGTCGGCAACAACATGTACAGTGATGCTGTTTTTGGCCTCACCTGTGGTAAGTTTGATTTGCTTCCAATACGTCTTCTCCTTCTCTTCTTAACGAAATATGTTTCTAGCTTTTAATTTATCAAGAATATGGAGCCACCTCAGTATTTGTCAGCATATTTCTCTTAATTGTTGCTGGGTTTTTGGTAAATGGCCCCTATGCCTTAATTACTACTTCTGTGAGTGCAGAACTGGGTCAACATAGTTCATTGGAGGGTAATGCCAAAGCCTTGGCCACTGTTACAGCCATTATTGATGGTACTGGTTCCATAGGTAAGAGACAAATAATGCAATATTTTGAAATATCTTAAGAATAATTTAATTTTCTCAATTAGGTGCTGCTGTGGGTCCCCTTATGGCCGGCATGATATCCAGTGCTGGCTGGGAAAATGTATTCTATATGTTAATTATATCCGATTTCATTGCCATGCTTCTATTAGTCCGTTTAGTCAAAAAAGAATGCACAAGAGTTGTTAGATCACGAATACGCATAGAATAGAAACTCCATTTCCCTCGTCTCTTATATGTGTGTATGTACGTTTGTTTCTGTGTGCGTGTGTATGTGTATATAAACAAATGCCTTCTCAATCATATCTTATAATGTCTGTTTGTCTAAAAAAATGTCCAGAATCACAACTCTTAGATATTTAGCAAGTATGACATTTATTAGCCACTTTTATTATTTTTAATTAATTATTTTATAAATATTTCTTTTTTAAGTTTTGAAACGATTTTGATATTTTTACTTGAGGCTTAGGTTTACAATTTTTGCTGTTAATAAATAAAGAGCCAAACAATTTTATAAATTATTATTTTTATTGACCAGAAAATGTATTTGTAAAAAAAATAAATAAATTAAAAAAAAACTGTGAAATGTTTTCGTTTATTATTTTGAAAAAAAAAAACACATTTGGTGGGTCAGAATAGATTTTATTTTATGAAAACATCAATAAAATTGTATAACTATATTAGGTTATGTTCACAAAAAACGTAATTAACAAGTAAAAAGGAATTTGCCGACAGAGATATTCTCTCAGCCAGTACCTTCATGGACAGATCGAACACCGGCTACACCAGCGAAATCTTTTTCCCCAAAAGCGGTACATCAGTTGTTTTTGTAGCAAATGTGTTGGTTCGTGTGTTACTTCAGCTCCCTTTCTTTTAGAAAGGGTCTATGGAAGCACCCTTTCTTTCAGAAGGGGTCTGTAGAAGCACCCTTTCTTTCAGAAGGGGTCTGTAGAAGCACCCTTTCTTTCAGGACGGGTCTGTAGAAGCACCCTTTCTTTCAGGGCGGGTCTATAGAAGCACCCTTTCCTTCAGAAAGGGTCTATAGAAGCACCCTTTCTTTCAGAAAGGGTCTATAGAAGCACCCTTTCTTTCAGAAAGGGTCTATAGAAGCACCCTTCCCTTCATAAAGGGTCTATAGAAGCACCCTTTCCTTCAGAAAGGGTCTATAGAAGCACCCTTCCCTTCAGAAAGGGTCTATAGAAGCACCATTTCCTTCAGAAAGGGTCTATAGAAGCACCATTTCCTTCAGAAAGGGTCTGTAGAAGCACCCTTTCCTTCAGAATTGTCTATAGAAGCACCCTTTCCTTCAGAAAGGGTCTATAGAAGCACCATTTCCTTCAGAATTGTCCATGGAAGCACCCTTTCCTTTAGAAAGGGTCTATAGAAGCACCCTTTCCTTCAGAAAGGGTCTATGGAAGCACCCTTTCCTTCAGAAAGGGTCCGTAGAAGCACCCTTTCCTTCAGAAAGGGTCTATAAAAGCACCATTTCCTTCAGAAAGGGTCTATAGAAGCACCCTTTCCTTCAGAAAGGGTCTGTAGAAGCACCCTTTCCTTCAGAAAGGGTCTATAAAAGCACCATTTCCTTCAGAAAGGGTCTATAGAAGCACCCTTTCCTTCAGAAAGGGTCTATAGAAGCACCCTTTCCTTCAGAAAGGGTCTATAGAAGCACCCTTTCCTTCAGAAAGGGTCTATAGAAGCACCCTTTCCTTCAGAAAGGGTCTATAGAAGCACCCTTTCCTTCAGAAAGGGTCTATAGAAGCACCCTTTCCTTTAGAAAGGGTCTATAGAAGCACCCTTTCCTTCAGAAAGGGTCTATAGAAGCACCATTTCCTTCAGAAAGGGTCTATAGAAGCACCATTTCCTTCAGAAAGGGTCTGTAGAAGCACCCTTTCCTTCAGAATTGTCTATAGAAGCACCCTTTCCTTCAGAAAGGGTCTATAGAAGCACCATTTCCTTCAGAATTGTCCATGGAAGCACCCTTTCCTTTAGAAAGGGTCTATAGAAGCACCCTTTCCTTTAGAAAGGGTCTATAGAAGCACCCTTTCCTTCAGAAAGGGTCTATGGAAGCACCCTTTCCTTCAGAAAGGGTCTATAAAAGCACCATTTCCTTCAGAAAGGGTCTATAGAAGCACCCTTTCCTTCAGAAAGGGTCTGTAGAAGCACCCTTTCCTTCAGAAAGGGTCTATAAAAGCACCCTTTCCTTCAGAAAGGGTCTATAAAAGCACCATTTCCTTCAGAAAGGGTCTATAGAAGCACCCTTTCCTTCAGAAAGGGTCTATAGAAACACCCTTTCCTTCAGAAATGGTCTATAGAAGCACCCTTTCCTTCAGAAAGGGTCTATAGAAACAACCTTTCCTTCAGAAAGGGTCTATAGAAGCACCCTTTCCTTCAGAAAGGGTCTATAGAAACACCCTTTCCTTCAGAAAGGGTCTATAAAGGCACCATTTCCTTCAGAAAGGGTCTATAAAGGCACCATTTCCTTCAGAAAGGGTCTATAGAAGCACCCTTTCCTTCAGAAAGGGTCTATAGAAGCACCCTTTCCTTCAGAATTGTCTATAGAAGCACCCTTTCCTTCAGAATTGTCTATAGAAGCACCCTTTCCTTCAGAAATGGTCTATAGAAGCACCCTTTCCTTCAGAATTGTCTATAGAAGCACCCTTTCCTTCAGAAAGGGTCTATAGAAGCACCCTTTCCTTCAGAATTGTCTATAGAAGCACCCTGTCCTTCAGAAAGGGTCTATAGAAGCACCCTTTCCTTCAGAAAGGGTCTATAGAAGCACCCTTTCCTTCAGAAAGGGTCTATAGAAGCACCCTTTCCTTCAGAATTGTCTATAGAAGCACCCTTTCCTTCACAAAGGGTCTATAGAAGCACCATTTCCTTCAGAATTGTCCATGGAAGCACCCTTTCCTTCAGAAAGGGTCTATTAAAGCACCCTTCAGAAAGGGTCTGTAGAAGCACCCTTTCCTTTAGAAAGGGTCTATAAAAGCACCATTTCCTTCAGAAAGGGTCTATAGAAGCACCCTTTCCTTCAGAAAGGGTCTATAAAAGCACCCTTTCCTTCAGAAAGGGTCTATAGAAGCACCCTTTCCTTCAGAAAGGGTCTATAGAAGCACCCTTTCCTTCAGAAAGGGTCTATGGAAGCACCCTTTTTTCAGAAAGGGTCTATAGAAGCACCCTTTTTTCAGAAAGGGTCTATAGAAGCACCCTTTTTTCAGAAAGGGTATATAGAAGCACCCTTTCCTTCAGAAAGCGTCTATAGAAGCACCCTTTCTTTCAGAAAAGGGTCTATAGAAGCACCCTTTCTTTCAGAAAGGGTCTATAGAAGCACCCTTTCTTTCAGAAAGGGTCTGTAGAAGCACCCTTTCCTTCAGAAAGGGTCTATAAAAGTAACCTTTCTTTCAGAAAGGGTCTATAGATGGACCCTTTTCTTTCAGAAGGGGTCTGCAGAAGCTCTCTTCCCTTTCTCCACGCCTTGCCTAGAAAAAAATATTCTTTATGAATTCCATGTCTAGCGGAGGCTTAGCAAAAAATATTCTTTAAAAATTCCATTCCTTCCATTGTTAAAAAAATATTTATTGAAATTTAAAAAATATTTACTGAAACATAAAAAATTTATTATTTTATTAAAATACTAGATGACCCGGTCCGCGTTGCTGGCCCATTGTTTGGGTTCTCTGTGTAAACTTTAGTTATCTGTCCAGTATTGATGTCAATGTTTTGACATAAATTCCATGTAATGGTATCTCCCAAATTTAAGATATAAAATCTCTTTTATTATACCCTTCGCCATAAATGGACAGTTTAAAGCGCTTTGTGACCCACATATAATGGTCGGTGCAGGTCAATTAACATTGCTATATATTGGTTTGTTGGTCTCGGTTGGGGTCATAAATATTACTGCAGAGAATTGTCAGTATAGGTCCACGTTTTGATATACATAGCTCCCATAGAACGGTACCGGCTGATTTTCACTATATTTTTAGGATTTAACATCATTATCACACCAAAATGGCTGTAATCTGGTTTTAATATAATTTAAAGATGAGAGCATAAATATTCGGATCGACCGAAAGACACGGCTTTTTCTTTGCGCTCGGTATGCAACAGCTATAGGTTCACGTTTTGATATATCTCCCAAAAAACAGTACCTCCCGATTTTCGATAGTTCGGAGATATAGCCACTGTTGGGGGTCGTAAACAGTCTTGCAGAAAATTTTCAGTATACGTCCTCGTTTTGATATACATAGGTCCCATAGAACGGTGGCGACTAATTTTCGCTATTTTTGGTGGATTTAACCTCATTCAGCCCTATCGAATGTAACGCCTTTTTTCTTCGGGCTCTATTTTACCACTATTGCATGGTAAAATACCCCTCAGCGAAATGTATGTTCCTTCGGTATATGTATGGCACCATTTATATAATTCATAAAAAATTACTTCTATAAACTATAAACTGAAATCAATGCTCATGAAGTTTCACTTCCCACATTTTGAGATTTTATCCGTAATTGTAATATTTTCAAAAATCGGACACTATCGCGGTATTCTGATTCTAATGATGATATTGTTTTGTATATCAATAACTTTGTCTGATGTCCAATCATTTTTCTGGAATTTCGGTCTAGTGACATCTCAAGTTATCGGGATTTCACTGTATTCCAAAATGTGGAGTTGATCGAGCTATCCCACTTATTGTTAAGTGTTCAGGATTTGTAGCGTTTTTTATGCACACTTACAAAATTATGTATATTATCTGAAATAATAAATGTTTGAACATTTTGTGATGACCATGATATTTCACTTCCGCGAAGACCATTCAGGGTCAAGACAGTATTACAATAGTATTGCAAACAATCTGTACAGAATACGTTCAAAAATATCATGGACTTCAGATTTTTTTTTTTTATTTTGAAGGAGAACCTCCGGTCACTACCTCCGGCCACTACCACTTGTTCAAGCTAGTGTTTATATCATTTTTGTGTCACGCTTACTAAAATTATGTATATTAATTGAAATAATACATTTTTGAAAACTTTGTGATGACCGCGATTGCAGATTTTATTAAAAACATTGTAGGGGAGGACCACCGGTCACTACTCTTAGTCGTATTAAAACAGCTTACGAACGTTCTAATTAATTGAAATAATACATTTTTGAAAATTTTGGGATGACCGCGATATTTCACTTCAGCGACGACCATTCAGGGTCAAGACAGTAATTACCATAGCATTGCAAACAATTTGTAAACAATATATTAAAAAGTATCTTGAATTTCGCGGTTTTCTTAAAAAATTGTGGGGAGGACCACCGGTCACTACACTTAGCGGATTAAATAAATAGATTACGACCTATTCTCAGACCTAAAAACTTCACATACAACATTTTATAAGATTTCCCAATCGATTTTTCGGAATTGCTTTATCGTGACATCTCAAGTTATCGGGATTTTACTGTATTCCAAAATATGGCGTTGACCGCGTTATCCCACACATAGAAGCCAGTGTTATAGCGGTTTTATAGTCACGCTTACTAAAATTTGCTATACTATCTGAAATAGTACATTTTTGAATAATTTAGGATGACCGCGATATTTCACTTCTGCGACGACCATTTAAGAAAATATATAGCCTATTTTCACCACCGGTGTTCCCAGTACATTATCGGAAATTTTCCAAAAAATCTATTCAGCCGTTTTTGGGTCTTTCGTTTTTGAATAATTTGGAATGACCGCGATATTTCACTTCCGCGACGACCATTCAAGAAAATATATAGCCTATTTTCACCACCGGTGTTCCCTGTACATTATCTGAAATTTTCAAGAAAATCTGTTCAGCCGTTTTTGAGTCTATTCGGCTATTCGGAACATACAAACATACAAACATAGTAACATACACACATTGTCTTTTATATATTAGATTAAAAAAACGCTGTAAAAATATATATGTACATAAAATATTTTTTGAACAATAAAAAATATTAAGAAATTTTCAAAAAGAAAAAACATTAGTTTTTCTTTGTAATAAAAATATTTATTTTTTTGTATATTTAATTTTTTTTTTTTGAAAAAAAAAAATACTTTCTTAAATAACAAATATTTTTAAAAAATCAACGTATTCCAAGAAAAATATGTTTTAAAAAATATTTTTTTTAAATCCACTTTTTATGTAGCCCATAATCGTCCAGATATGGGGCCTAATTATGTGATTCGATATCGAGTTGTTTTAACCCGTGTACAACTCATGATGTGCATTAAAGACCCCCAAGAGAAGAGGTTTACGACCTTCAAAAAAAAAAAAAAAAAAAAAAAAACGGGTTGCTGGTGGGCTTATAACCTGAATTTTGAACGTTTGTGAGAAAGATAGAATACTTCTTTCTCTACGCTGACAATTGACGTTATTAGACAAGCAATCCACACATATAACAATTAATTGGTCAAACTCTTGGAGAAGAGTGTAACTCTCGGTCTGATCACTCGAGATCAACTGGGAAGACATACCTCTATCAACAACCAATTCTACTTATGCAGTGCAAAATGTGGATCTATTAGAAGTTTTATCAAAATGTATCAATTTTAAGTAATTCTATTGTTTCTGATACAATTTTTATTTATAAATCCATAATCAATCCATAAGATAAATCCATAGATGCATAACCCTAATAACCACAATTAGCCAAACTTGCCCAATTGCATGCCATGGTATTTAAATCAAAATATAAATCTGGCGGACACGAGAAATCATAACGTCTTCCTCCAATACACTGATAAAAACGGTTGCAGTCTGTTTCATGGGTAAAATAGCCCTCCGATGCACAAACAACTGTTGATGATGGAGCATTTGTAGTAGAAGTTGATGTTACTTCAGGTTTGTTAGTGGTCTTAGCTGTTGTCGTTGCGATAGTTGTTGAAGTTGGCACTTGGCTTGAATTTGTATATCCTGTGTATATTTTACGATTTATGGCATTCAATAGAGGAAATTTCTCACCGCATTCTCCGTGAAAATCATCGGTTTCAATGGACCACAGCATAACACCACCCAAGTCCAAAGAATTCATAAATTCCATTTTCTCGTCAAGACTTTGGACATTATCATAGCTGATCCATTGATTATCCTTATACATATAGGGTGCACCATGTGCAACATCGTACACTGTTGACCAGCTTGGTTGTAGAGTACAAATTTCATTATAGCCCATAAAACCCGATTCCTGGGTATAAGGTCCTGCTGCACCAGCTCCAGAACAACGCGAACCAGGCGTGGTCAGTGCCGCATTTGATAATTGGAAAGTGCGGCCATAAAAAGCCAAACCTAAGATTAATTTGGATGTGGGAGCACCTAAATAAAAGAGGGGGAAGTGTTAATACCGAGTTGTGTCTCAACCGGAATCTTTGGCATCTTACCATTTTCTAACCAATATGAAATACAATTTTCAACATTATTTTCACCCTGTCCTCTCAGGGGAGCATTGAAACCCAATACACCATCTGAAGCCATGCCCAAGTCATAGGTCATAACATTGATGAAATCGACATATTTGGCAATATTTGGTATGTCATAGGATAGGGAAGCTGTGTAAGCGGATGCACCCACAGCAATGCTTAATTCCAGGTCCAAAGGTCCCAAACTGTAAAAAAAACAGATAGTAGAAGAATTTGTTAAAAGATTTGTGGGTAGACCTAACATTTTGTTTTTTTAGAAGCGATAAAGGATAAGAATATGGAAAGGGTCTTAAGAAGCACCCATTCCTATGGAAAGGGTCTTAAGAAGCACCCATTCCTATGGAAAGGGTCTTAAGAAGCACCCATTCCTATGGAAAGGGTCTTAAGAAGCACCCATTCCTATGGAAAGGGTCTTAAGAAGCACCCATTCCTATGGAAAGGGTCTTAAGAAGCACCCATTCCTATGGAAAGGGTCTTAAGAAGCACCCATTCCTATGGAAAGGGTCTTAAGAAGCACCCATTCCTATGGAAAGGGTCTTAAGAAGCACCCATTCCTATGGAAAGGGTCTTAAGAAGCACCCATTCCTATGGAAAGGGTCTTAAGAAGCACCCATTCCTATGGAAAGGGTCTTAAGAAGCACCCATTCCTATGGAAAGGGTCTTAAGAAGCACCCATTCCTATGGAAAGGGTCTTAAGAAGCACCCATTCCTATGGAAAGGGTCTTAAGAAGCACCCATTCCTATGGAAAGGGTCTTAAGAAGCACCCATTCCTATGGAAAGGGTCTTAAGAAGCACCCATTCCTATGGAAAGGGTCTTAAGAAGCACCCATTCCTATGGAAAGGGTCTTAAGAAGCACCCATTCCTATGGAAAGGGTCTTAAGAAGCACCCATTCCTATGGAAAGGGTCTTAAGAAGCACCCATTCCTATGGAAAGGGTCTTAAGAAGCACCCATTCCTATGGAAAGGGTCTTAAGAAGCACCCATTCCTATGGAAAGGGTCTTAAGAAGCACCCATTCCTATGGAAAGGGTCTTAAGAAGCACCCATTCCTATGGAAAGGGTCTTAAGAAGCACCCATTCCTATGGAAAGGGTCTTAAGAAGCACCCATTCCTATGGAAAGGGTCTTAAGAAGCACCCATTCCTATGGAAAGGGTCTTAAAAAGCACCCATTCCTACAGAAAGGGTCTTAAGAAGCACCCATTCCTATGGAAAGGGTCTTAAAAAGCACCCATTCCTACAGAAAAGGGTCTTAAGAAGCACCCATTCCTATGGAAAGGGTCTTAAGAAGCACCCATTCCTATGGAAAGGGTCTTAAGAAGCACCCATTCCTATGGAAAGGGTCTTAAGAAGCACCCATTCCTATGGAAAGGGTCTTAAGAAGCACCCACAGCTGGATGTGCCCCCCTCCAGGCAGCATTGAGATCAGAACTGAAGATTGTACGATCTTAGTAGCAGAATTCCGACCACAAACTGCCCCAAGATTCTAGGGGTCTAATTCGACACGTGAACGTAGTGTCGTCCGCGGCAAACTGAAATGTAGAAACGAGGTCCTCAAGTCCCTAGCCGGCAGCACTTGGGGTGCAGATAAAGAAACCTTGTTGACCACATATAACGCGATAGGTCGGTCTGTGGTAAGCTATGCGGCGCTAGTTTGGCCCCCGAATTTAGTTGATACGCATTGGAAACAGATTCAAACTTGTCAGAATGCCGCCCTGAGAACAGCAACCGGGCACCTCCTCAAGTCTTCAGTGTACCATATACATAAGGAGGCAAAGATTCTTCCAGTACAACAACACAATGAGATGCTTTCGTTGCAATACTTGATGGTGTGTTACCGTGAGAGCCACTCCAATCACCATCTGCTGCCTAGGCCCGACACACCCTGGTATATCTGGAGAGGGAGGTCCAAAAATATAGGAGAGAACCCCTAGATCAACAGGCATATCAGGCAGGTCTGAATAGCATTCACACGGACGCAGTTGCTAAAACCATAAGCAAATACAGAGTGAGTGAATAAAGTCCTCGGAGTACAGCCCCTATTGCATCTGAGGAGCGTCAGCTGGCACGACATACCAGAGAAGTTTTGGCTCAACTACGCTCGGGATATTGCAGTCGCCTAAATTCTCATTGGGCGGACGTCACACTGCACCTTTTCAACTGCCCTGCCAAACCTACTTATCTAATTCCAGTGGGTCTGTGGTTCCCATTGAAGCAGCCACTTTCCTGGAACTGGTGATAGACCCAGAGCCAGATTGATCAGAAGAACGAACACGCAAACACTATAATAAACACTGTTACAGCAGCAACAAAACTTTCGAGTACCCCCCCCACTTCAAAAATTTCACTTAAGTGCATTTTAATGGCTGTTCCAGGATTGTTTTGAAATTTTTACCGAAGGTACTCCTTGTTGTCCGGTTTATAGTAAAATTATGCTTTTTCGTGGGCAACTTTATGGTTACTGATAAAATGACCTAAAAACACTTTTGTTTTTTAACGACCTGAACCTATAGAAGATCTCTCAGATGTTTCCTATGCATAGCAGAAGGCCTTATAACTTTTTATATACATACATACATACATACATACATACATATATAAAATCTGCAGATTATCTTCTGTATAGAAGATCTTCTATTATTCCCTTAAATAATTTTTTCCTCTTACCTTTCCTTTAATTCCTTTAAAAGTAAGACAAAATTTTGTTTATCATCCGCGGAGCCACCACGTTGTCCTGGATATTCCCAATCCAAATCTAAACCATCGAAACCATGTTGACTTATGAAATCCAATGAAGTTTGAATAAAAGTTTTACGTTTCAAGGGATCAGCAGCCATTTGAGAATATTTTATGGAACCTTCATTCCAACCACCAACAGCAGCCATAACCTTAAGATTTGGATTGCTGGTCTTTAAGGCCATTGTTCTTTTAATAAAATCTAAAAAAATGAAATCCCACTGTCATAAAAAATTGCAAAACCATAAAGCTGAAAACATATCCAACGTTTGGGTAAAGTTTTGTGTCGTTTTGTCCGTTTTTACACTGTTTGGGCATGATGCCGAAAAATTCAAATTCATTTGAAATATATGCCGGCAAACAGATCAACGCTGGACTTTGGTGTCGGCGTCGCCCTCTTGTTGTTGTTTTTTTCTCAACGCCCAACACAAAACTTTACTCAAACGTTGGATGTGTTTTCAGCTTAAGTCCTCCACCACATACTTAAATACACATCTAGCCATGAATCCAACATGCGAAATTCTCCCAATTCCGTTATGCCAAAAAAGGAATAACTCAAATGGGTACACAAATCAGGATTAATGTTTTCCGGTTCAAAGCGACCAAGTCCCGGGCGATAATTTGCCCATGTGCCAAAGTAGCAATTGATGATTTTAGCTATGAAACAGAGTTACAAAACAATTCCGTATATTAACGGAAAATCTTCAAAGGGTATTTAAATAATACTTACCATGGCAGATAAATGCCGGTTGCAGTAAGCAACAGAATATTATAAGCGTTCGTAAAGATTTCATTGTGATACTTATCTGTCTATCTTTTAAAACGAAATGTAACAAAATGTTTTCTTTAATTTGCTTTTATAGCACTGATATCTCCGGGGTGTATTGCTGGGAGAATTATTTACCTCAATAATAAAAAACTAAATACCCCAATTTAGGCCCAAAATGTTATTTCAAAATAACATCTACTAAGTTTTGGGAGATATTCTGTGTTTGTGATTCAATTTGTAACTGCTCAAAATAATCGCATTGGAACTAAAGGAGGAGTATAAATGTGGATTTGTTTAACATGCCCAAAGACAAAAATTGAACTGTTCCTTTATTTTTTAACTGGTAAAAGCGGCAAAAGTAGTAAAAATTGTGAACTGCTGTCATTTGAATCGTATACTTCTTGAAGTAAGGGAACGCTTTTCGAGTAAAATGTGATAAAAACTTGATGATTCTTGCACGTAAAGGAACAGAGCTAATATGTTTTTGTTCTCTTCTTTGACATCAAAGTATATGATTGTTGATTTGATGTTTCCGCGTTAATAAAAATACATTCAGTATCGCTGACGACGTATTTTCGCTTTAAAGCTGGGGTAGGTTCAGCGGGGCCAGGGTCGTCACAAGTATTTATTTGTTATAGGAAATTAAAAAGAGGAAAGGCACACAAATGATTCTTCTTTTCTTTAAAACTTTATAAAAAACAACAATTATTCATTAGTACAAATTATACTGAAGACGAAGTTTGGGCATTGGCCGAGCGTTTGGCGCCGGCCTTTTGGCAGGACAGCAGCCCATGAATTTTGACGACAGGACAATTGGCGGCGGTGTTGGCACAGCAGCCCCAATGCTGACGGCAGAATAGTTGGCAGCGGCTTTGATACGGTAGCGGCCCGATGGATGACGACGACAGAATAATTGGTGGAGGTTTTGGCTCAGCAGAGGCCGAAGATCGTTGAAGTGGCACCACAGTTATGTATATGTCTGAAGTCAAGGGCACGGTAGTCCCCCTTTCAATTCCAAACGCACTCAACTAATATGTCTAAAACCTAGGGCACGTCAATCCCCCTTTGACTCCAAAACAAACACTTCACAAATATGCCTAAAGCCAAGGGCACGGTAATCCTCCGCTTGACTCTAGACCACACACACAATATGCCTAAAGAACTTGACTCTAAACCAGTGTTGCCGAATTTGCTGATTTATCGTCATTTTGACGATTTTTTGGCCCAAAATTGAAAAATGACGATTTGACGATTTTATGGTCCAAAATGACGATTTTTCACCTAAGCCAGAAATGCATGAAATAAAAGACGATAACTACATTTTGACCAAAGTTTCACGAAGGATTTTGAGGAAAGCAATGTTCCAAACTCGATTTTTGAGCTTTTTAATGTTTTATAGCAATTTCCAGACGAATTGGCTATATTTAGGCACATATCTGGCATATCTAGGCACAGGTATTTCATAATGTTTGCCACACATTCAAATTACATGAGCTGAAAATTTTCGTTTAGTTTTGGTAATAGATGAAAATCTTCCTTAAAAAGTTTTCGAGATAAAATATTACTTATATATATTTTGTTATAAAAAATATGAGTCCAGCTTTATTAAGCTGTCAGCCAGTTTTGAATGAAGATTATTATCGATTTTCGAATGCCCAACAACCAAAATGTACGTGTACGGACAAATATGGACAGTCACACAGTCCAGCGAGCGATATTTGAGCTAAGCTACCATTTAAAATGGCAATGTGTACCCAGCTTTACCATACTACATTGCTTCAAACTCGATAACCATAGGAAAACTATCATCTTCTGAAAGCCGTTTTATAGCAGTATTTAAGTGATATTGGGTTAGTTTTATTGCTGTGGATTGTATATCTTATGTTGTCAGTCGCATTCACAAAAATAGCAGCAAAAAATCGCATTAAACGGTAACCAAACCGAGTTTTGGACCATGTTGACGATTTTTTGACGATTTTTGAAATATTGTTGACGATTTGACGATTTTTTTGACGATTTCTGATCAAAAACTGTCGGCAACGCTGCTCTAAACACAACACAAACCTTCTTCTTCATCTTAGCCGATGGCAACGTTAAAAACCCCACTCAACTCAACAGAACTACTACACTACTTCCACATTTGCCAAGGGAACGTTATAAACACCACTTGCACACCAGCCATCTATGTATTTATACCTGTTGGCGGTAGGACAGCATGACGTCTGGTAGTTCTGTTAGTCCATATTTACATTAGGCAATTGTCAGTTTGTAAGCGTCTGGTCTTGGAGGACTTCAATGCACATCATGAGTTGTGGCATTCGGTCCTCGGAAACGAACAGAAGGGTACAGCGCTAGCCGAGCAGATTGATAGATCTACGTTTTGCGCGCTCAATGAGGATTAGCGGAGAGCGCCAGAGTTCGCCAGACATAACCGTGTCACCTGGTCTGAAAAATGACGTCACCTAGCAACCCGTCATTTCCCTTGGATTAGGCCATATTCCTATAATTGTCTCAATTAGCAGACCACCCGATTTCATCACCTGTGAAAGCCGCACTTTCGTCAATCATGGGAAAGCTGATTGGCCGACTTTCGGAGAGTTTTTTAATCACCGCTTCAGAGAGCTGCTCAATGCTTCTGAAGTTCGGGTAACGGAAAGCACGTTCCAAGGCCACATCACAGCTACAGCCGCTCGCCATATACTTTCTGGTCCAATACCCGAAGAGAGACCAAACTTCCCAGCAGAGGCGACGGGATTAGCAAATGAGTGTGATGAATATTTTTCCTGTCGCGTTGCACTTATATTCGCGTACCATACTGGCGTCGCATAGCTTACCACAGACCGACTTATCGCTTTATATGTGGTCAAGAAGGTTGCTTTAACTGCACTCCAAGTGCTACCGGCTAGGGAACGACATTCAACTCTTTTCTCACCTCTGCAGTCCATGTGGCGAACAGAGTGGCGGTAGATTGTTGGATATTTAAATATTCCTCGCGTGGAAAAAGTTGGTGAGATCAGTCAACTAGGAGTTCAGCCTTTCACAAATAACATCAAGGATGGTGACGCCACGATCGTACAATCATCCGCATACGTTACGATCTCAATTCCGTCCGAGCCGGAATACAGGAAAGGTGGAGTTTAAACAGTACCGAAAATATTACCTCACTTTTATGATCTCTCTGTTTCACTCTACGGCGTCCACACATAATGGATTATTCAAACATGGCCATAGGTTTGTCTGCTCGATGTCCTCAAACAGCGTGGTGAGCTTGACAGCGTCAATCGCCAACATCCATAGAAAAGGGTGCTTCTTAAGACCCTTTCCATAAGAAAGTGTGCTTCTTAAGAACCTTTCCATAGGAAAGGGTGCCTCTTAAGACCCTTTCCATAGGAAAGGGTGCTTCTTAAGACCCTTTCCATAGGAAAGGGTGCTTCTTAAGACCATTTCCATAGGAAAGGGTGCTTCTTAAGATCATTTCCATAGTAAAGGGTGCTTCTTAAGACCATTTCCATAGGAAAGAGTGCTTTTTAAGACCATTTCCATAGGAAAGGAAGCTTCTTAAGACCCTTTCCATAGGAAAGGGTGCTTCTTAAGACCCTTTCCATAGGAAAGGGTGCTTCTTAAGACCCTTTCCATAGGAAAGGGTGCTTCTTAAG
Organism: Musca autumnalis; assembly: GCF_047663935.1. Taxonomy (NCBI): domain Eukaryota; kingdom Metazoa; phylum Arthropoda; class Insecta; order Diptera; family Muscidae; genus Musca; species Musca autumnalis. The sequence goes on from NW_027412088.1 coordinate 54,326,731, forward strand.
ACCCTTTCCATAGGAAAGGGTGCTTCTTAAGACCCTTTCCATAGGAAAGGGTGCTTCTTAAGACCCTTTCCTTAGGAAAGGGTGCTTCTTAAGACCCTTTCCATAGGAAAGGGTGCTTCTTAATACCCTTTCCATAGGAAAGGGTGCTTCTTAAGACCCTTTCCATAGGAAAGGGTGCTTCTTAAGACCCTTTCCATAGGAAAGGGTGCTTCTTAAGACCCTTTCCATAGGAAAGGGTGCTTCTTAAGACCCTTTCCATAGGAAAGGGTGATTCTTAAGACCCTTTCCATAGGAAAGGGTGCTTCTTAAGACCCTTTCTATAGGAAAGGGTGCTTCTTAAGACCCTTTCTATAGGAAAGGGTGCTTCTTAAGACCCTTTCTATAGGAAAGGGTGCTTCTTAAGACCCTTTCTATAGGAAAGGGTGATTCTTAAGACCCTTTCCATAGGAAAGGGTGCTTCTTAAGACCCTTTCCATAGGAAATGGTGCTTATTAAGACCCTTTCCAAAGGAAAGGGTGCTTCTTAAGACCATTTCCATAGGAAAGGAAGCTCCTTAAGACCCTTTCCATAGGAAATGGTGCTTATTAAGACCCTTTCCATAGGAAAGGGTGCTTCTTAAGACCCTTTCTATAGGAAAGGGTGCTTCTTAAGACCCTTTCTATAGGAAAGGGTGATTCTTAAGACCCTTTCCATAGGAAAGTGTGCTTCTTAAGACCCTTTCCATAGGAAAGTGTGCTTCTTAAGACCCTTTCCATAGGAAAGGGTGCTTCTTAATACCCTTTCCATAGGAAAGGGTGCTTCTTAAGACCCTTTCCATAAAAAAGGGTGCTCCTTAAGACCCTTTCCATAGGAAAGGGTGCTTCTTAAGACCCTTTCCATAGGAAAGGGTGATTCTTAAGACCCTTTCTATAGGAAAGGGTGATTCTTAAGACCCTTTCTATAGGAAAGGGTGATTCTTAAGACCCTTTCCATAGGAAAGGGTGCTTCTTAAGACCCTTTCCATAGGAAAGAGTGCTTCTTAAGACCCTTTCCATAGGAAAGGGTGCTTCTTAAGACCATTTCCATAGGAAAGGGTGCTTCTTAAGACGCTTTCGATAGGAAAGGGTGCTTTTTAAGACCCTTTCCATAGGAAAGGGTGCTGCTTAGAACCCTTTCCATAGGAAAGGGTGCTGCTTAGAACCCTTTCGATAGGAAAGGGTGCTGCTTAGAACCCTTTCCATAGGAAAGGGTGCTTCTTAGAACCCTTTCCTTAGGAAAGGGTGCTTCTTAAGACTCTGCTGGGAAGTTTGGTCTTACTTCGGGTATGCGGGGTATATGGCGAGCGGCCACAGCATTGATTATGTCTTAGAACGTGTTTTCCGCTACCCGAACATCAGACGGATGGGGCAGATGCCTGAAGCTGCGAGTAGTCAGCTCTCTGAAACTTGGTCAATTAGCTTTCAATGATTGATAAATTTGCGATGTTCAGAGGTGATGAAATCGGGCGGTCTGTTGATGGGGACAATTATAGGAAGATGGTATGATCCAAGAGACATGACGGGTTGCCAGGTGACATCATTTGTCAGACCAAGTGACACGACGATGGTTATGTCTGGCAAACTGTGTCACTTTCCGCTAATTCTGATAGGGGCGTCCTCATTGAACGAGCAAAACGTAGAGCTATAAATCTGCTCAGCCTGCGCTGTACCCCTCTGGTCGTTTCCGAGGGCCGAATGCCACAACTCATGATGTGCATTAAAGTCCCCCAAGACCAGACGGTTATGACCTGTACGTTCAGAAACTCTACCTCGGCAGTTCAACACCTGACTACTACCTCCCCATACATTCCATGTACGAGTCATTAGAGCCAGGCTGAAGCGAGATAGGTCTGTATTGAACAAACTGGGGCAATAGTAAAGCTAATCCCCCACCTCCACTTCTGGTGCGATCGTTCCTTAATAAGTTGTTACCATCACAACGCTGTAAGCTGCAGTTGTTGTTGAGTTTGGTTTCTTGCACCGCAGTTATCTTGATATTCTTCCGACTTATGAATTCCACTATTTACTCGATCTTACCTCGGACTCCATTGCAATTAAATTGAAAAAAGGATGCATTTTCTGTGATTGGAACAACAACGGCTGGTGTTAAATGCTGCGTGTGTGGTTGCTGTTGAGAGGGGAGTGCGGGCAGGTTTCGTAATCTAACGACAACGACTCGCTGGGGGCCGTGTTCACGCAGCATGCAGCAACATAGTCCCTTCGTAGTCCCAGGCATGGACAAGTCCAGAGCAACCCCTTAGATGCACCCACTCTTGACATCTATTGCACCGAAGTTTTGGTGAAGATGTGGATGTGACAAACCTGATTTTCCTCTATCCCGGCACGGACCAAAAGAATCCAGAGCAGGCATTGAGGGTTATGCTGCTCCCAGCATAGAAAAACGATACAAATACAAAAATATATACACTGAGGTGGAAGCCGCTGGCCGGAACCCGGATGTTTTGTGGTTCCGGGCCAATACCGTACGACAGAACCCGCTGCCGTGGGATTGCTGAGACGAAGTGGATCATAGCAACGTACGTCAGACCTGTACAAAGGAGTCGCAGTCATTAATTGTGAGAAAAAGGAATTAGTTCCCTTACTTTGGAAAGGCAGTAATTTGACGCCTGTAGTTGTGGCTGAAGGAGTTTACATTGACATAACAGCCTGTTGTGGAAGGACATAAATGAAGGGAATTGAAGGTGTACCAAATGGAGTCGCGATTTCACTGCCTGTTTCGAAGCAGTATAAACGAAGTTGTGAAAAAGGCTGCTGATTCCCACTCAAATCCTCTACGTCTACAGACGACCTCTTGAAGAGGTTTAATATCTACGGAAGACTTCTGGAAGAAGTCTTCTATTTAGAAAAGGTATCTGAAACCCGCATTCCATGTACGGAAAACCTTTTAAAGGAATATTGAGAACGCTTCTTGAAGAGGTCTTATATCTAGAGAATACATTTTCAAAAGTGTTCCATCCACAGGAAGACCATTTAAACTAGTCTTTTATCTACAAAAGACCCCTTGAAGGGATGTGCTGTCTACAGAAGATTTTTATACCCTCAGCATTTATGCTAACGAGGTTATATACACTTTCATACGGGCAATATGCGCCTGATAGAAAAAAAATAGTTTTAGACCCCAAGTAAGTTTTGGACGAAATCCTTTTCAGACAATTTGGAGTCGATTTAGCAATGTCCGTCCATCTGTCTGTCTGGCTGGAGTGCACGATAATTCTCGAACAAATTTTGGCTTTCGTAATATTTTGTCCAAACTTAGTTCGAAAATGAGCCATATCGGTCCACTCCTTCAGGTACCTCCCTCACAAAATTTTGAAAATGTTCGGAAAAATTGTGCGCACAATAATTCTTGAAGAGAGTAACCGATTTGGTTCATACTTTGCACATCGTAATATTTCTACGAGACATATATCAAGTTCGAATATATGTCAACTACTTCGGGTACTTCCCATACAAAATTTCGGAAAAGTGCAGTTTAAGACCTCCTCTCGAATCCTTTTGATTTTTGTTGTAACAACTTGTATTCGCTGCCCCCATTGCGACGATATAAGTTTTTTCAGGGGCAAATCCATTCTTCCTAAGAAAATGGCCTGAAAACTGTAAAAACCCGAGAGCGCGGTAACTCTCGAACGGATATACAGATTCGATCCAAAATTTGTCAATCGCCATATCGGTCCACTATTTGGGTACCTCCCCCACAACAGTTCAAAAATTGTCGCTAAAACTCTCGCAGGATAACTCTCGAAGGCAGTAACCGATTTAGTCCATACTTTGGCCATCGTAATATATCTACTAGACATAAATCTGGTTAGAATATGGATTATATATGTCAACTCCCTCGGATACCTCCCACACCAAATTTGGAAAAGTGCAGGTTAGGACCTTTTCTCGAATCGTTTTGATTTTTCTTGCAACAGGTTGAACTCAGGGCGCCTATTACGATGGCACAAGTTTTTTTTCAGTGGCAAGTCCATAGTTCTTGAGAAAATGACCCGAAAACTGTAAAAAAACCCTACTGCCAGCATGTGCTGTGGCTGGTGCGCAAGACAACTCCCGAACCGAATACTGCGTTGGTCCACACTTTGCATATCGTAATATTTCTTAGAATATTATGAAATTCGAAGATGGTGCTTATAGGTCCACTCCTTGCGGTACCTCCCCCACAAAAGTTCGAAAATGTTCGCTAATATGCTAAGCGCAATATCTCATAATCGGAGCAACCGATTTGGTCCAAACTTTGGACGTCGAAATATTTGGTCCAAACTTAGCTTATGTTCAATAGTGGGACCTATCGGTCCATTGCTTAGGGTACAACTCACACAAATTATCAACATTTTTGTTAAAGTGCGGTTAAGGGTCTGTTCCAGAATCTTAAAGGAGTCCGAATATGATTGATTTTTGGTATTGCCTTCACAAGATCCTCCGTGTGATTTCAAATACATATTTGTATTGAAATCTTAATAGGGTATACAAGGTTCAGAACCGTCGCACTTAACACCACATTTTACTGTTTGTAATTTCTTTTGAATTTGTTTAAATTATAATTAAATGAAATTAAGATAACATTTATTTATTCTTAAAAAACTTTATGGCAGCGTTCCGTAGAATTTAGAAAAAAAACATTTCCCTATAAAAACAAAAATTCTGTGTTATCTGAAAAAAAAATACTTTATCAAGTTTCGATTTAGTGGCTTGACATGCATTTCTTAAAGATATTGGCATGAAAGCTTCTTTCAATTTTATTTTTTTTAAATCGTTTACAGATATTACAAATTTTATACATAATTAATTACACATATATATACACATACATATATGTATGTATATGTATGTAAGTAAATGCTGGATACTCAACATTCCACCATGCTGGAATAGTTACAATTTAAACTATTCAAATCGAAATACAACGAAGGTGGACACTGGAAACTATGGGCAATGACATTGTCACAATAATAGAATTTACCGCAATCTTGGGCATCGCGTATATATCCCACCTTGCCTTGACATTGCGATGTACCACTGTTGGCAGCAGCAACAACATTTGTGTTTGGTTTTTTACCAGCAACATAGACAACATCATTACTTTCCGGCTTCTTAGCTATTTCGCCGTTCGCAGGTTTATTTGCTGTTAACGTCTCCGTATTCAATGGACGATAAACACCACCATTTAATATGTTATTGATGACCGTTAACAGAGGATATGGTTTTTTGCTACACACACCACGGAAATCATCCGATTCAATGGACCAAACCATAATGCCACCCAAATTCTCCTTCACCACATAATAAGCTTTCAACGCCAGACTTTTTTCATTTTCATAACCAATCCATTGACGATCGTTGTAGGCATATGGCACCTTTTGATCTGCTTCCCATTCCAAATTCCAGAGAGATTTTTCATTTTGTAATTTCTCACAGAATTCATTGTAACCAACAACACCTGGCTCCACAGAATATTTGCCGGCCATTCCACGACCAATGTGTGCATCGCCCACCTGGTGATTATTGGGATTTTCCAGTGTGAAAGAGCGTCCATAAAATGGTACACCCAAGATGAGTTTTTCAGGAGCGGCACCTAGAAAGAAAGGATAAATAAAGAAAGAAGAAATGAAAAAGGATATACAGAAGTAACTTTTCCTGAAAAAAGTATCTACAGAAGCACCCTTTCTTGAAGAAAGGGTCTAGAGAAGCACCCTTTCTTGAAGAAAGGGTCTAGAGAAGCACCCTTTCTTGAAGAAAGGGTCTAGAGAAGCACCCTTTCTTGAAGAAAGGGTCTAGAGAAGCACCCTTTCTTGAAGAAAGGGTCTAGAGAAGCACCCTTTCTTGAAGAAAGGGTCTACAGAAGCACCCTTTATTGAAGAAAGGGTATACAGAAGCACCCTTTCTTGAAGAAAGGGTCTACAGAAGCACCCTTTCTTGAAGAAAGGGTCTACAGAAGCACCCTTTCTTGAAGAAAGGGTCTACAGAAGCACCCTATCTAGAAGAAGGGGTCTAGAGAAGTACGCTTTTTGTAGAAATGGTCTAGGGAAGCACTCTTTCTAGAAGAAGGGGTCTTGAGAAGCACCCTTTTTTGCAGAAATGGTCTAGAAACACCCTTTCTTGAAGAAAGGGTTAACAGAAGCACCCTTTCTTATAGAAAGGGTCTACCGGGTCTAGAGAATCACCCTTTCTAGAAGAAGGGGTCTAGAGAAGCACCATTTCTTGAAGAAAGGGTCTACAGAAGCACAATTTCTTGTAGAAAGGGTCTAGAGAAACACCTTTCTTGCGGAAAGGGTCTAGAGAAACACCCTTTCTTGAAGAAAGGGTCTATAGAGGCACCCTTTCTTGAAGAAAGAGTCTATAGAGGCATCCTTTCCAGAAAATAGTGTCTACAGCAGCATCCTTTCTTGTAGAAAGAGTCTAGAGAAGCATCCTTTCTTGAAGAAAGGGTCTAAATAAGCATCGTTTCTTGCAGAAAGGGTCTACAGAAGCACCCTAGAAGAAAGAGTCTATAGAAGAACGCTTTCTCGCCAAAAAGGTCTATAGTAGAACCCTTTCTTGCAGAAATGGTCTAGAGAAGAATCCTTTCTTGAAGAGAGGGTCTACAGGAGCACCCTTTCTAGAAGAAAGGATCTAGAGAAGCATCCAAGCCAAACAGGTCAATAGTAGAACCCTTTCTTGCAGAAATTGTCTATAGAAGCAGCCTTTCTTGAGGAAAGGGTCTAGAAAAGCACCCTTTGAGGAAAAGGTCTACAGAAGCACCCTTTCTAGAAGAAAGGGTCCATTTAAGAACCCCTTCTTGTAGAAAGAGTCTAGAGAAGAATCCTTTCTTGAATAAAGGGTCTACAGAAGCACCCATTCTAGAAGAAAGGGTCTAGAGAAACACACTTTCGTGAAGAAAGGGTCTACAGAAGCACCCTTTCTTTCCGAAAGGGTCTACAGAAGCACCCTTTCTTTCCGAAAGGGTCTATAGAAGCACCCTTTTTTGCAGAAGGGGTCTAGAGAAGCACCATTTCTTGAAGAAAGGGTCTACAGAAACACCCTTTTTTAGAAAGGGTCTACAGAAGCACCTTTTCTTGAAGAAAAGATCTACAGAGAAGCACCCTTTCTTGAAAAAGGGGTCTACAGATGCACCCTTTCTAGAAGAAAGTATCTATAGAAGCAGACTTTCTTGCAGAAAGGGTCTAGAGAAACATCTTTTCTTGAAAAAAGGGTCCACAGAAGCACACTTTCTTGCAGAAAGGTTGTACAGAAGCACACTTTCTTGCAGAAAGGTTGTACAGAAGCACCCTTTCTTGAAGAAAGGGTCTAGAGAAGCACCCTTTCTTGAAGAAAGGGTCTAGAGAAGCACCCTTTCTTGAAGAAAGGGTCTAGAGAAGCACCCTTTCTTGAAGAAAGGGTCTAGAGAAGCACCCTTTCTTGAAGAAAGGGTCTAGAGAAGCACCCTTTCTTGAAGAAAGGGTCTAGAGAAGCACCCTTTCTTGAAGAAAGGGTCTAGAGAAGCACCCTTTCTTGATGAAAGGGTCTAGAGAAGCACCCTTTCTTGAAGAAAGGGTCTAGAGAAGCACCCTTTCTTAAAGAAAGGGTCTAGAGAAGCACCCTTTCTTGATGAAAGGGTCTAGAGAAGCACCCTTTCTTGAAGAAAGGGTCTAGAGAAGCACCCTTTATTGAAGAAAGGGTCTACAGAAGCACCCTTTATTGAAGAAAGGGTCTACAGAAGCACCCTTTCTTGAAGAAAGGGTCTACAGAAGCACCCTTTCTTGAAGAAAGGGTCTACAGAAGCACCCTATCTAGAAGAAGGGGTCTAGAGAAGTACGCTTTTTGTAGAAATGGTCTAGGGAAGCACTCTTTCTAGAAGAAGGGGTCTTGAGAAGCACCCTTTTTTGCAGAAATGGTCTAGAAACACCCTTTCTTGAAGAAAGGGTTAACAGAAGCACCCTTTCTTATAGAAAGGGTCTACCGGGTCTAGAGAATCACCATTTCTAGAAGAAGGGGTCTAGAGAAGCACCATTTCTTGAAGAAAGGGTCTACAGAAGCACAATTTCTTGTAGAAAGGGTCTAGAGAAACACCTTTCTTGCGGAAAGGGTCTAGAGAAACACCCTTTCTTGAAGAAAGGGTCTATAGAGGCACCCTTTCTTGAAGAAAGAGTCTATAGAGGCATCCTTTCCAGAAAATAGTGTCTACAGCAGCATCCTTTCTTGTAGAAAGAGTCTAGAGAAGCATCCTTTCTTGAAGAAAGGGTCTAAATAAGCATCCTTTCTTGCAGAAAGGGTCTACAGAAGCACCCTAGAAGAAAGAGTCTATAGAAGAACGCTTTCTCGCCAAAAAGGTCTATAGTAGAACCCTTTCTTGCAGAAATGGTCTAGAGAAGAATCCTTTCTTGAAGAGAGGGTCTACAGGAGCACCCTTTCTAGAAGAAAGGATCTAGAGAAGCATCCAAGCCAAACAGGTCAATAGTAGAACCCTTTCTTGCAGAAATTGTCTATAGAAGCAGCCTGTCTTGAGGAAAGGGTCTAGAAAAGCACCCTTTGAGGAAAAGGTCTACAGAAGCACCCTTTCTTGAGGAAAGGGTCTAGAAAAGCACCCTTTGAGGAAAAGGTCTACAGAAGCACCCTTTCTAGAAGAAAGGGTCCATTTAAGAACCCCTTCTTGTAGAAAGAGTCTAGAGAAGAATCCTTTCTTGAATAAAGGGTCTACAGAAGCACCCATTCTAGAAGAAAGGGTCTAGAGAAACACACTTTCGTGAAGAAAGCGTCTATAGAAGCACCCTTTCTTGCCGAAAGGGTCTACAGAAACACCCTTTCTTTCCGAAAGGGTCTACAGAAGCACCCTTTCTTTCCGAAAGGGTCTATAGAAGCACCCTTTCTTGCAGAAGGGGTCTACAGAAGCACCGTAGAAGAAAGAGTCTATAGAAGAACCCTTTCTCGCCAAAAAGGTCTATAGTAGAACCCCTTCTTGCAGAAATGGTCTAGAGAAGGTCTACAGAAGCACCCTTTCTTGAAGAAAGGGTCTACAGAAGCACCCATTCTTACAGAAAGGAACTATAGAAGCAGCGTTTCTTGCAGAAAGGGTCTTGAGGAAAGGGTCTACAGAAGCACCCTTTCTAGAAGAAGAGGTCTACAGAAGCACCCTTTCTAGAAGAAGAGGTCTAGAGCAGCACCTTTTTTTGAAGAAAGGGTCTGGAGAAGCACCCTTTCTAGAAGAAAGGATCTAGAGAAGCATCCAAGCCAAAAAGGTCAATAGTAGAACCCTTTCTTGCAGAAAGCGTCTACAGAAGCATCCTTTTTGCCGAAAGCGTCTAGATAAGCACCCTTTCTTGAGGAAAGGGTCTACAGAAGCACCCTTTCTAAAAGAAGAGGTCTAGAGAAGCACCTTTTTTTTAAGAAAGGGTATGGAGAAGCACCCTTTCTTTTCTTGAAGATAAGGTCTACAGAATCACCCTTTCTTGTCGAAAGGGTCTAGAGAAGCAACCTGTCTTGAAGAAAGGGTCTATAGAAGTACCCTTTCAAGAAGATAGGGTGTACAGAAGCACCATTTCTTGTAAAAAGGGTCTAGAGAAGCACCCTTTTTAGAAGAAAGGGTCTAGAGAAGCACCCTTTCTGGAAGAAAGTGTATAGAGAAGCACCGTTGTTTGAAGAAAGGGTTGGAGAAGCACCCTTTTTCGCAGAAAGGGTCTACAAAAGCACCCTTTCCTGCAGAAAGGATGTACAGAAGCACACTTTCTTGAAGAAAGGGTCTACGGAAGAACCCTTTCATGCAGAGAGGCCTTTCTCGCCGAAAAGGTCTATAGTAGAAACCTTTCTTGCAGAAAGGGTCTATACCAGCACCCTTTCGTACAGGAAGGGTCTATAGAAGCAGCATTTCTTGAACAAGGGGTCTAGAGAAGCACCCTTTCTTGAAGAAAGGGTTTAGAGAAGCACCCTTTCTAGAAGAAAGGGTATATAGAACAAACCTTTCTTGCAGAAAGGATCTAGAGAAGCACCCTTTCTTGAAGAAAGGGTCTATAGAAGCACCCTTTCTTGAAGAAAGGGTCTATAAGAGCACCCTTTTCTTGAAGAAAGGGTCTACAGAAGCACCCTTTCTTGCAGAAAGGGTCTAGAAGAACACATTTTTGCAGAAAGGGTCTTTAGGAGCACCCTTTCTTAAAGAAAGGGTCTACAGAAGCGTCCTTTCTTGATGAAAAGGTCTATAGACCTTTTAAAGGAGTCTTCTATCGACAGAAGTCCTCTCGAAGGGATTTTCTATTTACAAAAGTTTTTTTTTTGAAGGGCTGTTCTTCATACTGAAGACCTCGTAAAGCGATCTTTTGTCTATCGACGTCATGTGGAGGGGTATTTTATCAATAGAAAACTTCTGAAAAGGTTTAATATCTATGTGAAAACTTCTTGAAGGTACACCTACATAATTTCTCTTATGCTTCTTAAAGAGGTATTCTATTCACAGACAACCTTTTGAAGAGGCCTTCTATCTACAGAAGACCCCTTGAAGAGGTTTATGTCTGTAGAAGATGTATTAGCGAGATGATCTGTTTAGAAAAGGCCTCTTGAAAGGGTATACCATCTACAGAATTTTTTCTACAGATGGCTGATTGAAAGAATCTTCCGCCTACAAAAGGCTTATTGAAGGCTTTTCTATCTGCAGAAGACCACTTGAAGGGATGTTATGTCTGCAGAAGACCTTGCAAAAGGATCGAAGGCAGGTTGAAGGGTCTTTTATCGAAAAGAAAAGTTCTGAAAAGATTTAATATCTACGGAAGATGAAGGTTATTATACATACATAACTTCCTTATAGAGGTCTTATATCAATCAAGGATCTTTTAAAGGGATATTCTACCTACAGACGACCTCTTGAAGAGTTATTCTATCTACAGAATCCCACTTGAAAGAGTTTTAATTCTGCAGAAGATCCTTGAAAAGGCTCTTGAAAGGCTTTACCATCTACGGAAGACCTCTCTCCTTCTATTAACCTCTGTGGATCTATTAAATCTAGTGAGCTAATTTCCAATAATGTAAATATGCTGTTAAAGATTCATATCGCACTTACCTTGACTCAACCAATACTTGACAATAGCATCAACATTCAATTGCTTCGCAAGTTCCGTTGTATCACGTGGACCCGGATATAAAGGAGCATTGATACCCACAACCGGATCCCAGGGGCCATGTAAATCATAAGCCATGACATTGACAAAATCTAGATATTTCATCATTTCTGGTATGTCATAGGATATTTCAGCGGAAGCTTTTATTGAGCCCACAGCTGCCGTCAGCAGATAACCGAATGGTTCCAAACTAAAAAAATAGAAAATAGTTTAGAAACAAGTTTACCTCATAAAAGTTCTTGTTTTCTAACTTACCCCTCCTTTAATTCCTTAAGCAACTGCAAATAATTCTCCCGATCTTTATTTTCCAACTTGTGACGTTGTCCGGGATACTCCCAATCCAAGTCGATGCCATCAAAACCATATTTTTGTAAAAATTGAACAACAGATGTAACGAATTTTTCCCGCTTCGCCGCATCAGCAGCTACTATTGAAAATTTCTTTGAGCCTTCATTCCAACCACCCACCGCAGCTAATGTTTTCAATGTTGGATTCTTCAGTTTTAGAGCATTAAATTTGCGCACATTTCCACGACCATAATTATCTTCCAAATCCAAATAGGGGTCAATAATTCGTAAATCACCACTTTCTTCTATGCCGAAGAAGGCGTACATCAGATGGGTACACAGGAATGGATCGATGTGAGTTTCGACATCAAATTTACCCGCACCTTGACGATATGTTGACCAGGTACCATGATAGCAAACAACATTTTCTGAAAAAATGCGAAAAATATTTAAACAAATCTGTAATAAAAGTTTAGAGCCACCATCTATATAACCCCAATTCTCTATAAGTTAGGTTATGTTGAGGGTTGTGTATTGTGAACCTCATGATGCAGATGAGCTTTTGAAGGCATCTCTGTCTATAAAATACATCTTAAAGGGATTTTCTAGCTTCAGAAGACCCCTTGAAGGTGTATACCATCTATAAAAGAGCTTTCAAAAGTGTCATCTTCCTAAATGAGTCCTCTGGAAGGGCTCGGCTATGTGCAAAAGGGATTTTCTGTTTACAGGAACCTCGGTAAACCTTTTTCAGTAGCTTTTAAAGATATACTTTTGTATATAATATTGAGACTTTTAAGGAGATAGAGATACTTCCAAAGGACTCTGCTCAAGACATGGCATCTTTGTCATCGTCCCAAATGCTGTCTATCAACGCTACCATCTTCTTATCTCTCTTATCTCTGCTTTACATATGTGGATGACATGAGCAGAAAACTTCCTGAAGGTTATTGTATCTACAGAAGTCCTTTGAAAGAGACATTTATCTACAGAAGACATCTTCCATCTACAAAGCACCTCTTGAAGATGTTTTCCATCTATAGAAGATCTCTTTTGTCTATAAAAAGTCTTCTTAAAGAGGTCTTCTATCTACAGAAGACTTCTTGAAAGTTATTATATCTACAGAGAAGGTTCTCTCTCTACAGAATACCACTTGAAGGGGTCTTATATATACGGAAAACCTCTGAAGGAACCTTCTATGTACAGAAAACCTATTGAAGAACCTAAAATGTTTCCTTATCTCTTTTCCAGGAGGTGCCAGTTTGATCTTTAAAAACTTTATACTTATCTCTCACTATCTGCTTTCTTTCTTGAAGGTCGTTTTATGTATATACAGACGACATTTAAGGGAATGTTTTATGTACACTATTTATATGAAGAAAAGACAAAATTTTTTAGTTTTCCGTAAAAAAAAAAATTAAATTTTTTTTTAAGCTACATGAAAGATTTTTGGTACATAGATTGGGAAAAAAATCCCATTCTTAAATCTGTTCGAGATACTAATTTTGGTTGTTGCGCGCAAAAGTTATGGCGGTTTCAATTCTGATAAAAAGAAAAAAATCTTTAAAAGACTCTAATCATTATATTGAGAAACTCTCTTAATTAGGGGCTCCCTACATACTATATGTTTACTGAGGTCCCATAACTTTACTGAAAAAGTTGTAAATTTTCGCGGAAATTAGGAAAGCATTCAAAACAATTGGTAGTTTACAACTTGTTCTAATAAAATTCAAGCTGTTTATGCATCTGAAAAATATATAAAAAATATGTACGTAATCTAAACATCGCGAAGATTCAAATGAAACCAAAACTATACAAATCCGTTTAGCGGTTTGCATATTATAGCAAAAAACAAAAAATATATTGAGGAAATTTATAAAATTTTTGTAAGAGAAAATATTTATTAAAATTTATTTTGTGAGTTAGTTGAACAAAATGTAAGAAAAATAGGTCGGAGTTTTTCTTCTATTTTAGTTAAATTTCACGCAATAAATCACATGTTTTATTCTAATCACTTCTCGAAAACACGGTAACATCTAGCAGAAGATATGGATATCTTTCAAATAAATGTTGGGTTCCTTTAAATGGGGTATAATCTTGAAATAAAATTGTATCGGGTAATGTTCATTTTGAAATGCGTGTAAATCGCGAAATCCTCAAAATCACTTGATGCGCATGCGGTTTACCAATACAGCGAATTCTTCTCTTTTAATTTGTACACATTTGCCAGGATTTACTTTGGCCGCTAAAATGTAGCATCGTCTGCAGTTTAGTGTGCAACAAACTGTATAACGCTTATATTTTGCACAAAGTGCATACACTTTTTATGCGCATCCGATTTCACTATCAACCGTGAAAAAATACATCGATCTAAACATATTTCTATAAAATCCATCAAGAACCGTGGATGTAGCATCACCCAGTATTTTTTGGATAAATCGGATACAGCTCCCATGCCACAAAATTTTTTAAACCGCTGTTTTCGCACAAACGCGAGTGATGATTCACTTTCTTCATTGAAATGGAAACGATCCACATAAAACGCGAATTAGTCAGCGATATTTTGAAAAACATTTTTCGCAAATTTTTCAATTTTTGCAGTAGCCATTTCCGCCGTTCTAGTAGATGGATTTTTACGATCTGTGATTCATATGATCCGGATCGTCGAAAAACTAAAATATCGCGGGGTACTAGCACACTCAAAACGATATTGTAAATACTGTACCCAAAAAATAGGTTTTTTAGAAAAAAAATCGCACTAAATTTTGGCCTTTGGCAGTAGATTACTCTGCTGCTGTGTGGGCTACATACTCAATATACATATCAGATTATGCGAAATCGCGAGTTCTTTAATCCTATAAATGGTTTTTCGAAATACCCGAATGCGCGTCCCAGTTACATAAAAAATACAAAAAACACCTGAAATCCGGCTTCAAAATGTCAGCATCCATAAAAGGTGGATGCAGTGGAAATTTTGGAAAGTGATACATTAGAAGTGTAATCTTCATTTTGTATTCTCCTACTTTTACTTTGGACAGATGTGCGTCATTTGAATGGTTTAATCAGAAATCGAATATCAATGTAAAAAACCTGTTTAGCTTCAACGTGTTTTTACCTATGTTTTTTCCTTTACGCGGTCGTAACTACCGCGTAAATTATTTTTTTTTTGCTAAATTTTTGAGCTTTGTACAAAAACATCTAAATTAATCCAGCAATAGTCATAGTTACTGGTAAACTACAATAGTTCGCGTATTATAATAGTGCAAACCTTGGCTTCATGGAAACTAAAAAATTTTGACTTTTCCTCATATACACTATCTACTATCTACAGATCACACCTCGAAGAGATTTTCTATTTACAGATGTGCTCTTGAAGGGGTCTTATATTTACGGAAGAACTCTCGAAGTTTTTTCTGTCTATAAAAGGTTTCTTAAATCGGTCTTCTGTCTAGAGAAGACCCTTGACGGCATATTCCATTCACTGAAGACCTTTTAAAGTCGTCAGAATAAGTCCTCTTGATGGGATCTTATATCTAAAGGAGACCCCAGGAATGGGTCTTTTGTAAATAGATGGCTTCTTAAAGAAGTTTTATATCTATAGAAGTTCTTTGTTCTACCTAATGAAGATCTTCCGATGTTTTTTTTTATCTGCAGAACACCTCCCACAGGTTTATTCTGTCTATTGAAGGCATATGGAAAGGTCATCTATTTCTAGAAAAATTTTTGAAAGGGATTTCTATCGGCAAAGTAACTTTTGAAAAGGTCGTCTATCTGGATGTTTGGGTCATTATTTCGGAAAAAATTGGCTAGCCCACGAGACATGTCGCTTTGCAATGTTGTTGTTGTAAAAGCCTTTGAAATGTTTATATGTTCGTTTTTTGCTTAATCTGGCCCTCCATGTCTAGGAATGTGAGTAGGTTTGGCAAGGCGGTTGAAAAGGTTCAGTGTGTCGTGCGGGTCTGTGCTGCATGCTGGACAGATGTTTTGCACGGTTCCATCGATCCTTGCCCTATAGGAATTCTGGCGTCTGCACCATCCCGGGCGTAGTTGATTCAAAACTACTCTGGTTTGTCATGGCAGCTGACGTTCCTCCCGTTGTAACGCAGGACCTCTCTTTCTAGATTATGAAGATCCGCCATACGGTGATTAGAATGACACTCCCGGTAACAAGTGAGCAAGCACTGCAACGAAAGCATGCCATTGTATTGCTGTACTAGAAGAATCTTTGTCTCCTCATGTACATAGTCCACTGAAGATATGAGGAGGCAACCTGTTACAGCTTTGAACGATTTTTACATAGACCTATCGTGCTGTTTGTGTTCAAGAAGGTTTCTTTATCTGCACCCCAAGTGCTGCCGGCTAGGGACATGAGGACCTTGTCCATACATCTGAGCTTGTCGCAGATAGCTGTGGCATGCGCGGACTACATGAACATGCTGTCGAATGTGACCTCTAGATGATTGGGGTAGGGTATGATCGAAATTCTGCTACCATAGACCATGATCCAGATCAGTGCTCACCTCCGCACTCCATGTGGTGAACAGAGCGGTCGTACATTTTATCACAAATTAAATTAAAGAAGGTAACCGATGCCAAGATTTTACAATCATCGGCATGCGTGACAATACGTCTGGAGGGTGTGGAATACAGGAAAAGTGGAGGATAAACCGTTCCGGAGATATTATCCCATCTTGGGGAACTTCCTGTTCGAAGCTCTAGGCTTCGATTTCTTATTTCTGACTGGGGTCGACACATATAATCGATTATCCAAAGTTTCAAACTTGACCGGTGGGTTGTCTGCTCGATGTCCTCAAACAGCGTGGGGTGCTGGATAGTATCAAAGGCTTTTGATAAGTCAACCCCCGCCATCATTGTTCTATCACACGGCTTGCTCCGGTTGAGTCTTCGACTAATATATGTGGAGATGGCGTGCAGCGCTGTTGTCGTCCTGTCCTTCCTACGGAAGGAGCCATGTTGATGATCGGCAAATGGATATCTATTTCTGATACATGGGAGGAGTAAAACCTCAAGAGTTTTGATGTGAGAACAAAACGCGATTTACCTTTGTTGACATCCTTGTCTGGTTTCAGTAGCGGGTCCACCCAGCCCATTTTCCAAACTGTAGACCATTTCTAAAATAAAGGGCGTTTCTATTGACCCTCTCTGAAAGAGAGGTAACTTCTATTCAACTTTTTTGAAAGAGAGGGTAGTTCTATTGATCCTTTCTGAACGAAAGGGTGCTTCTATAGACTCTTTCTGAAAGGAAGGGTGCTTCTATAGACCCTTACTGAAAAAAACGTTGCTTCTATAGACCTTTACTGAAAGAAAGTGTGCTTCTATAGACCCTTTCTTAAAGAAAGGGTGCTTCTATAGACCTTTTCTTAAA
This sequence comes from Musca autumnalis, assembly GCF_047663935.1. NCBI lineage: Eukaryota > Metazoa > Arthropoda > Insecta > Diptera > Muscidae > Musca > Musca autumnalis. The sequence goes on from NW_027412088.1 coordinate 54,343,517, forward strand.
GAAAGGGTGCTTCTATAGACCTTTTCTTAAAGAAAGGGTACTTCTATATACCCTTTCTTAAAGAAAATGTGCTTCTATAGACCCTTTCTTTCCCGAAGGAAAGGGTGCTTCTATAGACCCTTCCCGAAGAAAAGGGTGCTTCTATAGACCCTTCCCGAAGGAAAGGGTGCTTCTATAGACCCTTCCCAAAGGAAAGGGTGCTTCTATAGACCCTATCTTAAAGAAAGGGTGCTTCAATAGACCCTTTCTTAAAGAAAGGGTGCTTCTATAGACCCTTTCTTAAAGAAAGGGTGCTTCTATAGACCCTTTCTTAAAGAAAGGGTGCTTCTATAGACCCTTTCTTAAAGAAAGAGTGCTTCTATAGACCCTTTCTTAAAGAAAGGGTGCTTCTATAGACCCTTTCTTAAAGAGAGGGTGCTTCTATAGACCCTTTCTTAAAGAAAGGGTGCTTCTATAGACCCTTTCTTAAAGAAAGGGTGCTTCTATAGAACCTTTCTTAAAGAAAAAGTGCTTCTACGGACCCTTTCTTAAAGAAAAAGTGCTTCTACGGACCCTTTCTTAAAGAAAAAGTGCTTCTACGGACCCTTTCTTAAAGAAAAAGTGCTTCTACGGACCCTTTCTAAAAGAAAGGGTGCTTTTATGGACCCTTTCTAAAAGAAATGGTACTCTCTACAGACCCTTACTGAAACAAAGGGTACTCTCTACAGACCCTTACTGAAACAAAGGGTACTCTCTACAGACCCTTACTGAAACAAAGGGTACTTCTATAAACCTAAAAGAAAGGATACTTCTATAGACCAGAAACAAAGGGTACTTCTACAGACCCTTTTTGAAAGAAAATGTGTTTCTATAGACCTGAAACAATGGGATTTCTACGGACCCTTACTGAAACATAGGGTGCTTCTATATACCCTTTTTGAAGGAAAGGGTGCTTCTATATACCCTTTTTGAAGGAAAGGGTGCTTCCATAGACCCTTCCCGAAGGAAAGGGTGCTTCTATACACCCTTCGGGAAGGCAAGAGTGCTTCTAAAGACCCTTCCCGAAGGAAAGGATGCTTCTATAGACCCTTCCCGAAGGAAAGGGTGCTTCTATAGACCCTTCCCGATGGAAAGGGTGCTTCTGTAGACCCTTCCTGAAGGAAAGGGTGCTTCTATAGACCCTTCCCGAAGGAAAGGGTGCTTCTATAGACCCTTCCCGAAGGAAAGGGTGCTTCTATAGACCCTTCCCGAAGGAAAGGGTGCTTCTATAGACCCTTCCCGAAGGAAAGGGTGCTTCTATAGACCCTTCCCGAAGGAAAGGGTGCTTCTATAGACCATTCCAAAAGGAAAGGGTGCTTCTATAGACCCTTCCCGAAGGAAAGGGTGCTTCTATAGACCCTTCCCGAAGGAAAGGGTGCTTCTATAGACCATTCCAGAAGGAAAGGGTGCTTCTATAGACCCTTCCCGAAGGAAAGGGTGCTTCTATAGACCCTTCCTGATAGGTTGTTTTCCCAAATCATTGCTGTTGTAATAAGTGCTGAGATAACATTATCTATAAGATTTTCCAAACCTACCTCAATCCTTCACTTTAACAGTAATCTTTATTCCAAATTTCTGGATTCTAGCTCTATCCGTTAAACCAAATCCAATTTGTACCAAATAAGTACGAATTTTCAAAACTTCCTTAATGCAACAGGTCTACAATAAACATAATTTCATATTGCAGGATTCCACCGCAACCCATTCACCTAAATCCAAATTGTACTAAATTTAGTACCATTTAGTACTTTTCGTACCCATAAATATGATTTTGCAAAACTAACTGAATCCTTCTCTTCGACTGTAATCGTAATTCCAAATTTCAGGATTAACCCAAATCTAAATTGTACCAAATTTAGTACCACTTAGTACTTTTCGTACCCATAAGTACGAATTTCTAAAACTACCTCAATCCTACACTTCAACTGTAATCTTAATTCCAAATTTTAGGTATCTAGCTCTATCCGTTTACAGCTCTATCCGTTTACCCAATTCCAAATTGTACTAAATTCTTTTCGTAAGCATAATTAAGACTTTCCAAAACCATTTCCTTACATCAAAATTACTTCCCAACCTTGATGTTCATACCAAATTCCAAGATTGTAGCTATAGCCTTTCAAAATATACAATTGGTACTAAATTTAACAACTTTTAGTACTTTTCGTATACGTATAGGTCTAATTTCCAAAAACCCTTTGGTACATCTTTCCACCTCTCATTCAGTGAACCTCATTCCAAATTTCAAAATTATAGCTCTTCCGTTTGCCTAACACAAATGGTACCATATTTAGTAGCATTTAGTACTTTTCGTAACCTTATAGGTCGAATTTCCAAAAACACAGCCTTATCTCACCCCTACACACCGACAGCGACCCACAGTCAAAAATTCAGCTTTCTAGCTTCAGCGGTTTCGTCTGGGCGATGATATACATGTCACTCACTCACTCATCACTAAGGGGTAGTTTACGCTATATGTAAATGTCATATGACATGAAATTTTTCATCGTTATATATTCGCTAATATGTGTAATATTGGAGATTTTCCTTACGCCATTTACTCTGTGCGTCCACACCAGCAAAAATGTAAAAAAACTACGTCTCCACATTGCCTCCGTGGGTAAATATGGAATGTTTTTATTTCGTGTCATATGACATTGATAGATAATGTAAACTACCTCGAAGCTCTTTTATATGTATAGATGAATATTGATATGAGAGAAGTCTCTCTTGTCCCTTTGGTGATGTTTGTTAGTACATAAATATGTATGTAATTATTCAGGTATTCCCAACATGTTGCCTCAAATTTATTTAACATGAGTATGGAAATGGGTGTTGACTATAGCAGAATATTTGAAAATTGTGAGAAATAAAGAGGCTAGAACATGACGAAGAGGTCTATCAACAATATAATCCCTTCAAAAGCTGTAATATAAAAGTGGAGAACTTGACATGTAGTAGGTGTATTTATATTTTCTTCTCGAGTTATTGTAAAAAAAAATATTCACGTATTGCAAACATACATATGTAAATCCGATTTTAACGTTCATGAATACAATAATTATCGGTTAAATGCATCCGAACCTTTTACGATATAACAAAGTAAAAAATGTACTTTGTAAGCATTTTATTCATATGCTAGGATTTTGAACCGCTTACGACTTTAAAATGAATAAATAATAAGTATTTTTTGTATCTTCTCATATCAAATTTTTTTCTGGAACTTTTCTCAAAACACAACTTAAACACTTTATTTTTCTACATCATTTTCAAAAACATACTTCTTTGTTTCGCTGAAACGGATATTGTTTGCTGCGATATCACTAAAAATGAAGTCCATAAAATGAGTTTTAATAACATTTCTTGTTAACTTTTTCCAAAAACACGGGTGAATGTTTTGCCGATTTTTTTTTTGTAATAATATCGTTTCGCAATTGATTTACACTCTGTTTCGACTGAATCCAATTAAGTGCAAAAGCTTGTATTTATAGGTCCGGTAGGTGGTGGAACGAACACTCCTTTTGAGACAGAAGACCATTATGTTGTTGTATTTATTTACCAGATATCTTCTACAAATATGTATATATTTTTTACGCTATTTCGATACCAACAATCGATGCCTTAACAAGACAAGATATCAGAAAAAATATAAAAATATATTTGATAAGAATATGGGAAAGTACAAAATAAATACCATACCGTACTATGTAAGTTTTGACATTCATTCATTCATTACTAAATGGATCTTTATGTACATATGTATTAATAATATATAAACATCCTTAACATGAAAAAGTCATCTTAGTCATTTGTGATTAACAGTATCTTCTTTGGAAGTTCAACTGTTGGCCATCATTCACATATCTCATAGGTACTTCTGATTTTGTAAGTGCAGTAGCATAATTTTAAAGATAAGATAATAATACATTTTTTTACAATTTGATTTTGTAAGAATGGGAGAATTTTATATAAATATTTAACCAACAGATGAGTGGTCAATAAACCTTTGTTTTTTTTTCTGTTTTTAATTAAAACAATTTCATTTTAACAAATAACATTAACTTTATTATTGGAAATATTTTCCATTCTTATGACTATGGATTAAAATTTCTTCAATTTAGCCAATTGATTGTTACGTCTCAAGGCCATTTTCCTCAAACGTCTCCAATATTGTTTAGTGTTGGGATCCATTTCTTCCAGCGGTATAATACGATCAACATTCAATGTCCATAACCAATCGGGATATTCGGAATCGGGTTTCAACTGCAAATAAGAAATTGAAAGAAGTTTTAAAACAGAGTTATTGTAGAAGAAGGAAAACATGTGGTTAAATCTTCAGATCTAAGAATATAGCTGCTTTTAAAGATCCCACATTAAGTCGAGACCATGATGAGTACATGTTGCTTGGGCAGTTAAAGAGCCAACTGTCTTTGGAGACAATACCCTAAACTCATATTGTAGTGAGTTCTAATCTCGGACAAAACTAAATCAACATTAGTGATGCACTAATAGAAGCACCCTTCCTCTTCCTTTCAGAAAGGTCTATAGAAGCATCCCTCCTTTCAGAAAGGGGCTATAGAAGCACCTCTTCCTTTCAGCAAGGTCTATAGAAGCATCCCTCCTTTCAGAAAGGGGCTATAGAAGCACCCTTCAGAAAAGAAGCACTATTCCTTTCAGAAGCAAACTTCCTTCCATAAAGGGTCTATGGAAGCAAACTTCCTTTCATAAAGGGGCTACAGAAGCACCCTTTCTGAAAGCACACAGAAGCACACTTTCATTCAGAAAGGGTCTGAAGTAGCACCAGTTCTTTCAGAAACTGTCTATACAAGCACCTTTTCTTTTAGAAAGGGCCTATAGAAGCAACCTTTCTTTTAGAAAGGGCCTATAGAAGCAACCTTTCTTTTAGAAAGGGCCTATAGAAGCAACCTTTCTTTCAGAAAGGTCTATAGAAGCATCCCTCCTTTCAGAAAGGGTCTACAGTAGCACCCTTTCTTTCGGAAAGGTCTATAGAAGCATCCCTCCTTTCAGAAAGGGTCTACAGAAGCACCCTTTCTTTCAGAAAGGTTCTAAAGAAGCACCCTTTCTTTCAGAAAGGGTCTAAAGAAGCACCCTTTTATTTAGAAAGGGTCCAAAAAAGCACCAGTTCTTTCAGAAAGTGTCTATACAAGCACCATTTCTTTTAGAAAGGGACTATAGAAGCACCCTTTCTTGCAGAGAGGTTCTATAGATGCACCCTTCCTTTCAGAAAGTTTCTACAGGAACACCCTTCTTTCCGGAAAAGGACTATAGAAGCACCCTTTCCTTCAGAAAGGGTCTATAGAAGCATCCCTCCTTTCAGAAAGGGGCTATAGAAGCACCTCATCCTTTCAGAAAGGTCTATAGAAGCATCCTTCCTTTCATAAAGGGGCTACAGAAGCACCCTTTCTTTTAGAAAGGGTCTAAAGAAGCACCCTTTCTTTTAGAAAGGGTCTAAAGAAGCACCAGTTCTTTCAGAAACTGTCTATACAAGCACCCTTTCTTTTAGAAAGGGCCTATAGAAGCAACCTTTCTTTCTGAAAGGTTTATAGAAGCACCCTTTCTTTCAGAAAGGTTTATAGAAGCACCCTTTCTTTCAGAAAGGTCTATAGAAGCATCCCTCCTTTCAGAAAGGGTCTACAGAAGCACCCTTTCTTTTAGAAAGGGTCCAAAGAAGCACCAGTTCTTTCAGAAAGTGTCTATACAAGCACCCTTTCTTTTAGAAAGGGACTATACAAGCACCCTTTCTTTTAGAAAGGGACTATACAAGCACCCTTTCTTTTAGAAAGGGACTATACAAGCACACTTTCTTTTAGAAAGGGACTATACAAGCACCCTTTCTTTTAGAAAGGGACTATACAAGCACCCTTTCTTTTAGAAAGGGACTATACAAGCACCCTTTCTTTTAGAAAGGGACTATACAAGCACCCTTTCTTTTAGAAAGGGACTATACAAGCACCCTTTCTTTTAGAAAGGGACTATAAAAGCACCCTTTCTTGCAGAGAGGTTCTATAGGAACACGCTTCTTTCCGGAAAAGGTCTATAGAAGCACCCTTCCTTTCAGAAAGGGTCTATAGAAGCACCCTTCCTTTCAGAAAGGGTATATAGAAGCACCCTTCCTTTGGAAAGGCTCTATAGAAGCACCCTTCTTTTTAAAAAGAGCCTATAAAAGCAACATACCTTTTAGGAAAGGTCTATAGAAGCACCCTTCCTTTCAAAAGGGTCTATAGAACCAACCTTTCGTTTAGAAAAGTTATATAGAAGCACCCTTCCTTTTAGAAAGGGTCTATAGAACCACCCTTATTTTTAGAAAGAGCCTATAGAAGCAACATACCTTTTAGGAAAGGTCTATAGAAGCACCCGTCCTTTTAAAAATGGTCTATAGAAGCACTCTTCCTTTCCGAAAGGGTCTACAGAAGCCCCCTTCCTCTCAGAAAGTGTCTAAAAAATGGACCCTTCCTTTCAGAAAACGTCTATAGAAGCATCCTTCCTTTCAGAAAGGGTCTATAGAAGCACCCCTGCTTTTAGAAAGGCACCTATAGAAGCACCTCTTCCATTCAGAAAGGTCTATAGAAGCATCCTTCCTTTCAGAAAGGGGCTATAGAAGCACCTCTTCCTTTCAGAAAGGTCTATAGAAGCATCCTTCCTTTCAGAAAGGGGCTATAGAAGCACCCTTCCTTTTAGAAAGGGTCTATAAAAGCACCCTTCCTTTCACAAATGGTATTTAAAAGCACCCTTTCTTTCAGAAATGGTTTTTAAAAGCGCCCTCTGTTTCAGAAAAGAAGCACTATTCCTTTCAGAAGCAAACTTCCCTTCATAAAGGGTCTATAGAAGCAAACTTCCTTTCATAAAGGCGCTACAGAAGCACCCTTTCTTTTAGAAAGGGTCTAAAGAAGCACCAGTTCTTTCAGAAACTGTCTATACAAACACCCTTTCTTTTAGAAAGGGCCTATAGAAGCAACCTTTCTTTCAGAAAGGTCTATAGAAGCATCCCTCCTTTCAGAAAGGGTCTACAGAAGCAACCTTTCTTTCAGAATGGTTCTAAAGAAGCACCCTTTCATTTAGAAAGGGTCCAAAGAAGCACCTGTTCTTTCAGAAAGTGTCTATACAAGCACCCTTTCTTTTAGAAAGGGACTATAAAAGCACCCTTTCTTGCAGAGAGGTTCTATAGATGCACCCTTCCTTTCAGAAAGTTTCTATAGGAACACCCTTCTTTCCGGAAAAGGTCTATAGAAGCACCCTTCCTTTCAGAAAGGGTCTATAGAAGCACCCTTCCTTTCAGAAAGGGTCTACAGAAGCACCCTTCCTTTTAGAAAGGGTATATAGAACCACACTTCCTTTAGAATGGGTCTATAGAAGCACCCTTCTTTTTAGAAAGAGCCTATAGAAGCAACATACCTTTTAGGAAAGGTCTATAGAAGCACCCTTACTTTTTGTAAGGGTCTATAGAAGCACTCTTCTTTTCAGAAAGGGTCTATAGATACACTTTTCCTTTCAGAAGGGGTCTACAGATGCACTTTTCCTTTCAGAAAGTGTCTACAGAAGCACCCTTACTTTTAATAAGGGTCTATAGAAGCACCCTTCCTATTAGAAAGGGTCTATAGAAGCATCATTCCCTTCAGAAAGATTCTATAGAAGCACCCTTCCTTTCAAAAAAAGGTCTATAGAAGCACCCTTCCTTTTGAAAGCTTTTATAGGAGCAGCCTTCCTTTTAGAAAGGGTCTATTTAAGTACCCTTCATTTTAAAATGGGTCTATAGAATCACCCTTCCTTTCAGAAAGGGTCTAAAAAAGGACACTTCCTTTCGGAGAGAGTCTATAGATGCACTTTTCCTTTCAGAGAGGGTCTATAGACGCACTTTTCCTTCCAGAAAAGGTCTATAGATGCACCCTTACTTTTTGTAAGGGTCTACAGAAGCACTCTTCCTTTCTGAAAGGGTCTATAGATGCACTTTTCCTTTCTGAAAGGGTCTACCGAAGCACCCTTACTTTCAGAAAGGGTCTATAGATGCACCCTTCATTTCAGAAAGGGTCTATAGATGCACCCTTCCTTTCAGAAAGAGTATATAGAAGCACCCTTCCTCTAAGAAAATGTCTAAAAAGCACCCTTCTTTTCAGAAAACGTCTATAGATTCACCCTTCCTTTCAGAAAGGTTCTAAAAAAGCACCCTTCCTTTCAGAAAGGGTCTATAAAAGCACCCTTCCTTTCAGAAAGGGTCTATAGAAGCACCCTTCGTCTCAGAAAGGGTATAAAAAACCACTATTCCTTTCTGAAAAAGTTTATAGAAGCACCCTTCCTTTTAGAAAGGTCTATAGAAGCACCCCTCCTTTTAGAAATGGTATATAGGAACACCCTTCTTTTTAGAGAAGGCCTATAGAAGCACCCTTCCTTTCAGAACAGGTCTATAGAAGCACCCTTCCTTTAAGAAAGTGTCTATAGAAGCACCCTTCCTTTAAGAAAGTGTCTATAGAAGCAGCCTTCTTTTCAGAAAGAGTCTATAGAAACACCCTACCTTTCAAAAATGGTCTATGGAAGCACTCTTCCTTTCAGAAAGTTTCTATAGAAGCAAACTTCCGTTCATAGGGGTCTATAGAATCACCCTTCCTTTCAAAAAGGGTCTTTAGAATCAGCCTTTCTTTCAGGAAGGGTCTATAGAAGCAACCTTTCTAGCAGAAAAGGTCTAAAGAAGCACTCTTACTTTTAGAAACGGTATTTAAAATCACACTTTCTTCCAGAAATGGTATTGAAAAGCATCATATCTTTCAGGAAAGATCTGTAGAAGCGCTCTCTCTTTCAGAAAAGGTCTATAGGAACATGCTTTCTTTCATAAAGGCTCTGTAGAACAGACATGCTCTGTAGAACAGACATACGAAAACGTTAAACACAACTCTCTTTCCCATACAATTGCCAAGAATAGCACGCCCTCTCTTCCAGAAATGATCGATCTTACCAAATATCTCCCATTAAATCTGAAGCCACTGACCGCACGACTTTAAATATCGTGGTAAATCGCAACATAATTCCGACATAAATTCAATATTCTTGGGGCAACATTCGACAGTATGTTTACTTCGTCCGCGCATAGTTGTGGCGACAAGCTGAGGTGAAGGAACAAGGTTCTCAAGTCCCTGGCAGGCAGCACTTTGCAGACGCGCATATAATATTGACAACATATAATGTATATAATTGCTGTGTTCCAGAACCTGCAAGAAGCTACTATTTTTTACTACGATAACATTTTTTCCTTTATGTTATCGGAAAAAATAGTAAAAATTAGTAGATTCTTGCAGTACTGGAACAGACCAAATGTGATTTAACAATGGTAACAGAATTCCGACCACTAAATACTAAGTTCATGATGTCCACTTATTACTTATTGTTTGGCTGTGTGAATATACATACATATGAACATACATATGGACATAACGCCGTCCTGATCACTGCAACAGTGTGCCTTCTCATGTAATAATGGGCTATCTCCATGAGGATACAAAGATTTTATTTTGTTCTACAAATACTCAGAATCGTGTACTGGTCGGAGCGTGTAAACTCACCTTAATATCTTCACCGGTCTTATAGATATTGCTTCCGCAAACATAATTAACTAATTTATTGGCGTCTGTCTCCACGGGAATAACTTTCTTTTCCATAATGGGACCTAGTTTTCCCAATTTTTTTAATTTCTTGGCTGCTGGGGGTGCTATATGAAACGGAAAATGGAACATAACATTATCGCTTTCCAGAAGAATATTTGGTAACACAACAATCTTACCAGCAAATGTACGGATAAATGTTGTGCTGGATGACAGCAACATTTGTTGCCGTAACACTTGTAATGACATATTTAATGTGTTCATTAAACTCATTTTTAATTAAATATTAAAAAAAAAACTTTATTCCACTACTAAATCGTCTAAATAGTTATTTTAGTTATTTTACATAAACATAACCTCAAGTAGTTTGCCGTAAAATGTCATAATAAACTAGGGTTGCCAAATCCAATATTAAGTTGAAAGCTTATTTCGACCAGTTTTCTTGAGATGCTCCTTGTTGATTGAATTCGAAGTTTACAATTACGAAATCCACTCGATTTCAACCGTCAATTCCTTTGCGTATACGTCAAATGAAAACTTATCTGAAATCCATTGGATTTCATTTGACGTTTAAGCAGTGGAATTGGCATTTGAACTCAAGTTTATTTCAACTGTCAATTCCACAGCTCAAACGTCAAATGAAATCTCATCTGGATTTCATTTGACGTTTTACCTATGGATTTGACAGTTGAAATCGAGTGGATTTCGTAAATGTAAACCAAGCATTACAATACGAAATGTAGCAAAACATTTTCTCTTAGAGGTTGTTTACATCAGTTACCTCAGTCACCAATGTCATATGACACGAAATAAAAACTTTCCATATTTACCCACGCTGGCAATAGAGGAGACGTGATTTCACTGCATCTTTGCTTGTGTGGACGCAAAAAGAAATGGCGTAAGGAAAATCCCCAATATTGCACACATTAGCGAAAGTACAACAATGGAAAATTTCGGCACATATGACATAGATAGATAATGTAAACATCCCCTTAACAAGAAACACAATGACTGAAAATTTTAAAGCGGAATTTTTTTAGAGAATTCTTTCAATATTTACGCCCAGTTTTTGTAAAAAATTTTATTGTTCTCACACGAATTGTCAAATTTTGTAGATCAATTTACTCGCTTTAGCGCAAATGTAGAGCGCTGATTTTTAAATGAGGAATTCTTAGCGATATATGGAACGGGTATACGAAAAATTAGGTATGTATGTCTTCAGGGGGCTGAGCTATGGATGCCTAAATTATTACGAATATAGACGAACGAACAAAAATAAGTTACAAAAACAGGGGGTTAATCTCATTTATAAATTTGTTGAAACATTTGCACTAACGGAAAAAACTCCAAATGAATAAACGTAAATATTGGCAACCCCTGTAACAAAATCAAATGTCAATGAACGTGTGATTGTTTTGAGAAAACAGCTGTTATCCAACTGTCGATTTTGTAGTGTTTTACCGGTGTTATTCTATGCAACAAATAATTGTTATTAGTTATTAATTAAAAACTAGTATTTATAAATAATTATAATCACACAATTAACCAACATGAGATTTCCTTCAAATAAAACATTGGCCAAATATGCAGTTTATATTGGGATCGCAGGCATTTCAAGTGTTATGTATATGCGATTTAAAATCGAGGAGCGTATACGTAATGCGGAGTATTTTCGTTCGGCGTTTAAGATTTTAAGACAACATAAAGGTAATTATTTCAAATAACGAATTCCTTATATGAACTGAAACTTTGTTCACTCTATTTTCGCCAGGAGCTGTAAGTCTATTGGGTGAACCCATAAAAGATATGGGTTTCGATATTGGAGATTCAAATAATGCATGTGATGGTCAGACAGCAAATTTTGCAGTCTCTGTTAAGGGTTCCAAGGAGAGGGGTAAAATGTTCTTCTCGGCCATACGTAATGAAGAAACTGGTTGGTTAGTTAATCGCCTGGAATTAGAGCTAAAATCACAACCTGATAAACGTTTTATAATAAAAACTCAAACGGATAACACTAGCCCACAAGCACAGGAATAATAAACCCACGTTAAAATATTACTTTAGAACGAAAAAGTATGTTTAAAGAATTCAAACTACAAATTTAAGTATTTTATATTACTTTTATAAAGTCTTAGTCGTAATTTGATTGTTTGACTTATTTTGTCTATAAGAAATCCCAATAAATTGTTTTTATTATTATTTTTTTAATGCAATGTATTAATACTTTTTTTAATACAGTCGGACCTCGATTATCCGTTGTGGTCGGGACCTGAGGCATTACGGATAATCGATTTTCCCGGATAATGGAGGCAATATTTTTATTCAGCTTTTGAACATATTTTTAAGTAAAAATGGCATAGAATTGTACAATAATATTAAACTCTTCAATTTTTATTATATCTGTTAAGGAAATCTACCAAATCTTAGAAGGATACACAATATCATCGTGTCATGGCTATATAAAACGCGTGTGTGTGAATTAGTTTAAAATTAAAAGCTTGGAATTCATTTTATTAAATTAAACGAGAGCTCAACTAAACGTGTTGAGCAATGAATGTCGACTCTCTTACACGGTTTGTTACAGACTGATAGTAGGACATAAAACAAAAAGAAAACGTCAAAAGAACAATTACTCATTTAAGGAGTTATTTTACGTTACATTAAAATATAATTACTGAACAAGTAAAACAAAATAAAATATCATTCATGACAATCGTCATCACATTCATCTGAATTGACTTTGTTCCATGCTTTTTGTGATACTAGAGGTAATATTCTATCACGGATAATAGAGTTTCCCGGATAATCGATTCACGTATAGTCGAGGTTCAACTGTATTAGGGATTTTAACAAAGGATTTTTTATTAATTATTATTAGCTAGGTCATATAACATTTCGAACGGTATTCGAAGACCACACGTAAACCTATCTGAGTCAGAAGTCCGGCAGCACGGAGGTCAAATGTGACGTCAATTATCTTCGGATAGATATTGGTCGGAATTATTATAATTTTATTATTCTATTATTCATTGACATTCCATTTCCGGAGTACATTTTCCATATGATAATAGTGTTCGTAGATTTTGTTACGGATAATTGAATATTCCTCGATGTACGATGTTATAAATATGAGCAAGGACGTACATTGGTATAGTCTGTGAAACCATTATCTTTTGACATCTATGCAACCTCGGAAAAACGAGTACGTTTGAAAATTGAGACTGTGGATATTGATTCTATTCCTAACTGAAGACAGGTTTCTCAGACTGTACACTAACTTTAGGATCCTTACAGCTTGTAGGCCTATTTTTGCCAATTGCTTACCTTTGGGGATCGTATTAAGTATCTGGGTATATACTCTGGGTCCGTCTTTGAATTCTGTGCATTAATTCCACAAAACAACCTTTGCAGGAAAGATTTTATCGAAGTAGAGATACAATCTGCAGTTTCAGCCTCTGTCGGCAGCCAGTCGTGTCCAAAAGTCCATTTCCCTGTTCAGACCATCGTCGCATTAGGTCAGACAGAGTAAAATGTCGTCTGGGGAAAAATGTCCTGGGTAGCTCTTCTAGTACAAGCCTACCCAGTTGGCGGAGGAATTCTCTGTGCTGTTTCTATAAATAGCCCTCTATGGTATTAAAGTATTGAATGTAAATAAACGAAATTGAATTGAAATATAGGGGTCGATTATGGATTTTACCTGCCATCCAGTCTCTATATCCGCGACGCATATATGTATATAAGTAGGGAGATTATATTTGTGGCTTATAGTGCATTATTTCATATTTCATTTTATATAAGTAGGGAGATTATATTTGTGCCGTTGTGCATTATTTCATATTTCATTTATGCATATTGTATATATATATATATATATATATATATATATATACTAGCAAAATGCCCGCTACTTCGTATGCGGAAAGGATATAAAAAAAAACAAATAAACAATATATAATATGGAAATGACAAACACTGCAAATTTGGTCGCACTAATACCAATTTTAATAAATATTTATTTTTATCTTAGTACTGTACGTACCCCTTAAGTTCGATTTTCAAAAAGATCAGCCGTATCTCACCCTTACACATTAACAGCGAGATCAACGTTGCACACCAATACACACCCTAACTCCAAATCTCAAGATTCCAGCTGTATCCGTTCGTCCAATTCCAAATTGTACCAAACTTAGTATCAAGTCGAACTCTTCGTATCCATAAGTAAGATTTTCCAAAACTACCTCAATCCTTCACTTTAGTAGTAATCTTACTCCCAAATTTCAGGATTCAAACTCTATCCGTTAAACCAAATTAAAATTGTACAAAATTTAGAATAATTTAGAATTTTCGTACCAATTTTCAAAACTTCCTCAACGCAACAGGGCTACAATAATCATACTTTCAAATTGCTATCCGTTCACCTACATACAAATTGTATTAAATTTAGTACCATAAGTTTGCCTTTTCAAAGCAACCTGAATCCTACTCTTCGACTGTAATCGTAATTCCAAATTTCAGGATTCCAGCTCTATTAATTCACCCGAATCCAAATTGTATCAAATTTAGTACCATTTCTTTCCCAAACAAAAATTTCAGGATTCCAGGTCTACCTGGGTGAACGGGTAGACCTGGAATCCTGAAATCCATATTGTACCATATTTAGTACCATTTAGTACTTCTCGTACCCATACGTACGAATTTTAAAAATTTCCTCAATACTACACTCCTACAGTAATCTTAATTCCTAATTCCAACACTATCCGTTTACTAAAATTCAAATTGTACCAAATTTAGTGGTTTTCGTACCCATAAGTACGAATTTCCAAAACTACCTCAATTCTACTGTCCGGCAGTAATCTTAGTTCCGTTCATCCAAATCCAAATTGTACCAAATTTAGTACCATTTAGTACTTTTCGTACCCAAAGGTACGAATTTCCAAAACTATCTCAATCATACACCTCTACAGTAATCTTAATTCAAAACTTTAGGATTCCACCACTCTCCGTTCACCCAATTCCAAATTATTACTGCTCGTAATCATAAATACGAACTTCCAAAACAATATCCTTATTTCAACGCCATTTCCCAACCTTGATTCCCATACCAAATTTGAAGATTCTGGCTTTATCCATTAAAAATATGCAATTGGTACCAAATTTAGAAACTTTTAGTACCTTTCGTACACTTATAGGTCGAGTTTCTAAATGCCCTTTGGTACATCTTCATAACTCTCCATCAATGACCACTCGTTCAAAATTTCAGAATTCTAGCTCTTCGCGTTTGCCTAATACAATGGATTCCATATTTAGTACACTTTAGCACTTTTCGTACCTTTCTACGACGAATTTCCAAAAACCCCTTTACACAAAAACAAATTGTACCAAATTCTGTACAATTCGATTTTCCAAAACAACCTTAATCCTTCACTTAAACAGTAACCATAATTCCAAATAACAGGATTCCAGCGCTATCCGTGCACTCAAATCCAAGTTGTACCATTTGGTACATTTCGTACCCATAAGTACGAATTTCAAAAACTACTTCCATCTCAATCTTATACTCCAACAGCAGTCTGACCGAATTCCAGGATTCCAGCTCTATCCGTTCCCCCAAATCCAAATTGTATCACAGGTAGTACCACTTAGTAATTTTCGTACCCTTACTACCTCAGTCCTACACTCCAATAGTTATCCTAATTTCAAATTTCAGGACTCAAACACTATCCGTCACCCAAATCCAAATTCTACCTCTACAGCCTCCAACAATAATCTCAATTTCAAATTTCAGGATTCCAGCTCTGTCCGTTCACTCGAATCCCTATTGTACCAAATTTAGTACTTTTCGAACACATAAGTACGAATTTCGAAAACCACCCTCATATCTCAGTCCTACACTTCACAGTAATCTTAATTCCAAATTTCAGGTTTCCAGCTACATACATACGTTCACCCAAATCCAAATTGCACTAAATTTAGTACCATTTAGTACTTTTCGTACCCATAAGTACGAATTTTCAAAACTACCTCAATTCTACACCCCACCAGTAATCTCAATTCCAAATTTCGAGATTCCAACTATATCCGTTCACCCAAATCCCCATTGGCCCAAATTTAGTACCATTTAGTACTTTTCATTCACATAAGTAAGAATTTCCAAAACTTCCCCAGTCCTACACTCCAACAGTAATATCAATTCCAAATTTCAGGAATCCAGCTCTATCCGTTCACCCAAATCCAAATTGTACTAAATTTAGTACCATTTAGTACTTTTCGTACACTCAAGTTTCCAAAAACCCTTTGGTGCATCTTTCTTACTCTTCATCAGTGATCCTCAGTCCAAATTTGAGGAATCAAACTCTATCCGTTCATCCAAATCGAAGCTGTAATTGATGTGTATATCATTAACACCAACTGCGACATCTGTTGCAATGGAAGATAACAAATGTCTTGTCTTTCTATTATTTAGTGGTTTACGATAAAATAAGTGCGCCTAGAAGTAAACTACAAAATTTGAAATTATGTGTGATCGTTTACGGTATCATGAAGTTATAGCATTGTTAATTTGACACATGTCTTGCAGAGGGCCAACTAAGTGCATAAGTACTTAATAATAATGAAAAATAAGGATTTTTGTTGTTGTTATTTTTTGTGGTTCCAGGACGAATTTTCTAAAACCCGGCCTTATCTCGCACATTTGCATCAACAGTGACCCACTGGTAAAATTTCAAGGTCCTAGCTTTAGCCGTTTTGGCTGGGCGTTGATGATGAATCAGTCAGTCAGTCAGTCAATCACTTATCACCAAGCTCATTTATATATATAGATATATATATATATATATATATATATATATATATATATATATATATATATATATATATTAGTATGGTTCTGTTGGGAAGTCGATGTCACTCCAGAATAATTTTTCTGCAAATTGTAATTCATCTGTACATTCAAGACACGAATCGTATCGTGCCTTCTCATATGACATGGTAAACATCGTTGGCTTACCATGTACGTTGTACCTTATGCCGGCGAAAAATTTCTCTACTGTATGGTGAGAACTTAATAACTTTATACTCAAATCACCATACATTTCCAGCAGTCGATCGCACGCAGTGAGTGTGCAGTAGAGATGATGCTTATTCGTATATCTCAGAGTTTGTAAAAGTTCTTTATACTGTGTGATGAAATTTCTCTTATCATCGATAGTTCCTACTCCTGTTAGAATTATCACAAAATTTGTCGTCAACGTCACGAAGTCCAATGTATTTTTCACATTGATGTCAGCTGTGTTCTGCCGCCATATTCCGTCAAGATAATTAACAACTACTGGGTTAAAAATATCTTGGTAACGCTCTATTTCGAAATTCTCATAGAAGTAGCCTTGGGCGAAATAGTCGATGTCACGACTGAAGTTCGCAACAAATTCAGGTTGAAGAACTGCATTTGAATTGATGTAAGATATTTCTCCAATGAGGAATAGTTGCGTAAGATGTAAAAGTAATTGGTATACATCGAACAAAAATAATTTTCCCCGATAAAGTAAATTTCTATCGCTGTATTCGGGCACCAATCCTCGATGCGTGGAGTCCGCATCAGATACACTAGCAACAACATCCAACCCTATATTTTGTGCTGCCTGAAACATTTGTTGCATCATGTCATCTATATATCGTGTGTCGTAACGGGTCCGCGACTCCGTTCCTATCCATTTGAGCCATTTCGATTTGATGCCTGTTAGAAGAAAAGCATATTGATATCTCCTATCTCTGTTATTGATCCTCAGCGCATCAAATGACAAAACAGCTTTTTTCATATCATCCCCTTGAGTGGCGAAGAAATTTGCCATCTTAGTTTTGTGGATGGGGAAAACCCCATTTCGCTTCGTGGATACCACTGCTCTACTATATGAATAGAAGGTGTCTTTGTTCCCGAGATTTCTCTATCCAAGATGTACGCTTTCCTTGATAGAAGAGCTTTCGTCATTATTATTTTTTAACGGGCGGAGAGTATGGTTGCCTCGTGATGTATTTTGCCACGTCGCAATAAATGTTTTGGTTTTCTATCCAAGACATATTTACCCTAAATATAGACAAATAACAATTAATTAATTTAATTAAAATTAAAAACAAAATTTTATAGTATTTCCCGGATATAAGTGCAACTGCACAAGATCTATTTAACAGGTCACGTAAGTAGCACAACAACAACTCTATTTTGGCCGAAAATTCTTCAATATGCCGAAATGTTTGTTTACGTTTTCATACAATTTATTCACAATAACAAAATATTTGACAGATTGAAACCAATCAGCTGGCCGTTTTACGCCACCTTATAATTTCATCATGCAACTGCATATAAGCAGGGTATTCCTATATTAAAAACCACAAATCGCCAAAAAATCGGCAAATACAATCACTTGCATTTCACTTCAAATTATTAATTTTACAATTTTTTTTTATTTTTCCATTCCATCGAAAAAAAATTGAACATTTTTTTTTAAGCTACATTGAAGGTACATGGTTTCAATTCTGATAAAAAATCTTTAAAAAAAGCTACTAATTATATTGAGAAGCGTTGTTAATTAATAGCTTCGTAAGAGATATATGATTACTGAGGACACATACCTTTAGTGAAAAAGTTGTACATTTTCTTGGAAAATAAGAAAGAATTAAAAAAATTGATAGTTTGCAACATGGATTGAAATATATATATATATATATATATATATATATATATATATATTGAAATATACGAGTGCGCGTCAACGTTAAATTAAAAATACAAAAAACACCTCAAATCCGGCAGGGGATAAAAGGGAATCACTTAAATTAAAATTTTTGGTTTTATATTTTCTTCACCAAATTAAAAAATTCTCTTTTTTCAACTGGGTATCACCAACAAAAACTGATTGTAACCAAAACTTACACCTTTTTTCACAATTTGCACCACAGGGAATGCTTATAACCGGGGACTTATACCCGGGAATAATACTATTTATTCACTATATCAATCAACAAACCCACAGAACGTTTACCTTGTATAAACAAAATTACTTCTGATTGGCCTAAAAGTCACTTTAGAAATACCAGAGAGGCTAGAAACTCTTGTGCGAAGTTTATGTGTCCAAAACGTATATTTGGTTCGAATGAAATACAAACTGAAAATTATAATTTCAAAATGAAAAAAGTATTTTTCTGTCAATTTAAAATTCAAAGAAATGGTGATGTAAGTTTACAAGTACAGTAGTTTTGACTTAGCTGCCAAAACAAGTTTTGCACGCATTTTGTGGCAGCAAAGCGAATTTCGCACTTATCTTTTATACTTTTAGCTGCCAAAAAGTGGCAGTTATCCGATTCGTTCACCTACCAAAGAATTAATTGGCTCTTCATGTAATATTCAGCTTCAGATCTCTTGATATCCGAAAACTATTTTGAGAGAAATAGTGAAAAAATAAAAACATTCAATCAAAAAGCTTATTTTGCATCAGCTAAAAGAACCAAAATGGAATTAAATAACATATTAATTGTTATTTGCTTTCACATCTTCAAATTCAATTTCTGTTTCAAAGAAAGTGATGTTAACTTTTTCTTTGTATTATTGCAACAACCTGCAGGTGATACAATATTGTATATGAGATAAGTCTCCCTTGTCCTTTCCGGGATGTTTGTATAATAATTAATCATTTAGGGCGGATATGAACATCCTGTCGAATGTGACCCGTAGCATTTTTGGGTAGTTGGCGGTCAGAATTCTGCTTTCACCAAACATGACATTCAACTCAGTACTCACCTCTGCAGTCCATGTGGCGAACAGATTTAGTGGCGAATATTTCCATATTCCTCGCTTGGAAAAAGGTGATAAGGTCAGTTAAAAAGGAGTTCAGCCCTTCACAAATGACATCAGGGAAGGTAGCTGATGCCAACATCGTACAATCATCTGCATAAGTTACGATCTCAATGCCGTTTTACAGGGAATGGAGGAGGTTAAACATTTCCGGAGACATAATCTCACTTTAGGGATCTTGGACATCTTTTTCCTTAAACAGCTTGGAGTGGTTGAAAGTATCAAAGGTTTTTGAAAAAACAAGAACTACCATCACTGTTCTATCCCACGGCATCGGGTTCTTTCGTACCGGATTGACCCAAAACCATAGTGATTCGGCCAGCGGCTGCTAACCCAGCATCAAACCTACGGGTCTATGTAGGTTTTTATGCTGCTAAGACAACAACATCACTGTTCTATCACACTGCGGGCTCTGGCTGAGTCCTTGACGAATATATGTGGGGATGGTGTGCAGCTCTTGTTGTCGTGCTGTGCTACATACAGAATCCATGCTGATGATCGGCAACTTGATAGCTGTTTCTGATACTGGGGAAGACTAAGGCCTCCAGAGTCTTTCCTACGGGCGACTAAAGCGAAATCGGCCTGTACGATTCACTTTTGCTGACATCCTTGTCTGACTTCAGTGGCGGGACCGACCACACTGCCCATTTTCCTGACTTGGGGAATAATGAGGGTGGCTAGCGACAAGTTGAGAACTTTAGTGCGATACTCCACTGCCGGCTCATCCAGCTGCTTCAACATTACCATGGAGATTCCATCTGGGCCCAACGCTCCATTGTAAACTGTGGTGGTTCATCCTTGGCAGGATGAGATCTGATGGGACGTAGAGATCAGTAAAAAGAAGACAAGAAGCAATTGATGAGTATATAACCACAGATGCCACCCTTGAAGCAGTCGCAAACAAATTTGGCTTTACAAAATCTTCTATACATAGGCATATTGACAAATACCTAATAAAAAATCCGACAATAAAATTACCATCAAAAAAAAAGAAAAAAGTCAAATCCAGAGGAAGTATTGAATGCAGTGAATAGGTATTTACAAACTGGACTCCCCTTCAATACAGTGGCCAAAGAAAACCACACATCAGGAGCCACTTTATGGAGGCAAGTCACCAAACATAAACTTCATCATACAGAACCTGTCCAAGAATATAACCGGAAATATACTTTAATACAAAACCTTGATGCCGATTGCGGAAAAAAACCTACCAGTCCTATAACGATAGGTTTGTTTGCAAATATTTGATGTTTAACATTAAATAATATTTGAATTTTGTTGCAGGTGACGACATTAAAATTCCTTCACAAGAAACTTATTCAAAGCCTGATGATAATCGAATAATAAAAGTCCCATGTTGAAAAAGTTTAGATTTTGTTCAATACTCCTTGTAGTTATATACTTATACCCCGTTTATATATAACCGGATTTAACAAACCGACTGGGTTTTAAATGTCAATTCCATTGCTTATATTTCAAACAAATCCTCATAAAGAAGGTTAACCCTGCAAAAAGCTCTAATATAAACAGCATATAAGTCTCCCTTGGAGGAATCAAACAAATAGCCATAAGTCTTTCTAAAGAGGCAAAATACTTAATTGACTCACTGTATATACACTTAATATATGTATTTAAAATAATCTTTGGGTATTTACCCAAATAAATTAAACGCCGTACACATTAGAGCCTTTTTGCCGGGTTAACCTTCTTTGTGAGGATTTATTTGACATATCGACTCCTCCAAACAATAGTATGCTAAGTCGACTTAGCATTTTTTCAAGTTCTTTACATTTTTATATATAACGTCTTTTAACTTAAATTCTGTCAAATTTTGGTAATAATCGGACAATCCGAACAGAAGTTATAAACAAGTATTTACTTAGCATATAACTGAAGGTCAAAGAAATTTCCAAACTTTTAGAGCTTGTCCTGCAAAACTCACAGTTCAGAATTAGCAATCTATTATTTGGAGGTGTCGAACGTCCTTTAACTTAAATTCTTTCAAATTTTGGTAATGATCGGTCAATCCGAACAGAAGTTATAATCAAATATTGACTTATAGGGCGTTTATACTATTGAAGGTTAACCCTGTGCGATTTATAGATCCAGTGGGTTAATCTTAACCGTTTATATATACAATTGTGAGGATACAAATGACAGCTGACTTTTGTTTATGTATACATACAAAACAGCAAACCAAAAAAGAAAACTACATAAATGATTGTTTAAATTCTAAGACAACAATGGATTAAAAATAGAATAGAAGGAAGAACATACGAAATATATTATATGAACTCCCAAAATAATTGAAATCCTGGCATGATAAGCTTCGCCACACGAACCCAAGTGGAAGTCAATAGGTCGGTGAACACAAGCGTAAAGTGGCTAGAGCATCTGAAGTGCTGCAACATTGGAACCGGTTGCAAAAAATTGTGGACAACGGTTAAGGTGCTATCAAACCCTGGAAAGAAGGATGATCGGATATCTGTCATGTTTAACGGTGTGGTTATGACAGAATTGAAAGGGTGCGCAGGCTATTTTTGGCGACAATTTATCAAGCACCCCGATAGCGACCGGGCGAAGAGAAGTATTTCACATCGTTTGCGATCTCTTCCAGCCGAGGAGGAGCCACCACAATTTACAATGGTTGATGTTGCAGATGCTATCGGAGGCTCAAAATACATAATCAGCTTGATGACACGGGATCGCTAGCCACCCTAATAGTTCCCCAAAAAATTAGCAGCGTGGCAGCTTCTGAAACCAAGGATACCAGCAAAGATGAATCATACTGCCAATCTCACTTATATCACCGTGCTATCCAGTCGCAGATCATCAACACGGGTTCCTGAAGCAGCATAATGCCACACCAGCACTGCACGCCATTTTCACATATATCAGCCGATGACTCAACCAGGACAAACCGTGCTACAGAACAGTGATGGTAGCATTGCATCTGACCAAAGCTTTTGATACGGTCAGCCATGCTAGACTGTTCTAGGATATCGAGAATACTACATTCCGGTCCTGTCCGAAACGCTGGATCCTATTTGTATGGTCGATCGTCAGACGTGGAATACAGAAACAAGGAGTCCAATCCCCGTAGAGTGAAGCAGGGAGCTCCTCAAAGAGAGATGATATATACGGATCCGTTGATAACATTTATGATAGGCTAAACGCATTGATAACCACTAAGTCAACAGCTACAATGTACATATCAGTCAGAACTGAGAACATTAACAAGGTGTCTCCTCATGTCTTCAGTGGACCATTTGCATGAGGAGTTCAAGATCCTGCCGGTGCGTCGGCACAAAAGTATGCTGTTGATGCAATATTTGCTTGGATGTTATAGGCAAGACCATCCAAATTACCACCTAAGGGATAGGCCCTCGGAGTGAGGGAGTATTTTCGTGAACTGGAAACGGAGGTCCAGAGATACAAAAGAGAACCCCTAGATCAACAATTGTACCAGGCAGTTTCGAGAGATATTCACACTGATGGATTGTGAATATGCCGACCAGTGAAATGAACACATACACATACTTAAAATATTTATTCTGTATTTTATTAATAAAAAGTAAAAAAAGTGCATTAAAAATGTGAAATCTGATCCGATTTTTACAATTTTTTGTACGATTCGTTTTTTAGGCAATTTCATCGATTGGAATATAAATGCAACTTTTAGAGAATTTTCGTGAAAATTCACCTTTGGCCATATACAAGTTATTATGGAAACAAGGTGCCGTGACATAACTTCCAAATTTTTTGGGAGCTATGTCCGACCCCACTTAGCGGACATAAGTCCCTATGGGAGTTATGTCCGTTTTTAAAATTTAAGTGATTTTTATTTAAATACAATCTTTATTTCAAATTTATAAGAAAAAAATTAAAAATTAACTTAAGTTCATATGCATTTTTCATTTCACAAAATAATTTATAATTGATTTAAAATGTTTAAGAAAATTAAGTACAAAATAAGTAGTAGCCATCTCAAATCAAACTATATTCAAAATTTGCCTTCAAACCTATTTTAAACAAAAAATGCTGCCTACAGGAAAATAAAAAATTTTGTAAAAATTCGAAAATACTTTCTGAAAAAAAATCGTGCTATTTGTTTTCAAAAATATTTTCACAATTTAAGAAAATAAAAAGTTTTTATAAAAACATTCAAATACTTTCTGAAAAACGAAAAGCGATGCAGGCGAAAATATTTTTGAAAAAATCGCGCGATTTTTTACACAAATATTTTCGCCTGCATCACTAAAAAATTCAAAATTAAGCAAAGAAATAATTTATAAATTAAGAAAAATATCGTTGGGAGTTATGTCCGCTTTGCTTCACGGACATAACTCCCAACGAATTTTGGGGGTTATGTCCGCAAAGCGCAGCGGACATAACGCCCAAAATCATTTTGGGAGTTATGTCCGTGGGAGTTATGTCCGGGCACCTGGAAACAAATATCCTCCTGGTGGCAAGAGTTAACGTTGCCGAATCAGTGCCTCGTTGGAGTTAACCTTAACCGATCGCCATAAAAATGCATCTATAAGGTTTTGGATCAAGTGAAAAAATGGGGTAGGAAATCCAAACAAAAACAATATACTCTCATCGTCTTAACAACTATTTCATTTGGTCAATAACACTGTGCTACAAAAGTTGAATAAAAAATAATCAAGAGTTCTGATGAAAAAATTCTATCGTGTTGAGGTCCATGGACAACGAAAATTCCTTTGGTTCCCTTGGGCCACTTCGGTAAATGTAGTAAAAATGGGGTTTCTAAGATTTTCAACTTTAAACGGGCATAAGTTCTATTTTTCACAACGGACTTCTATTCATATATGTATATTGTTTTTCTTTTGCAGGGGCGAATATTATCTTTCGAACAAGCCATTAAGTATGGAAATGGTTAAGTCATAGTGGTTGAAGTGCAAAAAATGTATGAAAAATCGGGAAAATTCTTATCCTCGTTCTCTAGGCTGCTTAGAAGATACCAAATAGAAAAATGACTTGTTTTTAACAAAAAGAAAATTAAGTTAGCTTTTGAAAAATTAATGAAATCGGTTGAAAAATAGATAAGTTTTGGAATAGATAAGTTTTGCAGATGAACCATATCGATCCACGTTTTGGAACAGTCACCATATAAAGACACCGGTATATAGAAATACGTTGTGAAAAAAAGTTATGTCCGTTTAAAGGTGACAATTTTAAAAACTCCGTTCTTCACTACAATTACCGTTATAAAATGAAAACGAAGTGACCCAAAAGAACCAAAGTCATTTTCGTTGTCCAACGAACCCCAACACGATAGAATTTTTTCTTCGTGTAGCACAGTGTACTTTTATGCACAACTGCTAGAGTTGATTCTAAAATTGCTGAATCCAGGATTAGTTATGCATCAAATTGTTCCACAAAGGTCCAATAGCGTCTCCATCCTTTATCCATTAACTTGTGGCAGTTGTACATTACAATGATATGGCTTTTCCGACGTGTACAGTTTGTACTCAGTGGAAAATCTTGCTGTGGTGGGTGCCAATGAGATTTGTAAGATTATAATGTCATCACCCAACATCTGTGAAAAGCGGACGAAGTAAGCAAATTCCTCCTATCATGGGTTTGTGTTGTTTCTGCTGGCCGTTGAATGCGGTAGTTGCTGTTGACATCTTTTGTTGTTTTTCGACCAACGATTAATTTTTCTGCAGACATTTCATGTAAAGAGATAGAAGTGCTATTTTATTTTTCTTATTCAAGTAAATATTTACTTACCTCTATGCGAATCCGCCTCAATTTTATATTTTTTTACAATATTCCAATTTTCTTTTTGTTTGACAATCAAACAAAATTGGTCTGTTCCAGTACTGCAAGAATCTACTAATTTTTACTATTTTTTCCGATAACATAAAGGAAAAAATGTTATCGTAGTAAAAAATAGTAGCTTCTTGCAGGTTCTGGAACAGAGCAAATGTAAACAAAATATTTTTGATAACACTTGCAACTTTTCGTACAAAAGGAAATGAGTTGCATTTTTTAGTACAAAAACAGAGTTGGGTTATATTAGTATCCAGATTTTGTGGAGGATCTCGAACAAATCCGGTCATGAAAAGATTTAACTTTGTATGGTAAATCTTCATAAATTTGATGAGATTAGGCAAACAAATCCCGATAATGAAGGTTAACCCTGCAAAAAGCTATAATATAAACAGCATATTAGCATAGTAGCAAGTTCAAAAAAATTTCCACACTTTGAGAGCTTCTCCTGCAAAACTCACTTTTTAGACTTAGCATACTATTATTTGGAGGTGTCGATATAACCAATGCAATAGACATTTAAAACCCAGTGGGTTTGTTAAATCCGGTTATATATAAACGTACTATTACAAATTAAAATAATTAAATTCAAAATTAGTTTGTCTGACATAATTAATGAAAGAAAAGAGAAGTCTACGGCCAACACACCAACAACAGGAGACCACAACAACGTATACGTAATGCGGAGTATTTTCGTTCGGCATTTAAGATTTTGAGACAACATAAAGGTAAATATTTCAAATAACGAATTTCTTATATGGAATAAAACTTTCTTTACTCTATTTTCGCCAGGAGCTGTAAGTCTATTAGGTGAACCCATAAAAGATATGGGTTTCGATATTGGAGATTCAAATAACGCCTGTGATGGTCAGACAGCAAATTTTGAAGTCTCTGTTAAAGGTTCCAAAGAGAGGGGTAAAATGTTCTTCTCGGCCATACGTAATGAAGAAACTGGTTGGTTAGTTAATCGCCTGGAATTAGAGCTAAAATCGCAACCTGATAAACGTTTTATAATAAAAACTCAAACGGATAACACTAGCCCACAAGCACAGGAATAATAAACCAACGTTAAAATATTACTTTAAAATGAAAAAGTATATTTAAAGAATTCAAACTACAAATTAAGTATTTTATATTACTTTTGTAAAGTCTTAGTCGTAATTTGATTGTTTGACTTATTTTGTCTATAAGAAATCCCAATAAATTGTTTGTATTTTTTTTTTAATGCAACGTATTAAAATCTTTGAATATTAGAGATTTTAACAAAGGATTTTTTATTATTATTAGCTAGGACATATAACATTTCGAACGGTATTCGAGGACCACACGTAAACCTATCTGAGTCAGATGTCCGGCAGCACAAGGATCTTGAAGACATTGTACTCTTTTTTGTCTGACCACAGGAAGCGGAGGCATGTGCGGAGTTCAAATGTGAGTTCGGCCCAAATT
This sequence comes from Musca autumnalis, assembly GCF_047663935.1. NCBI lineage: Eukaryota > Metazoa > Arthropoda > Insecta > Diptera > Muscidae > Musca > Musca autumnalis. The sequence goes on from NW_027412088.1 coordinate 54,370,232, forward strand.
TCAGACAGCTCATATTCATTCTCATGAAATTTGGGGAAGATATTGCAGAAAATTTCCCGCATTTCCCCAACATTGTCCATATTAGTGTCTGCAAAGAAAGAAACAGAATAAATTAAAGAATATTTTCCAAAAAATCCAAACGTGGATTTTTTAAAGAATATTTGAGATGAGTTTCAGCATAAAGCTCGGATCGGGACCAAATTGTTTTTCCCGAGATATGGGCCTCCGAAAATTCCCTTGTTAAAGGCCGGCTTGTTAGTGAAAATATAAAATCCCCGGCCGAAGGCCGGCTATTTAGAAAAAAATATTATTTTATCAGAACTTAATGCTTAAACTCAACTTGCTCCATTTTATCTTACTTAAAGTTAGTTTTGCTGAACCGACCGCAGCACGGCAAATGCTCTTAAAAAGAGCATAAAGGGCGCTATAACACAGTTTATTCATTTTACACAGATTGAAAAATTTTCTTCCACTTTTCTTTACCGGAACGTTTGAAAATATAAAATGGCTCCTTTGTTACATTGCTGTTTCGTTAGATTTGCAACGGCGTTAAATTTGAAAAGTTATGCACAGTACATTTGCCGTTGGAGTTAAGCTGGGTACACATTGTCAGTTTCGAGTGACAGCTTTGTTGTTGCTTGCTAGTGTGGCCGTTCATTTTTCCCATTCATCATTCAACCGCAAAATGTTTTGTGGTTGCTGGACGGTTTGACAGTTATCGATAATTGCGAAATATCGACATTCAAAACTGACAATAGGCCTGTACGAGAATATTGGAGAGTTTTGTTTACAAGTTTTTGCAAGGAAAATTTTTCTTGTAAGAATTTGCAAGTTCGATCAGCTGATTTAAATTCAAATGTTTTGTGGCGGACATCTTGGCAAAAACATAAACAAACGCTATGAAAACAAATATACATGGTACAATAATTCTTAGGTAGGCCACAGCTAACAGCTGATTACAATTTTTTTTTGTTATGGCTTAATCTGTCAAAACCGTGTTGACATGCAGAGTTGATATTAGTTATTGATCAAAAAATTCAACTCTGTTTTGTTTTCATTTCAACATTTCGTTCTTCTTCTTTGTTTACTCATCCGTTATCACTCATCAAAACAATTTTGACGTTTTAAGCCATAACGACAGGGTTGTATTTTTTTGGCGATTCTCATACCTGGCCTACCTATGAATTATTGTACCATGCAAATATATATAAAAATAGGAACAAATTAATAAATTAATTATGGAAAACGATGTTCGTGGTGATAAATGGAAATTAAAAAAAATGGTAGAAACCTTCAATTGTTAAATTTAATCTTTTCCGCCACCTTCTTGTTTATCAAATCAGCCGACTTCTTGCAAGTTTTTGCAAATTGCTGTTCGATAACAATCTGCAAATTTTTTGCTTCGAGAGAGTAAAATTAATGGAGAGAGGTTACTGAGAACAGGTTGAGTGCTTGCAAGTACTTTTCACTTGCGAAGTTATCGTACACACCTAATGTGTACCCAGCTTTAACCCCATGTTTTTGTAAAAGTTTTTATTGTTCTCACACGAACTGTCAAAATTTGTAGATCGATTTACTCGCCTCAGCGCAAATGTGTAGCTCTGATTTTTAAAAGAGGAATTCTTAACTATTTATGGAACGCGTCCACGAAAAATTAGGTCCGTATGTCGTCTGGGGGCTGAGCTATGGATGCCTGAATTATTACGAATATAGACGAACGAACAAAAAATAGTTACAAAAACAGGGGGTAAGTATGGTACACATTGACAAGCAAAACTGACAGTCATCGAGGTTTATTTCGTGAATATCAAAGCTTAACTGAAAAATTACTTTTGAAATCTCTAAATAACACCGTATATATTGTATTTCAAACGTTTTTAGCTGATTTAGCTATATAACATTTCAAACGGTATTCGAAGACCACACGTAAACCTATCTGAGTCAGAAGTCCGGCAGCACGGAGGTCAAATGTGACGTCAATTATCTTCGGATAGATATTGGTCGGAATTATTATAATTTTATTATTCTATTATTCATTGACATTCCATTTCCGGAGTTCATTTCCCATATGATAGTAGTGTTCGTAGATTTTGTTACGGATAATTGAATATTCTTCGATGTACGATGTAATAAAATAGAGCAAGAACGTACATGGGTACAGTCTGTGAAACCATTATCTTCGTATTTGACATCTATGTAACCTCGGAAAAACGAATACGTTTGAGAGTTTTAGACTGTGCAGATTGATTCTATTCCTAACTGAAGACAGAATATACACTAACTTTAGGATACTTACAGCTTGTAGGCCTATTTTTGTCAATTGCTCACCTTTGGGGATCGTATTAAGTATCTGGGTATATACTCTGGGTTCGTCTTTTGCATTCCTGACAGTTTTTAATTCCACAAAACTACCTATGCAGGAAAGATTTTATCGAAGTAGAGATACAAAACAGCGCTTTGTATCCCTGACTTTCTTGGCATTCATGATAATAGAGGCGTTAACCAATGGTGAATAGTTTTGCACTCCACATCTGCAGTTTCAGCCTCTATCGGCAGCCAGGCTTTTTGCCAGTCGTGTCCAAAAGTCCATTTCCCTGTTCAGTCCATCGTCCCATTAGGTCAGACAGAGTAAAATGTCCTCTGGGGAAAAATCACCTGAGTAGCTCTTCTAGTACAAGCCTACCCAGTTGGCGGAGGAATTCTCTGAGCTGTTTCTCTAAATAGCCCTCTATAGTATTAAAGAGTAGAGTGAAGTCTTCTCCGCCCAAGGCATCGATTCTATGAGCCAAAAGTTTATGTTTGTCCTTTCTTATTATTGAATGTAAATAAACTGAAATTGAATTGAAATATAGGGGTCGATTATGGATAGCAATTCAACTGTCGTTGCGTTGCCAGAAGAGAAAACCAAAGGATGAACATTTTTGTCAAATTCAATCAATATCAGTGTTTTGAACCTTCAGCTATTAATTTAATTGTAAAAAAGTATACATTTTAATGTGGAAATAGAGCTGTGGGCAACGCAACTGGAGTTGGGTTGCCATCCATAATCGACCCCATAGCCGGGTGAATTATGTGATCTAACATGTGAAGCACTTGTCGCAGGTACAGCTAAAGGTGCCAAGGCAGCCGCACTTGAATCAGCCGGAACACTATTGCACCGCTAATGATATTTCCCCATCGTACCGAAGGTAGTGTAATTGAAACATAGGCTGACTTCATAAATGCAGTATGATGCGTCAAATGACATCGTCGCGACTTCATAAATGCAGCATGTATTTTTATTGACATCGTCGCGACTCCATAAATGTCACGCGACACATCACACTGCTTATTTTCAAAAAACCAAATTTTACAAAAAGTAAAGCATAAATGCAGCAGAATGACACGTCTTTTTTTTTTGACAATGTCAGTGTTGCCACGCATATTTACTTCCTTTTTTATGATATTGTCATTTTTTGCAATGTAAATACTGCATTTATGAAGTCAGCCTTTTATGCCTCGTGAATTTTCCCATTTACCTGTGTACGCATGCCACCGCCTTTTTCAGACGTTTCAATAAATATTTTCTGTAAAATTATTGAAATAAAAAACAGAACTCGTTTTTTTAACATTATTTTTTCGTTTATTAATCTAAACGTTTGTTTTATTTTTGTATTATTTATTTATATATATTAATTTTCAAATTGTATTTATATTTTCTTTGTATTTTTCTTTTATAGGGAAGGAGGGGCGATTTAATTTTTAATTAATTTAATTATTTATTTTATCATTTTGTTTAAGATACATGTTTTGTTTTGTTTATTTTAGACAAGAGAAGGTTGTTGATTTGTTTTCACGACAAGAGGAAGAGAGGAGGTTTTTTTACGTTGATGTGGGGGTTTAAAGTTTTAAAAACTTGTTTTGTTGTTTTGCATGTGTTTTTGTATTCTTAAGGAGGTTTCACTAATAAATAATTATTTTCGATTTTGTTGTTGTTTGCAGTTTCTTATAAACAAAAGTAAACGGACCATTTTTTAAATATATGCACACAATTACAAAGATATATGTATATAAATATATTTATAAAAAAGAAAAATCTCGTATAAAACATCTTTTTGTTTACCTTTTTTGGAGGCTTTTGTTTCAGCATTTTTGTTGTTTAAAAAAAATGTTTAGTTCGAAAAAATACAAATTAAAAAATAATAATTATGTATGTATAATAATTAGTATGAAATGTTTAAAACAAAATATATAAATTTTATATGTTGATGTTCGCTGATAGTGTTGTTTGCTTTTTTAGTTTTTGTTGCTTTTGAAGTTATTTTATTATCTTAACATCACTAATCAGAATATTTTCTTTTGTTTTTTGTAAAATTGTATACTATTAAGTTTTGAAAATGAAAACGAAAAAATGGTAATTAGCAATTTATTTTAGAAAAATGCTTTATACTGTTATTTATTTTCTTCTTAAAACCATTTTTTGTTTTGTTTGTTTCTTCTTTTAGGCATTACTTAACTTTAAATCTAAAGCAAAAAACCAAATTTGCATTTCAACAGGCGGCATTAGGTTTCACAAAAACAGGATACGAACAGAAGGCGCAATGTGTCATGTGTGTGTGTGTTTTGGGTATGTTTCTTTGCAGAGGGAGTCGTGTGGGAAGTGGTGGTATCAGCTATGCATAATTGATTGATTGAACTTGATTTGGAAACAATAACATCATATATATAAATAAATATATATAAGAGTTCCTATATACTTTTTCATAATCTTTTTTTCTATAACAAGAGGAACCATTGAAACAATGACAATATCGTTGTTGTTGTTGTTCTTTTTGTGTTATTATTGATTTGGTTGTTTTGCTGCAGCAGAGTTTTGTGGTTGTTCTTCACATTTCACTGCTTGCACACATTTCATTTTCCAGAGGAAGACTGGTTGGCCTCTTTAGTAGAACTATTGTTGTTGATGTTGTTGGTGATAATGTTGTTGTGGATGCTGTTGCTGTTGTTTGTGATAGTGAATAATGCGGCTGCAATTCAGCTTCCGCCATTTGCTGTCCTTATTGCGTTTTCAGTTCCTTACCAATGCTATACGAAACTATTTTGGTCCAATCAATTTTAGTTCTTGTAATGGGCAATTGACGCCTCATAGCCTTGAATGTTGTATCGGACATTGTTTGATAATTTTCTGAAATTGCCAATTGATATTCATTTTCGGCATCTTCAATAAGTCGTATAATCTCCTTTGCCATCTGTTGTTCATTGGTAACAGCCACAGATTCACGGCACTCTTTGGATGATACCAATTGTACATTACCATCTTCATAGTAATGGACCTAAAAAAGAGATAACGGAAAGCACCGACACATTAAAAGATGCCGCTTCCAACAAGCAAAGACTGTGGTGTTCATGACCTCCACCATGGCTTCGCACAAGACAATTTTAAATCCATTACTTACTTGCACTTTTAAAACACCACGCAACTCAGCACTGCCTGTGCCTGGTTGAAATGTGACACTCCATTGTGAACGCCATCTGCCATTCCAATAATTTTTCGGTTGAAATTGATGATCCTCAATGCAAATTGTCAATGTAATTTGACCGGCATGCGTTTTGCCGAATACTGAACACACCTGGAAAAGAAAAAAAGGTGAAACATTAAGGTTAATACATTTTTAAAAGCAACGCTTTAAAGGGTTCGTTGGGAGTTGCTTTAGTACTGTCCATAGGCAGAAAAAGTTCTCAAGGTCTAATAAGTCCTTATAAAGGTCTTCAATGGTTAACAGCAGAATTTCTAAAATTCATCAATGGTCAGAAGTACTTTTAAAGGTATTCTGTGGACAGAAGAGTTCCTAAAGGTATTCTATGGACAAAATACTTTCCAAAGATGTTCTACGAAAATAATTCCTTCTAAAGGTCTTCTATGCACCGAAGATCTTCCAAAGGTATTCTATGGACCAAAACCTTCTAAATAGTCTTTTATGGACCGGAGACCTTCTAAAGGTCTTCTATAGACTGAAGACCTTCTAAAGGTCTTCTATAGACCAAAGGCCTTCTAAAGGTCTTCTATGGACCGCAGACCTTCTAAAGGTCTTCTATAAACCAAAGAGCTTCTAAATGGTGTTTTATGGACCGAAGACCTTCTAAAGGTCATCTATGGACCAATACCTTTTGAACGTCTGCTAAAGACCGAAGACCTTTCAAATGTCTTCTACGGAAAAAGGATCTTCCATAGGTCGTCAATGGACGGAAGACCTCCGAAATGTCTTCTGTGGGCTGAATACCTTTCAAAAGACTTCTATGGACCGAAGACCTTCTAAAGGTCTTCTATAGACCGAAGAATTTCTAAAGGTCTTCTTCGGGCAAATGGCCTTACAAGGGCATACTATGTACGAAAGACCTTCCAAAGGTCTTCTATGGACCGAAGATCTTCCATATATCTTCTATGAGCAGAAGACCTTTGAAATGTCTTCTATAAGCAGAAGACCTTCCATGGGCAGATGATCTTCTAAAGGTCTTCTATGGATCGAAGACCCTCCAAAGGGAGTTTTTCTATGGACCGAAGACCTTCTAAAGGTTTTCTATGTAAGGAAAACCATCTATAGGTCTTCTATGGTGCGACAACCTTCTAAGGTCATCTATGGACCAATACGTTTTGTTAAAGACCGAGACCTTTCAAATGTCTTCTACGGACAATAGATCTTCCATAGGTCGTCAATGGATGGAAGACCTTCGAAATGTCTTCTATGGGCGGAAAACCTTTCAAAGGACTTCTTGGACCGAGGACCTTCTAAAGGTCTTCTATGAACTGAAGACCTTCCAAATGTCTTCATCGGGCAAAATACATTCCAAAGGGATTCTATGTACAAAAGACCATCCAAAGGCCTTCTATGGACCCATAGGTCTTCTATGGACAGAAGATCTTCTACAGGTCTTCTATGGATAAAATATCTTCCAAAGTTTTTCTAATGACCAAGGACCTTCAGAACGTCTTCTATGGACCGAAGGCTAAAGGTTTTTTATGTACCGAAAAACCTTCATCTATGGACCAAGACCTTTTAAAGGTCCGCTATGAACCTTAGACCTTCCAATTGTCTTCTATGGACAAATGACCTTCCATAGGTCGTCTATGGACCGAAGACTTCCGGATTGTCTTCTATGGGCGGAAAAACTTTCAAAAGTCTTCAATGGACCAAAGACCTTCTAAAGGTCATCTATGGACCCATACCTTTTGAACGTCTGCTAAAGACCGAAGTCCTTTCAAATGTCTTCTACGGACAAAAGATCTTCCTCCGAAAAGTCTTCTATGGGCGGAAAACCTTTCAAAGGACTTCTATGGACCGAAGACCTTCTAAATGTCTTCTATGGACCGAAGACCTTCTAAAGGTCTTCTATGGACCGAAGACCTTCTAAAGGTCTTCTATGGGCCGAAGACCTTCTAAAGGTCTACTATGGACCGAAGACCTTCCAAATGGATTCTATGGATAAAAGATCTTCTTAAGTTTTTCTATGGACCGAAGGCCTTCTAAAGGTATTCTATGGACCGAAGACCTTCAGAACGTCTTCTAGTGGACGAAGGCTTTCTAAAGGTTTTCTATGTACCAAAAACCTTCTAAACGTCATTTATGGACCAAGACCTTTTGAAGATTTGCTATAGACTGAAGACCTTCTAAATGCCTTCTATGGCAAATGACCTTCCATAGGTGGTCTGTGAACCGAAGACTTCCGGAATGTCTTCTATGGGCGGAAAACCTATTAAAAGTCTTCTATGGACCGAAGTCCTAAAGGTCTTCTATAGACCAAAGACCATCTAAAGGTCTTCTATGGACCTTCGAAAGGTCTTCTATTTAAACAAAACCTTTATTTTCATTTTCAATTAAATAATTTACAATTCATTATTATTTTTTGCCTCAGCTCAAGTTGGCTTTTAAAGGTCTTCTATGGACAGAAGACTTTCTAAAGGTTTTCATGGATAGAACACCATCTAGACGTCTTCTGAGTTTAAGATCTGCATAAAGTCTTAGAAAGAAGTATAAGAAGTTTTGCTATGTAAAGTTCTTACAATATTCAATACTCATAAACCTCTGGGTACATTCTGATTGTGCTCTACTTTTAATTTTCAACTTAATCTAAAACTTAGGGCCATTATTATATGTGTTCTTTTACTATCTGATGGTTTTGAAAACCCAAAATAAACCAATTTGGAGGCATTACAAATATGATTTTTACATTGAAAGTTAATGCCAAGAAGCTCCTTGAAATTTAATCATCACTTTTAACTTTAAGTTAACCGGAACGCAATATATCCAAACTATAACAAAAGGAGACTTATAATAATGAGGGTTAGTCTTTTACTTACGCCATGTCTATAATGGCTGGCAGTGTAGGCCAATGTTTCAATGTCTAATGCTGCTCTCCATGGTTCTGCTGGTGAATCAGCTTCCAATTCCTGATAATCACTAGCCTCCTTTCTTAAATGATCATATTTGAATGACTGTTTAGTGCGAGGATCATAAAAGCGACCACCACCTGAAATAAACAACAAAAAAGGTATTTTTAAATTTATTTTCAGTTCAGTTTGTTTTTTATCGACAATTAAGTAATCATCGGATTTAAAATCAATTGAGTCATAACAAACAAAACAAGAAACACCACAGTGTGCGAGGAAGAATCGTCGCTGTCGCTGTTCAAAACATTTTCGCTGCAACAACCTCCCTCCCACTGCACCACTACAATCCCCCTCCTGTGTGTGTGTCAAATATACGATGATGATCACTTGCAACAAACAGAAGAGGAAGAAGAAGAGGAACTACTTACCCAAATCATTGTGTTCCGAAATTACAGCATTGTGTTCACTGCCCTCTATGCGTACAGGTGTCAATTGGTCTTTATTGTACTGGGCAAAGGCGTGGCTAGCACCTTCTTTTAAGAGTGCATCATTTTTCAGCAATTCACGAACATCGTTGAAAACTTCATTGAATTCACCCGGTGGAGCGTGCAGAATGAAATCCGATACAATACGTACTTTCTCTGCATCACTTATTTGTGTTGGTTCCATAACTTCTTCCTGATGGTAATTCTTCTATTCTATACTTTCTATATTTACTTATTTGTACGTTATCTCCTTTCTTGTGTTGGCCGTGTATTGGTCGGTGTTGTTGTTGAGGAAAAAATAGAGTTGCAACTTCTTTTCTCTGCAACCGGGAAATTTTGTGATGAAAACACTTCAATAAATTATGTAAATCCTCTATTGCCGTGAAAGGAGGTTTGAGATATTTTTAGAATTCAATGATTTACACCAAAGTAACATAGGAATTTAATTTTGGGCTATGGCTATGTTCCAAAAAAATCTTTATCGTTAAAATTTACTCTGATGACAAATCTTCATAGGGATAACTAACTCGAGTGTGTTCGTTGATTCCGTCATTGTCGATACATTCGCAGCTGTGTTTCTTAATTCCACTGTGGTAGACACTACGCAGATGATTTTCTGGGATTCCGCCATTGCCTCCATTTTCGCAAATTTTAGTCGATGGATGGATAAAAACGATAATCGACTTTTCATGAATCCACAACAAAAGGTGTGTTCGTTTACTCAACAATTTGTACAAATTTGTACAAGTCCAGTAACTTCTTGTAATCGGCTAAGGTCTTTTGCATTGTACTGTTGTACTGTAGAGTAAACGAACAACATCCAGTAACAATTTGTACAAATTTTGAGTAAACGAACACACCTAAAGATTAGGTCTGTTCGATAAACCAAAAGTGTGCACAAACTTAAGTCTTATGCCAGACTATGAAATTTTCATTAACATGAAAATGAGTTTATAGGTAAGAGGTGTGAAGAGGGTGAAACTCTGTACACAAGGTTCTGTAATTTGAAATTATTCTTTGTGTTTAAATTCGTAAATCTCAAACCAATGCAAAGCAATGAAAATATCAAAATTTTCATATGATTTCATACATGTGTGTGGACGTCAATGAAAATTTCAAAGAGAATATCAACGAATTTTCTAATGAAAATTTTCATAGTCTGGCATAAGACTTAACAAAATGCTGTTCGATAACAAACTTGTTCCCTAAAAGAGAAATGAGAAGTTGCAAGTACTTACAAATATCTTTTGCTTGTGAAGTTATCGAACAGATCTATTATATGTAGGAGTGGGAGATGACGACCTCTGCTGACAAAACTGTGTATCAAAAATCCAATTAAATTGACCGCATATATTTGAAACCCAGTGGATTTATTAAATTCGGTTAAATGCAAATGGGGTAAAATACAAGATCGAGTCAAGAAAAATCGACTACAACAAAATTTCTGAAATACCTACGAGATATAAAAATGTTTACATTTTCGCCATGTTAATATTAAAGCTTTTTGTCGGATTGTCCTTCTTTATGGCTATATCACACAATATGTATGTATACCCAAGTTATAACATACATACATGTGAAAAAGCAATGGAATTGAATAAGGGAAACCAATAAGTACTTCCATTGAGCTAATATCAAGCAGCTGCCCTTACTGATGTGAGAAGAGTCTTCCTGTTTGGGATCATGAATATATAGGTTTATGAGCCCGAGCTCAGCGATACTTATAAACCCAATTGTATAAATAATCGTAAACATTAATTGTAAATAGTAACACAAACAAATTTAGAAAAAATCAAATGAAAATATTTTATTAAAATAAACTTATAGCAAAATGACCATGCACAATCCAGCTGCCAATTACATTTTTTCAAAAGTTTCAGTAAAATTACACGTTAGACAGGTGTGCGTATATGTATCATCATCTTCATTGTACGTTTCTTCTCCATACTCGTGGACATGGGCTTTTTTCGTTTCCTTCGTGTACAAGCTGCTACGTACCTCCATTCTCAGCTGTTTCATTTCTTTATTGTATTTACGGATTTTACCAACCTCCCTTTTTTCAATGCGATTTTCATGCTGTTTCATCAATTCTTCTTCACTTCCCCAAACTTCTAGTGCCCGTTTTTGTACTTGTAGATGAAGATAGAGCTTCATTTCACCCCAACGCACATTGTGAGGATTTTTCCGACTAATATAACGTAATGGTGGGTCTCGTTTATCGAAATCACAATCTTTTAATAAATATTCAGCTTTTGCTTCGGTTCTAGTTATTAGCGAGTGTTCACCATCTTGATCACGACATTTATCACAAACCGAATGGCTGAAATTGTTCATTAGAAAGGAATCGGCAAACATTTCCCCACATTCCAAGCATTCATCATATTTAACGGGAATATTTATGGCATCATCCACGAGTTTGGGTGTATCAGATGAATCGGTGAAACCACCATTCGCATTGGCGTTTGCTTTGGATCCAATCGCAGGTTGTTCAATCAAGAAACCACCGCCACTGTCTACATATTTTGTTCCTTGTACCTTAATGACTGAGTTGGTGGCTTCACCAGTATTAACATCCCTAATGGGAAAATCATATAGAATAAATACAGGACTATATTATGGAGTACGGGCTTGAATTATTACATATCGCACCTGTTCAACAAAAGGGTAATAATTCAAAATTTTGAGATTTTTCTTTTTTATAAAAACGATCCAAAACCCCATTAGTTTGTCTACTCTATTGTCAAAAATACCGTTTAGTCACTCTTCATATCCCAAGAGCCAACAAGAGACTTGTTTCTTATTTAAATCGAAATTTTGGAGCAAGTTGAGTTTAAGCATTAAGCTCGGATAAAATTATAATTGTTTTCTATATAACCGGCCTTCGGCCGGGGATTTAAGACTTTCTGCTATGGACAGGAGCCAATCTAGGGAACGGGAGCAACATTCTTTTAAATTAAAATTTTTCTATAGCCGACATTTAACAAGGGAATTTTCGGAACTTCGGAAGCCCATATCTCGGGAAGTATGGACTTCCGCAGAAATGTTATATATATTTGTGATCAGGGTAACGAGACCTACCTGTCGAAAAAATTTGGTCCCGATCCGAGCTTAATGCTTAAACTCATCTTAAGCCGAAATTTTTTCAACAACTCCTTTGATGAACAGATGTGACATTTAGTCGTATAGAAATTGTTCCTTGGGGCGGAAACTCTTATTTGCCCAAGATGTAAGTTTCAAACGATTGCATTAATCCTGCCCGTACTGTACAATTACCAATTCTGTCTGCATGTACTTACTTTTTTGACAAAGAATAGGGATGACTTACTAATTTAGCCTGCCGTAAACTCAAAGCTTTTAAACGATTTCTTTCTATTCGTGCCTTCTGTGCCTCTGTTAACGGTTTTTCAGATGCCTCTGTTTCAGACATGTTTTTAATAATTTTTTGCGTGCAAAAATAACTGTTTCGGTTTCTGGCAGTGATTTGGTGTATAAACAAAACTAAAATCTTCTTCTTCTCCGGTATTCATTCACTGCGAAATGATAGCACCGATTATTGATTATGTGGCCCTCACACCATACAAATTTATGATATTTCGCAACATTCTTGAACTAGAACGCATTTAACACTTCCACTTAAAACGGTTTTTTGAGAGTTTACGTCATTTACATTCTTGAACTAGAACGCATTTAACACTTCCACTTAAAACGGTTTTTTGAGAGTTTACGTCATTTATTTGACAGATATTGTATGGAATTGACAACTTAAATGATGCATGTTTTATAAAACACGTTAAATGTAAAATGGGTTTTCGTTTAGACCAGTAGTGGAATTCTGGAACTCGTTTTTTGAGTTACAGACAAAAATCGGTAACATTAAAACGCAAAATTATGAATGAAAAGTATCAATAAAAGTTGACAGCATTGTTGCTATATTAGAGAATTCCACTACTGGTTTTGAATTGGCTACTATAGGGTGTTTTTTAAGAACTTTAAATTGTAAAAAGTAACACAAAAAATTAAATTTTGATGAAACTTTTTTTTATTTGTTTCAGTATACTCTGACAAATCATCATGAATAGACTCACGCTTGAACAACGCTACGAAATTATCCAAATTTACTTTGAAAATCAGTCGTCGATTCGCGCAACTAGAGACGACTTCGTCATTTGTATGGCGTACATAATCGTCCATCTGAACAAGCCATAACGGGTTTGTTAATAAGCAAAATTGCCGCATATGGAGTGAGACCAATCCACAAGAGACCCTACAGACACCATTACATCCAGAAAAATTCACCGTATGGTGCGGTTTTCACGCTGGTGGCATCATCGGACCTTATTTCTTCAAAAATGAGGCCGGAGATCGCGTTACGGTCAATGGAGATCGTTACCGCACCATGATCAATGATTTTTTGTTTGAAAATATGGATGACATTGATCCGGAGGAGATGTGGTTTCAACAGGATGGCGCTACGTGTCATACGGCGAACGCAACCATCGACTTATTGAAATCAAAATTTGACGACAAATTGATTTCGAGAAGTGGACCTGTCAATTGGCCTCCAAGGTCGTGCGATTTGACACCTCTCGATTATTTCCTGTGGGGCTACGTGAAGTCACTGGTTTATGATGACAAACCAGCAACAATTGATGCCTTGGAGGCCAGCATTGTTCGTGTTATTCGTGACATACGGCCAGCAGTGCTCGAAAAAGTGGCCAAAAATTGGACGTCCAGAATGCACTTCGTCAAGAACAGCCGCGGTGCCCATATGCCCGAAATCATTTTCAAATGTTAATGCCACGTATTGATCTTTCAAATAAAAAAAATTTTGATTACAATTTAATTTTTTGTGTTATTTTTACAATTTCAAGTTCTATCGGACTTAAAAAAACACCCTATAGTATTTCACATCATAGCGCAGGGTCAATTCTGGTGCTGTGAAAGTGTCATCAAAAACGAATGATATTGCTACGATTAGAGCTGGCAAACCATCGATATTTTCAATATAATGTTTTAAAATATCGATTGCTATCGATATTATCGTTTAGTTGTCATCGTCATTAATTTGGAGATGAAAATGGCGGAAATGTCAATGATTTTCTTGAAATTATGCAAAAGTAGTTCACAGAAATGTTAAGGAGAATAAACAACTGATTTTATTTTATAAAAATGTAAAAGAAAATGCATTTTATTTTACCGAAAAATGTGTACGTGTGACTACTGACGTACTTTCTTACACACACATAACCGAAAAGCAGCGAAATTTCTATTTATTTCAATAGATTTCAGGTTAGGGGTGTTTATTCCGATAATATCGATAGGCAAAACTATCTATCGATATTGAATTTGTAAATAATAATCGATATTATCGATTTTTTGTCAGCTCTAGCTACGATGTGCTGTTTTCAAAAACGAAAACTGTTGCTGTACTATGCTACGAACATTGAAGTAGCGCAACACATAGCATAGTCATCAAAATCAAAAACGAATGCTATTGCTATGCTGTTATCAAAAACAACAACTTTTGCTGTGAACATTGAAGTAGCACAGTGCACGTGCTTAAGGCCTCAGCACATACGGTCCGTTGTGAGTCGCGTCACGCGTTAACCCTTCGTTGGACACATATTCCCAGCAAAAAAGTTTTGAAGTAGTACAATGCAGTAGAGCTGGCAAACCACCGATATTCCCAACATTAAGCATAGTACACACGGTCCAACAAAACTGACAGTCAACGTACTTTTACGGCAATTTTCTGGCAAATAAAAACTTTTTGTTAGCTAAAAATGATTGAAATACAACATTTAAGGTATAATTTAGTGATTAGGAAAGTAATTATTCAGCTAGACTTTGATATTAACGAAATAGACCTCGATGACTGTCAGTTTTGTTGGATCGTGTGTACTATGCTTTAGATATTTTCGATATAATATTTTTAAATATCGATTGCTATCGATATTATCGTTAAGTTGTCAACACCATTACTTTGGAGTTGGAAATGGCGGAAATGTCAATGCTTTTCTTAATGCTAAGTTTACATTTACGAGATCCACTCGATTTCAACTGTCAATTCCATAGCTCAAACGTCAAATGAAATCTCATGTGAAATCCATTGGATTTCATTTGACGTTTAACCTATGGATTTGACAGTTGAAATCGAGTGGATTTCGTAAATGTAAACCAAGCATAACATTTTGCACAAGTAGTTCACAGAAATGTAAAGCATAGTACACACGGTCTAACAAAACTGACAGTCAACGTACTTTTACGGCAATTTTCTGGCAAATAAAAACTTTTTAAACTAAAAACGATTGAAATACTACATTTAAGGTATAATTTAGTGATTAGGAAGGTGATTATTTAGCTAGACTTTGATATTAACGAAATAGACCTCGATGACTGTCAGTTTTGTTGGACCCTGTGTACTATGCTTAAAGGAGAATAAAGAATTGCTTTTTTTATAAAAATATTAAAAAAAATACATTTTACTTTTCCGAAAAATGTGACGTGTGACTACGTACTTACTTTCTCACACACGTCTCGACCTATCACAAATGACAAGGGAGGAGCGAAAAAAGTGAAGAAGGGTTCACAAGTTGGAAAATTGAAAATAGTGCCGCATTTTGTGAACCCTTGAAAATATAATTTGTGTTGCCATATCGTTATTTTATTTACAAACGATTTTGCAATATCTAAATAATGGTAATTTTTTATAAAACACTACTATATTTTAAATTAAATTAATATTTCTAAAACAAAAAATACTTTTTATCAAAGACATAAATACAACTAAGACTAGACAAAATGCATGCAACAAAAAAATGTTTACGAAACTTTGTATAGAAACATTACCCTTAACAGGTTGCAGTTAATTCAAAATCGCAACCAAGGAGGAACATTTCATGTAATGGTATCAGAAACGAAATTTATGAATTCAAGGATCTATTCAAGAATAATTCTATGTCAATTGGATCGGTAAATTCGGTTAAATACGTAAAAATGTATAAAAGAAAAAAATGTTATATCACCATATCGTGATATAACATTATGTTAAATTCAAAAGCCATTCACTGAAGAATGATAGCAAACAAAATGTCTTATCTTGTTGTATTTATGTCTTTGTTTTTATCAACAATCCACTTTAAAAATACCTGGTAATTGATAAAAAATTACTAAATGTTTGACATGTGGCAGCATCTGTAACAGCTGCTTTTTTTTATTTTGACAAATATGTAAAAATTGTTTATTTACGCCCGAAGAATTTCTGCAATTTGCAAAAAGTGATCAAACATCGTTTAAAGGTCATTAAATGGCAAAAAGAAATGAAAATGTTTAATATTGCATTTTGGATGATGGCCGAAACGACAAACGCTGAGGAATACAAAGAAAATCAAGCAAAATTTTGTGGAAGTTGTTCCATGCGATGTCAATATCTCACTGAATCTTTTGTATTAGTTCAAATGAAGTTGTGAATGATCCCATCTTCAGCCTTTGAAGGAATTTCAAGAATTGTAAATAAATACAATACGGAAACATCCGATATTTTCACCAGCATTAGGACCAATTTTATGAATGCTAAGTACAATTCAATTAAATCCCTTTCTTCAACATTTAAAACAATTTCATAATGTTATGTTTTTATTTACAATATTTTTATATTTAACTTTATGAATTTAATCCTTCATATTTTCACTCCTTCTTGATGCCATCCAAAATGATTTGGATCTTTTTGTGGGTAACGGTCTTGTAAAAAGAATGGGCGAAGGTGGTAAAAAGGTGACATATCACTTGCACTCATGGTTAAATAGCATCTTTGGCATCGAATATTTTGCTGGGAACCTTAGCGAACAAAGAACAATTCAAAGGCACTTACGATATGTCACTCGAGTTGCCGCAAAGTTTGTAAGTACCTACATGCATATGTACATTAATTGGGTCCTCTCCCATTCTTGTTGCCATCCTATGATTCTGAACCGCTTCCCATATCTGAAAAATATTGGCCAACTTCAACTCCGCCTCCAAATTACGCCAAACCCGATTGAGGTCTTCCTTGCTTCATCAAAATACGGATGAACATGTACGGTTGCCAAAAGAATTTCTAATTGTTTTTTATTTGTTACTTTCAACGTAAAACACATATAAATGCAATTAATTATCATTACAAATGCAAAATATTCGTTTTCGTCGATTTTTTGCTATAAAAAAATTTCCATATTTACATTTTTTTGTTCAACTCACCTTGAATTCTGTAGTGAGAGAAAATTGCCTCACATTCTCACTTTTTTGACATTTATGATAGCTACTTTTCTCACGAACGTGAGTTTTGTTCTCCCTTATGATGTTTATAATAAGGGAGGAGGCGAGAGTGAGAAAACTCACGGTGAGATGATGTTTATGATTGGGCTGTTTAGGTTGGGGGTTTTTGTTCCGATAATATCGATAGGGAAAACCATCTATCGACATTTAATTTAAAAAAAAAATAATCGATTTTATCGATAGTGCCATCGATTTTTTGCCAGCTCTACAATGCAGAGTTATGATTTCATTACATCTTTCGATGCAATCTACACGGAGTTATGAAAAATGCACTCCGTTGCTGCAACAAAAAAAATTTAGTTCACATTGTTTACACATTTTGGTAAACATTCCCTCTGTTCCAGAACCTGCAAGAAGCTACTATTTTTTACTACGATAACATTTTTTCCTTTATGTTATCGGAAAAAATAGTAAATATTAGTAGATTCTTGCAGTACTGGAACATACCAAATGTGAAAAAAATATTAAATTAATTTTTTACAAGGATATTTTCCATTGTGTTTCCGTACTTTTTAATGGTAATGTTAGAAAAACGAGCGAATTGTCAAAAATTTCTTTCCCATAGAAATTTCCTAAAAAATACGGGAATGAAAAAATGACGGAAATTGCAAAAACTCCAGCAGAAATGTCAAAATCAACGTATCAGCTATCGTATTTAGACGCAAATGAACATGTTGTTAGTTTCTACTAGGTTAAAATTATATGGCAGAAAACAGGAGAAGAGGGTGTTAATTGGCGCTATTTTTGTTTAGAGAGAAGTGATAGTCTTGCTAGTTTTCGGAGTACGGGAACGTATTTTTAGCACTAAACGGGAAGACTACTGCAAGTAGTAATATTTTGCAGGTTCTGAACATAACTTTTATCTATCAAAATTTATTATTATGAGATCTGTTCCAGAACATAAAGGAAAAATTGTTATCGAAGTAAAAATTTGTAAATTCTTGCAGGATCTGGAACAGAGCAATGATGTCTCAACGATAAAATCATTTTTTTATTTTTTCATTTGTTAGTACTATAAATAATTAATACGACATATAGATAATTTTACGATAATTTTCGAAATAAAGTTGTAAAGTTATATATTGTCGTATATTTTTGATGACTAATTCAATTTACAACAACTTGTTTTGAAAGTTGTGATATGTTCGAAATCAATAAAAAAATAAGTGTAAATACCGGGGTGTATTTCAGGATTTCGTGAACTCCAGTGGATTTTAGTGCGCAAGTGTAAACTTGGCATATGTATGTATGTAAATCAGGGTTGTATTTTAGGACAAATTGCCTTGTATTTAAAAGAAATGTGCTCAGCAATTATTCAGAACGTTTATAGAGAAATTATTCTGCAGCCGAAATACTCAGAAATGTGTTTAGCAATTTTTGAGGTGACTTTTTCAGACGTTTTCATGTCGGTTACACTGACATTTGATAGTTTTTAAGGAAAATTGTCATAAAAGCCACCTTAGTCATTTTTCTATTTTGAATCTAAAGGATTCAATCTATTTCTTGTACTTTTCTTTCCCGTACTTATATTTGGTTTACATTTAAGAAATCCGCTCGATTTCAACTTTCAATTTTTTTGCGTATACGCCAAATGAAAACTCAATGGAATTGACAGTTAAAATCGAGTGGATTTCGTAAATGTAAACCAAGCATTATGCCATAAAAAAATAGGTCTGTTCGATAACCCAAAAGTTTGTACAATGCTGTTCGATAACAAACTTGTTCAATAAAAGAGAAATGAGACGTAGTTTTAAGTACTTGCAAGAACTAGCAAAAACTTTTTACTTGCGAAGTTATCGTACAGACCTAATGTTAATTTGGATCATGTTACCATCAAAATTAATATGCTGTTTATATTCAAAGACATAAATACAACAAGATAAGACATTTTGTTTGCTATCATTCTTCAGTGAATGGCTTTTGAATTTAACATAATTGGTCTGTTCCAGAACTGCAAGAATCTGCTAATTTTTACTATTTTTTCCGATAACATAAAGGAAAAAATGTTATCGTAGTAAAAAATAGTAGCTTCTTGCAGGTTCTGGAACAGAGCAAATGTTATATCACGATATGGTGATATAACATTTTTTTCTTTTATACATTTTTACGTATTTAACCGAATTTACCGATCCAATTGACATAGAATTATTCTTGAATAGATCCTTAAATTCATAAATTTCGTTTCTGATACCATTACATGAAATGTTCCTCCTTGGTTGCGATTTTGAATTAACTGCAACCTGTTAAGGGTAATGTTTCTATACAAAGTTTCGTAAACATTTTTTTGTTGCATGCATTTTGTCATGTCTTAGTTGTATTTATGTCTTTGTTATATTATAGCCTTTTGCAGGGTTAACCTTCTTTATGAGGATTTATTTGAAACATAAGCAATGGAATTGACATTTGAAACCCAGTGGGTTTGTTAAATCCGATTATATATAAACGTACTATAATGCTCTGTTCCAGAACCTGCAAAATGTTACTATTGTTTACTACGATAACAGTTTTTCCTTTATGTTATCGAAAAAAAGTAGTAAAAACTAGTAGACTTTTGGAGTTCTGGAACGGACCATAAAGGAACTGAGCTCGGCTCGAATTTTCTTTAAATATGATGTAAACGTAACATAATACTATTGCAACAGGTTCATAAAGTCAGTCTTATTGTCTAAAAATAAATACATGTTTTAAAACAACGTCATTTACATCCACATGCACATGGTATATAACAGTATATGAACAAAACACCCGTTTGCAGTTTAGATGAATCCTTTTACATAGCTCTTATATGTATGTGCGTCGCCACCTTCTCTGCATCTGTTCAACACATGTCAGCCCTCTGCTTTATTTCAGTTCAAAACTCCTTATTTTTGACTACCACCCTGCCTGGTTCGTTCGGTCAGTCATTTTCTGTGCAGTCTCTTATGTTTCTTCTGTCGATGTTGATTGCTAAATGTATGCGTCGCATGTTTGCGTTTGTGTTGTATCCGTGCTCTCTCTCATTCTGTGTATATGTGAATCCAACAACAATTCACGACGTCCGTCAACGTAGCCGAACGGCAAAGCTACATAAAATTAACAGCCGACAACCACTTCGTCTGCCAGTCCCAATTCAGTTGCGTTCAGTCCACGTCGGCGTTTACGTCTTCGCTCGGTAAATGGTGTTGTGCTCGTTCCGTCGTGTTCGACAGTAGAATAGAGAAATTACTTTGTACAAAATAAAAAGAAAAGGAAAAAAATAACATCATCCATAAACTGAGTTTTTTACAATTGGATTTCTTTGGTGGAGCAAAAAAAAAAGAAAACAAATTTTGTGGTTCAAAATAGCGAATTGGTGCTGTGCAGTAGCAGTAGAAAGAAGAGTGCCAGCCATCATCACCTAATCATTTTTTTGAGTAAGAACAAAAAACAAACAGTCATTGACGTTGTGATTACGACGGATACAGCAGGCAGGCAGTAGTCACTGGTACAGCCAGCTTACTTTTTTTATTGTTGGTGCCGTCTTTTTGATAGGAGAAAATTTAGGCGCTTAACTTTGCTGCATCGCCAACAATTGGAAAACAAAAGAAACGGGACTGAGGCTCCCATCATTCTTATCAGAAGAAAGAAGGCAGAACAAAAGAACTGCAGCTTACGCCTTATCCACAACAAAAAAAGAAAGGAGACTGAGGCCACTGCAACAACGGCGACGATTCTCCTCTCAACATGGATGCCAAAATCGATCCAGCTTTGGAACAGCAGTTCGACTTAAATCTCATCGAAGCTGTTAAAATGAATCCCGTCATTTATGATCGTTCACATTTCAATTATAAACATTTTGTGCGTAAGGCTCAGACCTGGAAACAAATAGCTGAATCTTTGGGAGTTCCAGGTAAGGATTTTTTGGAGGAATACATGTACATATTTTACAATAGGAAACATCACATGTGTTTGTGTGTGTCCACATATTTAATGTGGATATTTAAATCAGCACATTATTTGAAAACTGCTAGATATGAACATTGAATGGATATCCCCAACTTGTAGTTACACACACACACGCAAACATCTTATGAATTTTTTAATATCTGTGTGTCGATTTATGAACATATTTTTTTATCATTTTATTACTTGTTTTGCTGTAATACATGAAAATGTACAGCTCACAACATTGAAAATTTAAAATAATTGTGTATCTACAACAAAAACGGTTTGGGAGGGACGAACACACAATTCAAAAACTATCACTACATCCGCGTATACACACACATTCGTGCACCACCCATGTGATTTTTTTTTTTTTTGATATTCCTCTTAATGTAAATCACATTAACCCTGTAATTCAACTTTATTATTTAAAACTTTGTTTTCTGATGGAAAATAATCCAACCGCTTTGTACAATACAATGATTGCAATAACGTATAGCTGTCAGCCTTTTAGATAATTTCTAACCGACAGTACTGTTCCAAACACAAAAAACCTCTCGAGGTCTATATTGCTGCTTTGCTTTGTAATAACACAACGAAGCAACATCAACGGCACAACGACTTGTTCAGCGTTTTTGGGTTAGAGGGGGAAACATTTGTAGTCGCAGAGAGGAGAGTAACCAGAAACAAGCTAGCCAGCCGAGACGGAAGACAGGCAGAAAGACAAACGACAAAGTCGCCGTGTATATACTGTGTCGCTTCTGCTACATCTACAGTAGGGTAGTACATACATGTGTGCGTACGTGTGTGTTGATGTACATCTGTCGCTTTCATTTTACAGAGCCCCCAGCCAGCCAATCAACCACCATTTACGAGTTGTTGTGTGACTGGCTTGCTTTGCTGCTAACCGTGTCGCGCGTTGTGAATAGTCAGCCAACTCGTTGTTGATGGTCGTTCGGTCTCGGCTCGTCTCTTTTCGTGTGTTCATTAACGTTGTTTTTTAACGCAGCTGTACTTTTTATGTGCTGTCTGTAGTTTTGACGACGTTATCGTATTCGTTGTGTTCAGTATGTTTTTGTTGTTTTTTTGTTTTCTGCCTTTCTCTTCACCTCTTCCTAGCAATACTTTCCCCCTTCATGCGATAGCTCTTTATGTTATTGTTTACAATGTCTGGATGCGAGGGGGTGGGGATGCATTACACGTGCCACTGGGAAAAATTTCTGTTTTGAATTTCACATAGAAATGCATCTCCACCAGAAATAATTTTTGTTTTCATAGCTAGCCAGTATGATGCAGCGCTGCTAAGTCCAATTTTTAGTTCTCTTTTTTTTGCAGCGCATGAAACGCATACCATCTTTATTTTTAGGCAGCAAACACCAACAAATGCTCTTATTGTCATCATGATGACGAGCAGGAACTGAGCTAAATGTCATGTTTTTTTTTCTTATTTGTTAGGACAGGTCGGGGGAGATCTTTGGGGCGTTGGGTAGTTGATGCGGATGTGTTGTGGTAGTATTTCATTTGACAAAATCTGGTCAATCAAATATACCTGATAAACATGCCCCCCTACAGTGGGCATGGAAAACTATACTCACACTCTTCTCTATAGCGAATAGTTTAATAACACGTAAATTTGTATGTATTCTCTTTACAACGAATTTTCTCTATAGCGTATTAAATCTTCGTCCCTTTAGCTACATACAGTATGCAAAGTTCATATTCGTACACCCATAAAAACTGCATAAAATCGTTGTTAATTACATACATATTTATGGTCTGTTCCTTTACTTTTGAAAATAGTAAAACTGGTAAAAGTTGTAAATTGCTCCCATATGAATTGTATTGTGTCTGAAGTAAAAAAGGAACGCTTTTCGAATAAAAAGTGGTAAAACTTAAAGATTCTTGCACGTAAAGGAACAGAGCTTTCATATGCAAATGTTAAACAATTGATGGGAATTACTATGAAGGCGTCATCTATACCTAAATGACGGAATAAATTAAAAATTCGTTTTGATATTTTTAAATCTTTCCTCTTCATAGTAATAACCATCAATTGTTTCATATTTGCATAAAAATGGTGAATAAATAACGATATTATTCAATTATGAGGCGTGTACATACGAACTTTGCATACTGTACTTCATAGAGAAGTTTGACTGTAATTCACATTGCAGTGCTAACACGTACAATGCTACGTTTACATCATAGTGGAATAATAAGGTCCAACGCCAAAAACAGCTGATCTTCATACCAGTTGTCAAAATGCGTTATTGTGAATAAAATCACATACAAAATGTAAACAAGCAATTCACAGTAATACATTATTGCAAGCAAATTTGACGTTTGACATGATTTGATGTAACACCTTCTTATTCCACCATACATTTAAAATGATCTTTAATACCCCGGTTACACTTAACCGGATTAACCCAGTGGGTTTGGATTTCAAATGTCAATTCCATAGCGCAAACCATGGTACAATAATTCTTAGGTAGGCCACAGCTAACAGCTGATTACAATTTTTTTTTTTTTGTTATGGCTTAATCTGTCAAAACCGTGTTGACATGCAGAGTTGATATTTATTATTGATCAAAAAAATTCAACTCTGTTTTGTTTTCATTTCAACATTTCGTTCTTCTTCTTCTTTGTATACTCATCCGTTATCATTCATCAAAACAATTTTGACGTTTTAAGCCATAGCGACAGGGTTGTATTTTTTTGGCGATTCTCATACCTGGCCTACCTATGAATTATTGTACCATGGCGCAAACGTAAAATAAATCCTCTCGAAGTGGGTTAACCCGGCAAAAAACTGTAAAAAAGTGTAACCGTACTATAAGCTGAAAACAGATACAACGTTTGAGTAAAGTCTTGTATCATTTCATCTGCCAGAAATGACACAAAACTTTACTCAAACGTTGGATGTGTTTTCAGCTTTAGTCCGGATTTACATAAGGCAATTTGCTCTTGTTGTGTTACACTTAACCGGATTAACCCAGTGGTGGTTTGGGTTTCAAACGTCAATTCCATAGCGCAAACGTCAAAAAACTCTAATGTAAGCGTACTATAAGAAAGGGAAGGAAAGATAAATTACACAGTACGTTCACACATCACTGGATTTAGTTAATCCAGTGGGTTTCAATAGTCAAATCCATTGCGTAGAGTACGTCTAAAAAATCCTCATAAAGGAGATTAATAGCCGGTGTATATTATAGCTTTTTGTCGGGTTAACCTTCTTTATGACGATTTATTTGGCGTATACACAATGGGATTGACGTTGAAACCTAGTGGGTTTATTAAATTCGGTTATATGTAAACCTCCTAAAAAACCGCCAAAAGCTCAAATGCGGAATTCGATTCGATAGAGTACCTATTTACTCTTGAATGAAAATAAAACGAACTACAGATGGGCGCATTATGTGTTGCTGAATAGACAGTTCCTGCTGACATGTTATCAGCCGAGTCACCCTCACCCTAAAGCTAAAAGCACATCCAACGTTTGAGTAAAGTTTTGTATTGTTTCTGGTAGAAGAATAAAGAAAAAGTGAAACTTGGGTGCATTTTGTCTTTTATTCATCTACCAGAAATGACACAAAACTTTACTCAAATGTTGGATGCGTATTGGGAGCGGATTTTCCTAGTAAAACTCATTCCACACTGGCACAACTAAGGTCCGATTATAGCAGCATTATCAACTCCTACAGAGTTCGCATTGCTACCAATATTTTAAACAGGTGGTCCCATAAACCTCCCCGGGGCACTGGAGACTTCTCTCATATCAATGAGTGCATGCCAATTCAAATTAGTTCAATTATATGGGACCTAATTTGTATCGCCGAGTCTGAACGGCGTGTATTACGAAACCATTTATGGAGAAGTTGTACATGGCTGGAATACTAAGGAAATGTCGCCAATATTACGCTGAGGGGTATTTTGTCACCGTTGGAAATATGATGTTTTTGCCCGGTCTGCGAATCGAAACTGGGCGACAGAGTGCAAAGCGGACGTGCTTACCATTGCTCCACGGTGACAATCCAGTATTTACGCAAATGCCTGTCCTCACCCACGAATTTAATTCCTTCGACTTGGGAACTCCTTTCCTTTACCGACCCACCGCAGAAAATTATGAAAAAATTACCACAGATAGTGCTTTTTATCCCGATTCGAACCATGTATTGCTTTTGTTGCGGAAATGTATACTTCCCGATATATGGGCCTCCAAAGATCCACAAAGGTCCTAGTCTAAAATGTTGGCAAACCACTGCAGAAAACTATGAAAAAATTACCAGACATAGTACTTTTTACACCGAATCCAACGAAAATATTTAATTTAAAAGAAAATGTTGTTCCCGTACCCGAGATTTGCACCTGTCCATAGGAGAAAGTCTTAAATCCCGGCCAAGGCCGACCATTTAGAGAAAAATATCTAATTTAAAAGAAAATTTTGTTTCCATTCCCGAGATTTGTACCTGTCCATAGGAGAAAGTCTTAAATAAGCCTCGACTTGTGCTTACGGCAAAGCATTTTAATTGGCAACATCCATTCCTATTCACACAGTCCTTTTATGAATCTACATAACAATTCTTTAAATTATCTAAACAAAAATATATAATACCGTTTCCATTTCTTCTCTCTCTTTACAGAACAAAAATGTACAAAACGTTGGAAAAGTCTGCGTGACAAATTTGCCCGCGAACTGAAAATCAGTCAAGATTCGCGATGGCGTTATTTCAAGCAAATGTCATTTCTAATGGAATCAATACGCCAGTATCGTGAATCATTGTTGGGCAAAGTATCATCGGCCGGCATACCTGCCAATACTACAAACACAGTTACGGCCCAGGTGGAGGCACCCCAACAAACCCATCAACATCAGCAGTCACAGCAACAAGTAGTTGATTTGTTTACAACACCGTTTAATGGCAGTGCCACAATAACAACACAATCACTGACAGGACATCCACATGGTATGTAGTTGCTGCTAACACTATTTTATTTGGCCAACAATTTACCTCAAACTCCTTCTCGTATTACCTCTCATTACAGCTATTGTCCTTACTGGCGACGCTGCACAATTGGCTGCTGCCAACAATGCCGTTAAAGACCAAAAGACCTACTATTATGAGCCCGTAATGAAACGTGAACGCATTGTTGAAGATGATCAGCAACAACAGCAGCAGCAGCAACAACAACAGGCAGCGCAGCAACAACAACAGCATCATTCTGATATGCTGAGCTCCATAAAAATCTTCCAAAACAGCATTAGCCAAAATGTTAGCGCCGAAGACCAGTCCTTTGGTGTGGTTGTCACTGATATGTTAAATACGCTGGGCGTACGACAGAAAGCAGAGGCCAAAGTTCACATAATAAAATATCTCACCGATATGCAATTGTTGGCTCAACACAACAAGTACTGAGATACGGTTATAACATTAACAGACAAAACATGCACAACAATGTTCTCATTCGTGCCACATCACTCGGCCAATACCACAACCACCAATAACACAACAGTAGACAAAGTCGTCGCCATAGATGCTACAGCTGATGCGCGAGGTACAGAGGAGCTTGAAAACCACAACCACGACGACTAACTGATGAGCCATGGATAGCTGAGAGTGCAGAACATTGGCATGCCATTAAACACGAACATACAATAAATAAATTTTACTAGTCGGAAAATCTTCAAAAGATGTTAAGACTAGGGCAATTGCAACTCGCGTTGATGTGTTCGGCGGTGTGATATTTATAAATAACTTATATATATTTTTTGCATTTGTAAAAGGCAACTAACTATCCTTGTGTTATGATGTAATCTTCTATACGGATGATACGGATTAATAAGACAGAGAATATAATAAGACAGTACTGCCATATATAGAATATAAAACCATATAAAAAGAAAAACATGTGAGTGCTGGGCTTGTATTGTGTTTATGCCGCGCAATACCACAACAATTATGTAAATATTTTTTTTTTTTAAATAGTAAAACAAAAACAACTTTTACTTTTAAGATTTCTTAATACGTAATGTGTAACTTTATTACTACCTAGATAATAAGTATTTAATCATACAAAAATACATACTGCTAAATATGTAGACAAAAAAACTGATAGTTTTTCTATTTTCAAGCAATTGTCGTCAATTAGCTGTGGATTACTTACTACTCTCAAGAAGACCCCTTTGAAGATGCTTTCTATTTATAGAAGACCCTTTGAAGGGGCTTCTATCCATAGATAACCTCTTCGAAGGTGCATTTATCTTTAGAAAGCACCTTTGAAGGGACTTCTATCTATAGAAGACTCATTTGAAGATTCTTCTTTCTATAAGGTATCTCTTTGAAAGGGCTTTTTTCTATAAGAGATTTCTAACTATAGAAGACTCCTTTGAAGGGGCTTCTATCTATAGAAGACCCCTTTGAAGGGACTTCTATCTATAAAGACGCTTCTATTTATAAAACATCCTTTGGAGGGGTTTTATAAAATACCTTTTTAAAGGGGCTTCTATCTTGGCAGACACCTTTGAAGAGACTTCTAACTATAGGAGATCCCTTTGAAGGAACTTTCATTTATAGAATACCGTTTTGAAGTGGCTTCCATCTTTAGATTACCCATCCTAAAAGGGTTTCTCTCTATAAAATATTTCTGTGTACAGAAAACTACTATGAAGGGTATTCAACCTATGGAATACCCCATTCGATGAGTTTTTTTCTACAGAATACCTCTTTGAAGACGTTTCTGTCTATAAAGGACTCCCTTGAAGGGTCTTCTACTTATAGAAGATTCCTTCCTATTCTACCTATAGATGAGGGGTTCCTCTAAGTGTTGTGTTTGTGAAGTCATCCATACTTTCCTCTATTTTGTAAACTAACGCCTTTCTCTATTTTGTGATGCTGCCATCTTTGTTTTCTATAACAACTCCCCACATTCTAACACCTTTCTTTTCTCATTTCTCTCTACTAAATCCTTATATCATAGTTGTAGTTTTCAGGATGAACATTTGGGAATCGTTCAAGTCCTTTTCAATAATCTTATGAGTGGAATATTGAAGAGTATAGCATACTTGTAGGCGTGACATTGTTTGACTGCCTTCAAGAAGGTTGCCACGTCATTATAAATGCACAAACAAAAGAAAAACAGTCACCATTGGTTTTACACCATAACAACGGTTAGCGCCATCTAATGTCAATTTTTGACAACGTAATGTGTTATTTTACTCAGTACACCAACCTTTTAGTTTCACACATAAATAAAATCCACATAATCAGGTGGCGCTCCAGAACATAAACAAAAATGGCTGCAACATATCCCAGCAAAAAGTTTGCATCCGCGGATGCAGTTGAATCACTTCAAGTGTACAGTACATTTGCCGTTGGAGTACATCCTAGCAAACAAGTTTGGAAGTAGTGCAATGCAGAGTTATGATTTCACAACATCTTTGAATGCAGTCCACACGGAGTTATGAAAAATGCACTCCGTTCGATACATTTTAGAAGCACTATCTTAAAGATCCCTACAGGCACAAACCAATTTTGTGATCCCTTCAAAAGACGTCGCAGCCTTTTTTCCAAATATAAAAAAGAGTGTCTAAAATTCTAAGAATTTGTTAAAAAAATAAAGAATTACAAACTAAATTTGCGAACATTGCGATAATTCACAAGACGGAAATTAGTTTTGGAGTGCAGTTGGAGTAAATTTCGAAATTTGAGCTGGAGTGGGAGGACAATATGTATAAAACCCTTTGGATGATGAAGCAAAATCAATTGCGATGGCATAAAATGCAGAGCAGAGGAAGTAAACTCGGTCACGATTAAATTTAACGGAGTATTTGTATAATTTGTGCTTATGGTATAAAGTTCTTAATATTATTGTTTTAAACAAATAATAAATACATTTTATTTATTCTGGGATATTTTGCAATGGCTTGCATTTTTTAGCATCTTTAAGCTGGGTACACATTGTCAGTTTTGAATGTCGATATTTCGCAATTATCGATAACTGTCAAACCGTCCAGCAACCACAAAACATTTTGTGGTTGCATGATGAATGACAAAAATGAACGGCCACACTAAATGCAATCCAAAACACTGCATCAAATGTAGTGATTTGTATCGAAAATGGACTGCACGCCAGCTGTGTGCTGTGGAAGCAAAATTGAGTGCATCCTAGCTGCGCTCTCTTGTAAAATTCATAAGTGAATTCATACCCAGCAAAAAGTTTGCATTCGCGGATGCAGTTGAATCACTACAAGTGTACAGTACAAGTGCCGAAAATTAGTAGATTATTGCAGTACTGGAACAGACCATTTATATTTGTATGTCTTTGGTTATCTCTTTGACCGAGGTTCATTTACTAGGAGTTTACTCCAGACAGTTTGTCTTCAAATACAACTCTAATTTACTAACACATTCATACATTTGATGGCTGTCTCGATAACATAAAGGAAAAAATGGTTATCGTAGTAAGAATTTGTAGATTCTTGCATGTTCTGGAACTGGCATTATTTCTCTTTTCCAGATCTTGCAAGAAGCTACTACTTTTTCCTACGATAACATGTTTTCCTTTATGTTATCGAAAAAATAGTAAAAATTAGTAGATTTTTGTAGTACTGGAACAGACCACATTTGTTTATTGTCATGCAACAGTTGAACTATAGATTCCTACTTAATCGTTTTCAATCTATAGAACCACTGGTCGAACAAAAAACGTGTGGAATGTTTATATTCTGAAAGAGAAGTTGACTTCAATTTAATATCCTATAGGAAAATAAACTTTTAAAATGGAATTAACTGGAGAAAATTCTCCAAATGTGTCGGAGAATGAGGGCGACAAAGGGACCACTGAACAAAAGGCAAGAAAACGTCGTAATCCATTTAAAGTACAAAAAGAAAAGGAGGAAAAAGAACGTCGCCAAAAGAAACGTGCTCGATTAATTGTCCGTAATATGAGCTACAAAGCAAAAGAGGAGGACCTACGTAAACATTTTGAACAGTGGGGAAAGTTGGAAGAGATCAATATTCCAAAAAGACCGGATGGAAAATTGGTTGGTTGTGCATTCGTCCAATATGAGACAATTAATCAGGCTACCAAGGCCATTCTAAAAGGTAATGGTAAGGAGTTTTTGGGTCGTGTAGTGTTCATTGATTGGGCCCTTGGAAAGGATGAATATGTGGCAAAGAAACAACAAAATGTTAAAGAAGAACCCGAGGAAAAGAAACCAAAAGTGGAAATTAAAGAGGAGGATGAAAAGAAATCCCAGAAAAATAAGGCAGAAGAAAGTAGAGATGATGACGAAGACAACGACGAGGAGGATAGTGGAAATGAAAACCAAGAGGAGGATGAGGTATGTTCTGTTTTTGCAAAACTTAATTCCATTCCATGTAAAAGACAAAAGTGAATTTAAATGGGCCGATTCCGTACAGCGAGGCGAGTCGTGTCGCGTTGTCAAATGCAATTTTTCGATTCCGTATGGCAATATCGCCTGACGTCGTCAAATTTTGTCGCCGAAACGTTCATTTTCCGGCGACAACAAATTAGCTGTCGCCGTACATTTTTACTAACGAATAAAAATAAAAAAATAAAAATAACTTGTTATCGACGATTATTTTCTATCGCTGTACGTAGTGCATTTTTTAAATTTTGTCACAGAGACGATAGACGACGCGACATGACTCGCCTCGCTGTACGGAATCGGCCCATAAGTTTAAGATAAGATGATTCTCATTCGTCTTACCTTTAGTTTTTGCCATTGGTTGAAATTTCCCAAGAGGTTGAATGTTCCATGCATTACAATATCAATGGTGGCATTAGATTTCCCATAAATAATCTAACTGGTGTTTGTCTCTCTAGGATAACTCTGAAGATGATGATGAGGATAATAGTGATGAAGGAGACAGTGAAGATGATGATGAGGTTGACGAAGAAAATGACAATGAAGAAGATGACGATGAGGACAAAAAAGATATTAAATCGAAAATTAATATCGACAAAGTGAAGAAAGAGAAACGCATTTCAAACGATGTCCAAGAAGGTTGCACAGTTTTCATAAAAAATGTTCCTTTTGATGCTGAAGATGGGGATTTGCGTAAAGTTTGCCGCAAATTTGGTCCCGTTTGGTATGCCATAATCAATAGAGAACATGTATCGGGCCATTCTAAAGGAACTGCATTTGTCAAATTTAAAACTAAGGAATCTGCTGATTTGTGCTTGCAATCAGCTGGTGAATTTGTTTTAATGGATCAGGTATTGGAACCATATCCAGCATTGAGCAAAGAGGAGATACGTCAACAAAACTTGGAAAAAGATAAGAAAAATGATGGCAAAGATTCTCGAAATCTGTATCTTGCAAGAGAAGGTCTTATTATGGCAAATTCCAAGGCGGCCGAAGGTGTTTCAGCCTCTGATATGAACAAAAGACACAAGTTGGAACAGATCAAGGCACAAGTTTTGAAAAATCTAAATAGGTTTGTGATAATTTTTTTATAAATTAATATTTATTTTTTTATTTTCCCTCATGAATAATTAAATTTTTTTATACATTCAGATTTGTTTCTCGAAATCGCTTGTCAATCCACAACCTACCGCTGAACTATGATAATGACAATTTGAGAGATATGATTATAGCATACACTGGTTTCCATCCCCACGAATGTAGAGTCATGCGTGAAAATAAAATAACCCCAGATCATCCAAAAGGCAAATCAAAAGGTTTTGGTTTTATGTCCTTTAACACTCATTTGGAGGCATTGACTGCCTTGAGAAAACTCAACAATAATCCCAAAGTTTTTGGTACTCAACATGTAAGGTTTTGATTTATTTTTTTGATTTTTCCTATAATTAGAAAAACACTATTTCTATTCTTCACAGCGTCCTATCGTGGCCTTCAGTATAGAAGATCGTGCCGTCCACAAGGTCAAGGGGAAACGTCAAGAAAGATCCAAACTGAATAATCCCACATTCAAAGAAAAACTAGAAAAACGCAAAGCTTTAAAGAACGATAAAAAGGCGGGAGGCGGTAAATTCCCCATGAAAACACTACCCAAAGGACCACAAGATGACAACAAAGAAAAACTCAAGAAACACATTAAGAAATTGGAAGAAGCTCGTGCCCAAAAGAACAATAAAAACGAAAATAAGAAATCACAAGCAGCTGCCGCTGCAACGGGTGATGAATTTGTGGGTACGGAAGCTAAACAGGGTACAGTGTTACGTATGCGTTCCTTTAAAAAACTCAAAGAACAATCAGCCGATCATATGCAACGTGTAAAACAGGAGAAGAAAAAGAAGAAGCAGGAAAAAATCAAACAAATCCATTTGGCCGAGAGAAAGGCGGAAATTCGTCCCAAACAGGGACGTAAAGTGGAGAAGGATGATTTGGCTCCCTTGGTAAATAAATACAAACAAATGCTGGAGAAACATGACAATCCAAATGATGCGGGTAATGCTAAGAAACCCAAACGTACCAAATGGTATGCGGAATAGAAAAAAAAAACAATGCTTAGAAGTTAAACCAATTTTCAATACCCTATTTTTAGTCAATAATTTTATTGTTTGTTTTGTAAATACCAACCATACACACACAAAAAATGGAATAAATATTAGCTATATAATGTGTAAGAAATGTGATTGGAATGTGATTGTGGTCTAAATTGGGGTCTTAAATCTTGTATCATTTTTGGCAAAGACTAGTCATTCCTATGGGGTATAACAATATCAGCCTTAAGATAAGTATCGAAGAGACATTCACACTCATGACAAAGGCAACCCTATGAAGACAATGGATGACATAAGAGCTGATACGATATTAAGGAACGAACCTGATAGCCTTTAACCCGGGGCACAGTGCGAAATATGAGCACTTTAGCGGAACTTTACTAATAACTTTTAAAGTAAAGGGCGCAGATTCCTAAAATTTTGCAAAAATGTTTCTTATATTAGTGGATATTGTGGGGCTTAAATTGGGCCACATAGGCCCGCGGTTTCCCGTAGCGTTCATGTAACGGCGGCTGTCGTTTTTACGTTTTACATTCATTTTTCAATCGATTTTGCTGCAAATTGGTATATTGAGTTTTCAGCGGATAGAAAACTTATGTACAAAATATTTTCAATGTAGGTTGGCGTTTTGGTATAGACCCCTTTGAACGGTACCGGTCGATGGACATATTTTAAATGTTACAGACACATTTTCCAACGTATTTGGTTGTATTTTGGCATTTTATGCTCTTCATAAACAGAAAACATCTGTGCGAAATATTAACATCGTAGGTACGCGTTTTTGGTATAGCCCCCATATGACGTGTTCCCTCATATTAGGTATTTTAAATGTTGAAGACAAAAATTGCAACAGATTTTGATGCAAATGTAAATTTTAAGATGTTAGCGAATAAAAATCCTCCTCACATAAAAGCTGTCAACATAGGTCCACTTCTGGGTGAAGCCCCACAACCCTACACATCCATTAAGGAGTAAAATGTCAACATTTTTTGTTTTCATTTGTATCTACAATGTTTATTGGTCCATTCAGCAGGTCTGCATTAATTTTGTTAATAATGTCTTTCAATCAAGTTCAGGTCTGCGCTGCATTACAATTTTTAACGTATTTTGGTATTTGCACCGCAGCATCTAAAAATGTTGCACTATATGTAAATCACCAACATTTAGAGGTCAAAACTATGAAAAATTGCGAGAGGTTTCTTAATTTTACAGAAATTATCATTGTTAGAGTCCATTTCTTCAAAACACAGTCAACAATGGCGTTCATTGTCGCGTTTACCTTCCACTTTTGGAAAATGCAACTGAATGAAATCCCCGACGTCTTTTTAGAAAATCTTGAATAACGCCAAAGACCGCGCGATACCGCACCAGTTTTATAGCTTTGCGAACAGAGGAGAATCCAATCTTTCGGATTATATATATCTTAACACGTGAATGTACGTAATTCACTTTTGAAATGACCACGGAAAATAAAAAATTACAATTTTGAAAACTTAAAAAAATCACTTCTTTCCGACTAAAATTGCAGCAAAACAATAAGGGTTTTTTGCATTTTTTAAAGTGTAAAATATCATAATTGTTTTGTAAAATATTAAGAAAAATAAATCATGGCATACTGACTTACCACTTGTCCGCGCCACTCCATTTTTTTAATGAAATAAAAAATACATTTCTTAAGAAAAAATTATTAAACAAAAATGCAACTTTAAGTGCATTTTTAAGTCGTTTGGTGGAGTAAATCGGCAAACTGAGTATGGACCATTTGCAGTGGAGTACTTAGCTAACGAATTCAATAAAAGTTTAATTAATTTCATGTACTTTGAAAATCCCTTAAAGTTCCACTAAACTTCCCAAATTTCGCAGTGTGCGGGGGTCTAATTACGGTATTCGATTCGATTGAGTATTTGCTCGTGAATGAAGAAATAGAACTATGAAAGCCTATTCGCGCCACCAACAGTACATTTACTAAGGTAGATGCATTAGCAATTAGTTTTTGCTTTAAAATGAACAATTTTTTACCATCTACCTTCTTAATGTTCTTTGAAGAACACATAGGTTTTCATAGTTCGAATTTTTTCTCACGAAAAAATACTCGATGGAATCGAATGTCGTAATTAGGCCTTAGATATGTCCAATGCTTAATAATGATCATGATCAGTTTTTTTTGACGTTTTTTGTATAATTTAAGCACAAAAAAATTAAAATTTTCTTCACTGGGCTTCCCTGAGAGGGAAGAAATACTTTAGTGTCGGAGGTGGAGTGGCTATAAATATTGGCATATTTCGGCGCCCATATCTCAGGAAGTATTGCTTCCATTAGAAAAAAGTCATAGGGAGTTATTCTGAATGAAAACTCCCCGTTTTAAAAATTTTAATCATCTTGGACCTTCTGTGAAAATTACCTTTCAATGGGCCTGGGAAACAAGACCTTTTAAAGGGGTTCTGCTGGAAGAAGACTTAGGGGTCTATTATGGGTAGCAACTCAACTTTAGTTGCGTTGTCAGAAGAGAAAATCATAGAATTAAAATAAGTGAAATCCCACGGCAGCGGGTTCTTTCGTACCGGATTGACCCGGAACAACACAAAACCGATGTTCCGGCCAGCGGCTGCCACCTCAGTGTGTACATGTTTGTATTTGTTTCGTTTTTCTGTATTGGGAGCAGCATATCCCGGAATGCCTGCTCCGAATTCTATTGGTCCGAGCCGGGACGGAGGAAAACCCAGGACCAATATATCTGTGCTCAGTTTGTCACATCCGCATCTTCACCTACATCCAACCTTCGGTGAGATGCAATAGATGTCAGGAGTGGGTGCATGTAAGGGGTTGCTCTGGACTCGTCCACGTGAGGGACTACGACAGGGATTATGTTGCTGCATGCTGCGTGAACACAGTCCCCAATGAGTCGTCGTCGGATTACGAAACTCCCTCGTCGTCTGACTACGAAACTCCCCCGCAGTCCCCTCGACAACAACCGCACACGCAGCCTTTAACACCAGCCGTTGTTGTTTCAATCCCAGAGAATGCATCTCCGACGTAAGATCGAGGAAATAGTAGATTTCATGAGTCGGAAGAACATCAAGGTCGCGGCGGTGCAGGAAACCAAGCTGAACAACAACCACAGCTTAGAGCATTGTGATGGTTACAATGTTCTGAGGAAAGATCGCACCAGAAGTGGAGGTGGGGGATTGGCTTTCCTATTGCACCAGTCTGTCCAATACAGACCTATCTCCCTTGAGCCTGTCTCTAATGACCCGTACATGGAATGTATGGGGGTAGCAGTCAGGTGTGGAGCTGCCGAGATAGAGTTGCTGAATGTATACATCCCGCCGAGAAATAGCTGTATCTCAGATTATAGGCCTGACATTAGCCCGCTCTTGGAAGGTCATAATCGTCTGGTCCTGGGGGACTTTTATGCGCATCATGAGATGTGACATTCGGACGTCGGAAACGACCAGAGAGGTACAGCGTTGGCTGAGCAGATTGATAGCTCTACGTTTTGCACGGTCAATGAAGACGCCCCTAGCAGAACTAGGTCACAGTTCGCCAGACATAACCATTGTGTCACCAGTAGTGGGATTTTCTAACTCATTTTTTGGGTTACCGACAAAAATCGGTAAAATTAAAACGCAAAATTATGAATGAAAAGTGAAAATAAAAGTTGACACCACTCTTGCTATCGGTAGAACTTTACGACGACTTTTTATTCGTCGCCAACATACCGACGAACATCGTTAATTACCGAAATTATAAGCATTTTAAGTTGACCGATTTTTGTCGGTAACTCGAAAAATGAGTTACAGAATTCCACTACTGGTCTGACAAATGACCTTACCTGGCAACCCTGTCATTTCCCTTGGATCAGACCATCTCCCCATAATTGTCTCCATTAGCAGACCACCCGACTTCATCACCTCTGAACGCCGCACATTCGTCAATCATAAAAAAGCTGATTGGCCGAGTTTCAGAGAGTTCACCAATCACCGCTTCAGAGAATTGCCCAATCCTTCTGATGTTCGGGTAGCGGAAAGGACGTTCCGGGACATCATCACTGCTGCAGCCGCTCGCCATATCCCTGCTGGTCGAATACCCGAAGTAAGACCAAATTTCCCAGCAGAGGCGACGGGATTAGCAAACGAGCGTGATGAGCTTCGTCGTATCAACCCCAATGACCCCAGAGTCAGGGAGCTGACACTGGAAGTTAACAGGCTGGTCGGCGAGCATAAGCGGAACAAATGGTTAAATCATCTGAAGAGCTGCAACATTGGAGCCGGTATAGGTGAATTGTGGGCAACGGTTAAGTCACTCTCGAACCCTGGAAGAAGGGAAGATAGGACCTCAGTCACGTTTGGCGACGTTACGTTGACTGACCCGAAGAGGTGCGCAAGTAATTTCAATCGACAGTTTGTCGAGCATCCCGAGAGTGACAGGGCGAAGAGAAGAGTATTACGTCGCAGGGTGGTCCCACTACGGAAGCCAGGCAAGGATGCCAGCAAAAGTGAATCGTACAGACCGATTTCGCTTTTGTCGCCCGTAGCAAAGACACTTGAGGCCTTGATCCTCCCCAGTATCAGAAAAAGCTATCAAGTTGCCGATCATCAACATGGATTCCGTATGCAGCACAGCACGACAACAGCGCTGCACACCATTACCACATATATCTGTAAAGGACTCAACCAGAGACGGCCGTGCGATAGAACAGTGATGGTGGCGCTTGACTTATCAAAAGCCTTTGATACAGTCAGGCACTCCACGCTGTTTGAGGACATTGAGCAGACAACCCTCCGGCCAAGCTTGAAACGTTGGATAGTCAACTATATGTGTGGACGCCAGTCGTACGTGGAATTCAGGAATAAGAAGTCCAAACCCCGTAGAGTGAAACAGGGAGTTCCCCAAGGTGGGGTGATATCTCCGGAACTGTTTAACCTCTACCTCTCCTGTATTCCACCCCCTCCAGACGGCATTGAGATCGTGACGTATGCGGATGATTGCACGATCTTGGCGTCGGGTACCTATCCTGATGACATCTGTGAGAGACTGAACAACTATTTAACTGATCTTACCACCTTTTTCCATTCGAGGAATATGCAGATTTCCCCCACAAAATCTACAGCCACTCTGTTCACCACATGGACAGCGCAGTTTGGACGTGAGTTGAATGTCGTGGTCGACGGTAGCAGAATTCCGACCACAAACTGCCCTAAAATTTTAGGGGTCACATTCGACACTACATTCACGTCGTGCGCACACGCCACAGCTATCTGCGACAAGTTGAAAAGTAGGAACAAGGTCCTCAAGTCCCTGGCCGGCAGCACTTGGGGTGCAGATAAAGAAACCTTGTTGACCACATATAACGCGATAGGTCGGTCTGTGGTAAGCTATGCGGCTCCAGTCTGGTCCCCGAGATTGTATGATTCGAACTGGAAAAAGATTCAAACTTGCCAAAATGCAGCCCTGAGAACAGCGACAGGGTGCCTCCTCAAATCTTCAGTGGACCATCTACATGAGGAGGCAAAAATTCTTCCTGTAAAGCAACACAATGAGATGCTTTCGTTGCAGTACCTGCTTGGATGTTATCGTGTGAGCCATCCCAATCACCATCTTGTGGGTAGGCCCGGCCCATTCAGGGAGATCAGGAAGGATATCCATGCTCTAGAGGGAGAGGTCCAACGATACAGGAGAGAACCCCTAGATCAACAAGCATATCAAGCAGGATTGAATAGCATTCACACGGACGCAGTTGCCAAGGCCTTATGCAATTATAGTGTGAATAAAGTACTTGGAGTACATCCTCCATCTATCGCAGCTGAGGAGCGTCAGCTGCCACGACAAACTAGAGTAGTTTTGGCCCAACTACGCTCGGGATATTGCAGTCGCCTAAATTCTTATTGGGCGGAAATCGATCTGCCCAGTATGCGGCATGGGCCCGCACGACACACAACACCTTTTTAACTGCCCCGCCAAACCTACCCATCTAACTCCAGTGGATCTGTGGCTACATCCCATCGAAGCAGCCACTTTTCTGGACCCAGAGCCAGATTGAACAGAGGAACGAACATATAAACATAATAAAAACACTGTTACAACAACAACACAACAGGATAGAAAAATATTCAAACCTATCAGAATTCCGCCCTGAGAACTGCAACAGGGTGCCTTAAGTGGACTATATTCGTGAGGAGACAAAGATTCTTCTAGTGCAGCAAGACAGTGGGATGTTGCCGTGAGAGCCATCCTAATCACCATATGGTGGATAGGAACCCCCGCCCCCAGGCATGTCGGGAGTGATATTCATTATCTAAAAAGAGAGGTCTATAAAAAATATCTGAGGTTATTATGGACGAAAATTCCCCGTGAGTTTTTTCACTTTCTTCCTACTTTCGTTCAGAGTTTTCGTTCATAATAACCACCATCAAATACTGTTACAACAACAAAAGGTCCTCATGAAATACGTATGTAGGTTTGTGGGCTATTTGAAATCAGGAAAAGATATTTCGCAGGTTGTATGGGAAAGAAAAAGACATATTTAAGGTTGAATGAGAAATAGGCCTTTGGGTAGTATCCATGACCCTACAACAACAAAAGGTTGTCTTTGAGAAGGATATCCTACGAAGTTATTCTAGGGGAAAATGCCATTAGTTTTATCTTTATAAAAACATTAAAAAGGTTTCAGTTTCGGGAAATCCCCATCCCTGGAAACCCTTACAAACAATTTTTCAATCAACCCCATATAGAGTAAAAATTTAGGCAACCCTCTTCGATTGTGCTGTAATTTATTCTCCGGCAAAGAATAGGGAACAGAAGTCCACATTAGTTTGACTACCTCTCTAAAAAAAGTTCTTCATGTTATCATTGTAAAGAGAGTAGTTGCTATAATAAAAATAGGAATTTTAAAACGAGTCTGGTTCAAAGTACAGCATGTCCAATTTGCCCATCGGATTCTAAGAATATGCAGGTAATTTAAATGGGCAAATTTCCATATGTTTAAAATGCCATTTACCTGAAATATGTTTATTGGGAAAATACACAAATATTTATTATGATTTAATTGGAATTTTATGGCTAGGTAAGAAGGATGTTTGTTTTGTACAGGATTATAGACCGCAGATAGGCTTCAACATATTTTGTATAAAATATGAGAAAGGCGGCGAAAGATTGTCATTGACGAGTTGTGCTTAGCACGAGTAACATCATCAACAGTTAAATTTTAAAAGTTTCCTTATTGAAGAAAAAGTCATTTGAAGATATGGCTCCACAAGAAAAAGTTGAATTTGTCATACTTAGATTGACATTTTTACCTTATGTGTAAGTAAAAAATAGTTTGCTAATAAATTTAGTTAATGTTTAACTTTGTTTAGGTGGTGGCTATATGCCTCCACAGCCTCAATTAAATTTGTTTAATATACCGTTTTGAAATCAATGTTTAACTTACAATTTCCTTTTACAGGCATCCACAATATCCTCGTATTACTTTGACACACAAACGGCATTCACCTAGCAGTTCAATGACTCAAGTTCGTGATTGGGTAAGTTCGACATATTTTAATGAAATTTGAGATTTTATGTAACAGTTTCGTTTTTCTTTCATTTTTTCACAGTTTGATCGAATAATGTCTCGTGAAAAATCTCGCATTGATCCCCAGCTAAGCATACGTTATTGCGAATGGAATGTCACATCGGGCAATGCAAGCCTATTTACCGTTAATGGCTATCGTTTTGATAAAATCCTATTGGTATTGGGTGAAGAAGTTGTCCACTGGATTTTCTATCAAAATATGCCACTGCATCGACGCATTGAAGGTTGTGGACGTTTGTCGGTAAATTATTGCGGTTGTTGCTTGAATACACAATATTTGAAAATTATGGAAACTGTTAAGGGCTGCGTAATGCAAAAGGGCACATATTATTGACTTTAGAAAGCAAAAAACAAAAAGAAATGGAAATGCGTTAAACGTAAACTAAACCACATAGTTATAAGAAGATTATTATATGATTTTAAAAATACATATAAAAATTATAATAAAAAAGTATGACAACAAATTTACTAATAGTATTTTAAATACCTTTTGTTTTATTTTCTTTCTTCTAATTCATTTAATTGTTTTTTTAACATATTGTATTGTTTATTCTTGTTTAGTTACAAATAAGGATGCATCATCAATCGTACTCTTAACAAAACTTATTCCAACCAATGGAAACGGGCACCATACTTGGCAGGGGCCTTGGGATAATCGTCGGGCAAACCAGGTGTAGCATCTGGATAGACTTTCTTTTCAGGTTTGGGTGGAGCAGGACGATCAGTTGCATGGATCTGAAAAGCAAAAAAAAAAAAATGATAGTGAAAAATATCGATTATAATTGATAATCCGATAGTGACAACCGGGGCAAATATGGATAATAAAATTATAGTGTTGCAACGAAGACCACAAAGACTTCTAAAAAATTTAGTGCGATTGTGACTTTTTTATTTTGGACACTGTTCATAGGTCTTAAAATCTCGGCCGAAGGCCTGCCAACCCCTTATGATTTTTGGGATCTAGCCTTCGCAAGCTTTTAAAAGATCGAAATTAGCTGGTTTCAAAAAAAAAAAAAAAAAAAAAAAAAAAAAGAATGAAAAGATTAATTAGGGGTCATTGTGGAACTTTGAAGTCCCATATCTTGGGAAGTATGGACAGTGTGTCGTGGAGGCCTGTGTTGCATGCTGGGCAGATGTTTTGCACGGTGTCATCGATCCTTGTCCTCGCCCTATAGGAATACAGATGGCTACACCAACCCGAACGTAGTTGAGCCAAAAATACTCTTAATAAGACAAAAATAAAATACAAAAATAGTCTGGTTTGTCTTGGCAGCTGACGCTCCTCCGCTGATAGATGGCCGCATTTGGACGGTAGTTGTTTATGCCATTTGCGGCTGCATCCGTGTGAATGCTATTTAAACCTGTTTGACAGGCTTGTTGATATAGGGTGTCCTCTCTCGTAATGTTGGACCTCTCTTTCTAGATCATGAAGATCCCTCCGGACATGCTCTCGCCGTAACACCCGAGAAAGTACTGCAACGAAAGCATGCCATTGTGTTGCTGTACTGAAAGAATCTTTGTCTCATTAAAATGGTCCACTGAAGACATGAGGAGGCTGCCTGTTGCTGTTCTCAGGGCCGTATTCTGACAGGTTTGAATATTTTTCCATTGCGTTGCACTTATATTCGCGGTCCATACTGGGGCCGCATAACTTACTTATATTTGGTCAACAAGGTTTCTTTATCTGAACCCAAGAGCTGCCGGCTAGGTACTTGAGGATCTAGAGATGAAGGAATCTCAACTAGTCGCAGAAAGGTGTGGCATGCGCGGACGACATGAACAGAATGGCTGTAGGTCTGGTGGCGGATATTTGTATAACAGTCAATGCTGTCTCGAGGGGGCAAAATACAGGGTAGGTAGAGGTTAAGCAGTTCCGGAGATATCACGTCATCTTGGAGAACTTCTTCTTTCAAAGTATCGGGCTTGGATTTCTTCCTGAATTCCAGGTACGACTGGCGAACACATATATAATTCATTATCTAACGTTTCAAACTTGGCCATAGGGCTGTCTTCTCCTTATATCCTCATACAGCATGGATTGCTTGGCAGTATTAAAAGCTTTTGATAAGTGAAGAGCTTTGTGTGAAGATGCACTGACTGAAGTGTTTTTTTTTTTGTCTCTCTCACTGATGTATACAAAGCAGGCGAATAAATCGGCTGTGACAAATTCGAGGCATGATGCTGTATCTCAGACGGCCTCATCTTCACAACCACTGGTTGTGATATGTGATAAAGGACTAGCGACGTCTGAAGTAGTTGACGTTGTCACAGGCCATCATTACTCCGTTTGCCCTAAGTTAACCTTTTGCGGGGATTCACAGGTATCGACGATATACATAGATCTTCTTGAAACTTGATGTAAGTTTAAAAGAACCTTTTTTACTACGTTCTGTTTCGGTCATCTGGCTTATCCGATGTGGTACAGAACGTCCAAAATTATATAGGAACATTTATGGTGATTAAGAAATTCGCTTATGGAAAACTCTGCTACACGATAAAAATGTTCTTTTAAATTGAATATTTAAGGATCCCGAGTAGTGGTTGCATAGCTTTAAGTATTTCCAAGGACTATTTCCCTGGAGGCATTCACTTCGTGATGTAGTGATCAACACATCACGTTCTCATTACTCCGTTTGTCCTAAGTTAACCTGTTTTTTGTAGTGATCAACACTTCACGTTCTGGATGTACGCATTTACTCACCTTAGCTCTAGTGAAATAGCCATATTCTGGACGATCAATATCCAAATTGTCCTTCATACATTTATCAAAAACACCTTGTGTTTTGCGGCAGCTAAAATATCAAAAAACGACAAATATTAATCAACTACCAAATCCATCATTAATTGCGAAAAACATACTGGCTAAATGACATAGTACCACTTGATTTATCCAAACAAGTGGCATATTGCATGAATTCTTCGTGACAGCTT
Organism: Musca autumnalis; assembly: GCF_047663935.1. Lineage (NCBI taxonomy): Eukaryota > Metazoa > Arthropoda > Insecta > Diptera > Muscidae > Musca > Musca autumnalis. The sequence continues at coordinate 54,413,295 of NW_027412088.1, forward strand.
TTCTTGACTTTACGGAAGAAGTCCAAAGCGCAACTGGTAACAGCTTTTCCCTCATTTATGCATGCCCTAGGGTCATCTAATTCTTGGCGGCATAACATGAATTCCTAAGAAAAGAAAAAAAAAATCAATAACGAAAAAACATACAAAATAAACAAATTGTTTATGTTTTATATTGAGGTTAGGTTGTGTTTGGGGAGACTCCAAAAATTATATAACCTTGTAGGGCCTATAATTGCTAAAATATCCCTTCCAAACCACGTAACACGTTTTATACAGCATTGTATTATGCCTTAGGAGTTACTTACATTATTTTGATGTTCACAGGCTTTACCCAAGTGGAAAGCTCCGGCACGTAATGCTGCAGTTGAAACGTTCACCTCGGGAACGGTTAATTCCTCTTCGGTAGGCAGCGTTACATTGTTGGTGACAACCATGTTGGGACACTACACAACTTAATATCTGTTTATTTAGAATATAATTAAAAAATATCATAGGCATATTAGTTTATTATTTAACTAAGATTTTTGTAATTTTTTTACCCGAATGAATTTGAGAGAAAAGTTGCTACAAATGCTTCTTCTTGTGTGTGTGTGTGTAATCTACAGCTGATTTGATAAATGTCAATTACACTAGTTACTCGGGGGACATACGTTACGAGCGATCATACGTAACGTATGATACTGACGATAATGGATGTTATCGATTTTTCTCTCGATAAATGGGGATCTTCTGTTTCAATTATTGCTACATATCACGTCTTTTCTACCCAAAACAAATACATATATATTTACACAATGTTTAATTTATTTGTGAGAAAAATGAGAAGAATTACATAAATATATCAAATTAGTCTAGTCAATAGAGCTGGCAAACTATCGATATGCCATCGATAAAAATTGATGGCACTATCTATAATATCGATTATTTTTTTAAAATACCTAGTATCGATAGATAGTTTTGTCTATCGATATTATCGCTTAAACACCTATTATCGATAAATGGTAATCGATAATTTAACTGAATACAAAACAGCTGATGGCAATTATTTTTTATTTACTAACCAAAACATACGTTAAATAATCACTTTTTTAAGAAAATATGACAGAAAAGGATGCAAATTCAAATGAAGTTAAGCCTTCGGTGCTGAAGGATGAATGGGCGGTAGGTTTTGTTCAGTCAATCTTTGAATATTACTTCAACTATACATTATTCCACTTCCAGATACGACCATGTTCGGTTTACAAAGACGAATATGATGATTGTACTAGCTTTAAGGCTAGATTTCATCAATATTTTATACATGGTGAAAATACAGATTGTACTCAATGGCAAACAGATTATAAAAATTGTGTAAAATATCAAGACTCAAATGGCAATGACGTTGAGGCCGGTGAGGCAGTTATACGTAGCGAGGAAGAAAGACGGCTGAAACGTTTTCATGGACATTATGGTAACACAGTTTGGCAAAAACGAAAAAATCCACCAGAAGATTGGGCCGCTCCATTGCCTGAATGGATGGCAAAGAAAAATGAAAATTCCTATTTGCAATTGAAACAAATGGAACTGGAAGGACGTGCTGAACCTACGGAAACAAAATCATATTGTATGATAATGTAGTATAGCTAAAAACTTAGAGTCTTTGTAAATTTGTTAACAATTTATTAAAACAAATAACCCTTTTAAAGCGTTTATTCTTATGTTGAATAAATTAAATTGGTATTAGACTAGCATTCAATTGATTATTTTAAAATTAGTCAATGTGTTGGTGTTCCATATCCTTTAATATTGTTCTGGCTGAGGCAGGTGCTCTTCCCAGTTTGTATAAAACATTAAAATACAGCGACAGGCAGGATCGTTTGAAGGAAAAAGACCTGTAATGTGGAAAAATTTAATTTACAAATATTCCGTCTAATCCAAATGGCGACTTACCATAACGAATATTCAAAATATAATCTACGATATAGCCACTTAAAGTAGCCCGTGACTGTGCTGTAATTTCTATAAATACATTTTTGGGCATAGTGGGCCATTACTTTGGGTCTATTTACAACATCGCCATGCATACGGCCAATGGCTCGAACGGTGTTCAAGTTTCTAATGCAAGGAAATATAAGGACGGACTAGTTTGAATAGTGTATTCATGTTATGTTGACCTTTTGTTCTTACCTAACAACAAACAGCATATTTCTGGGCATTTCTTTAAGAGTCGACATAATCATTTCAAAGTTCTTTTGTGCGATCTGTTGCATATACTTAATGTCATCTTCATTAAGCTTGGTTTTTATAGTACCACCATGTATACGAATGGGTTGTTGGAAGAGTACCTCTGCAAATTTCATGTGATCTTTGATGCCCAATTTGCTTGCCGCCCTTTGCATGCTTTTCTCATCTCTTAATACTGTGGCCTCCCAAAATTCACACAAGTTACTTCTAATATTGGCAGGCAACTCCTCATACAAACCATGATCGAGCAGAACTAACTCGGCTTTTCCACTTGGGGTTTTACGTACAAAAACTGTAAAGGAATACGATTTATCGTGTTGCATTGGGGAGGAATAGTTTACTCACTATTGCTTGCATGTGGATCGGCATGTACAAATCCGGTATTGAAAATTTGTTCCGAAAACATTTGAAACAGTTTTCTATCAACATCCTTTATATTTAGTTTTGTCCTCTCCAATTTCTCAATATCACTTATTTTTATACCATCTATCCATTCCAATGTTAATACCCTCTTCAAATAAAAATCAACAATCATTTAATAAATACAAAAACAAATAGTTACCTTAAATATTATACTTACCGTTTTAGTGTGAGTCCAATACACCTTGGGAATATGTACAAATTTTAAAATTTTTAAATCTTTGGCACATCGTTCCACATTTTGGCCTTCATGAATAAAGTTCAATTCTTGTACCAGATTCTTTTTAACATCCTTAAGGATCCAACCAAAGTTATAACTTTTAAAGAAAAATTCTACAATGTCATGTAAAATTATTATGGTACCAAGATCACTGACAAAACGTTTTTGCAAATCACTGTATTGGACCTAGAATGCATTGTAAATTAGATAAAAACATGGGAGGACGTCATTTATAAATAAAAAAAAACTTACTTTCACCGCAACTTGCTGACCAGTTTCCAATTTGGCTTTAAATACTTGTGCAATACTAGCTGCCGCGACGGGTGTATAATCAAATTCCTTAAATAAATTCTCTGGATTTGTGCCGAAATCTTTTTGAAACACCTTTTGTACATCTTCTTTTGATGTAGGCAAACATCTGTCTTGCAGCTTGGCTAATGTACTCGTATATTCCTTGGGTAGTATGTGATTAATTGCAGCAAAGCCCTGACCCACCTTAATGTAAAGCCCACCATTTTTTAAGCAGGTTTCCAGCAAACGATCAGCACTACGTTGATGTATTATTTTAATATTTTTCTCATAATCTGGATCATTTTCATCTAACATAAAATAGTCATAAGATATCAAGGAAGCTGTTTTCAGGGAGCGCATAAATCGCGTAGCTGCTCCAAAATATGTAAATTCATTTACAACTCCATCATATAACACAATGCCTGCCAGAGAACAGCCAAAACCAATAGATATTAAAGGTAACTTTCGAGCGACTTTCTTGGAATTCTGAGACGGATGAAATTGTCTACGTGGAGAACGTATAGTCAAGACATTCTTTCGAAATTGATTTGCCAATAAAGCCTAAAAAACAGATGATCAGGTAATGAAAGTATCTCTAATGTATATAGGACAACATTACCTTTCTTATCATCTTGTCGGGTATAACATACTATATTTAGGGATATAGGCGAGAGTTCAAGTGGTGTTTTCCATGAAAACGTTGTCAATTTGGACTATGGTCACTCCGTATGTTGTTGTAAATTTTGTAAACAATTTCAAGGTTACGAGCCAGTTGGTTAGGACTGGGCAAACTATCGATATTCCGATAATCACAACATCAGATGTTTTCGATATTTCATTTCAAGAATCGATAGCTATTGACAATTGGTCTGTTCCAGTACTGCAAGAATCTACTAATTTTTACCATTTTTTTCCGATAACATAAAGGAAAAAATTGCTCTGTTCCAGAACCTGCAAGAAGCTACTACTTTTTACTACGATAACATTTTTTTATGTTATCGAAAAAATAGTAAAAATTAGTAGATACTTGCAGTACTGGAACAGACCATTAGTTATCGTAGTAAAAAATAGTAGCACCATGGTGGAATAAAGTGGGGTTCAGACGATCAGTTTTGACTGACAGCTTTTGGTCAAATTTCGATTGCTTCAGTTTTGTTGTGCTGTTCGTAGCGGCCAAACAGTCATTCAAGTTGGATGACAAACCAACAGTCAAGTTGAAAAATTACTGTGTTCACATATCTATAAAATCATATAAATAACAACTTTTATTAATAAATATGGATGACAAAAAGATTGGATGTGCATTTTTGATCATTTCGCTTTTAGAGAAAGAAAATAAAGTGACAAGAAGAAGGAAATGGGTAAAAAAATGGATAGCTTCCCGAAAACAATATTCACATGTGAATATTTTAAAAGAAATTCGAGATTCTGAGCCAAACGCTGTCCACTCCAGCTCCAGAAGATTCAGATTGCTTTATTTTTTTTTTCAATTCCCTTCTGTACGATGAGCGGATTACGTTTATTTTCTTCTTGACGTCGTCAATAGAACAATCCTTCTTGTATTTCTTCATAACATTTAGTAGTTCTCCATATGCTTTTGTTTTAATGTCGCGCATCATATATTCTGGACTGGTTATGTCCCAGAGGCATCTTTGCATTTCGTAGCAACATAAAAATTCCTTTAAAAATTCATTTTCGTTGTCCATGTTTGTCGTTTTGTTCGCAATTTTTTTGCTTGGCCGATATTAAAATGAAGGAAAAGATTTTTGTCTGCTATTTTTATCTCTTATTTGCAATAATAATCAATCAAATTAATAAAAACACACGACTTTTTTAACTTTTATTTGATATTTACTCTGCTAATTTATTCCTTGACTGACGTTGTTTCGTTCACACGGTCAAACAAACAAACAACCAACAGCTGACTGTCCAACATCCACAAAAAATTTTGTGGTTGCCTGATGACTGACAAAAATGAACGACCACACTGGCAAGCAACCGATTATTTGAGCAAAGCTGTCAGTCAAAACTGATCGTCTGAACCCCACTTAAGGTGTTACATCGATAACAATAATCGGGCCATTTACCACACCAAACGTCAACATTTGTCCGCCATGAGTAGCACCTTGCAGGTTCTGAAACAGAGCACATATCGCAATTTTATGATTGTGCCATGCAATATCGTTAATTTGCCATCACCAGTAATTTGGAAATGAAAATGGCGGAAATTTTTTGGTCTGTTCAAGCTCTTAAATTGTTACTACGATAATAATCTCTCTGTTCCAGTACTGCAAGAATCTACTAATTTTTAAAGTGGGGTACACACGATCAGTTTTGACTGTCAGTTTTGCTCAAATAATCGGTTGCTTGCCAGTGTGGCCGCTAATTTTTGTCAGTCATCAGGCAACCACAAAATATTTTGTCGTTGCTGGACGGTTTGACATTTATCGATATTTCCGAAAAATCGACAGTCAAAACTGATCGTGTGTACCTCGCTTAATATTTTTTCGATAACATAAAGCAAAAAATGTTATCGTAGTAGAAAATAGTAGCTTCTTGCAGGTTCTGGAACAGAGCAAAAGGAAAAGATGTTATCGTAGTAAATATTTGTAGATTCTCGCAGGTTCTGGAACAGAAAGGTATACAGATTGGATATGATTATTGGTCTGTTTCAGAACCTCAAGAAGAAGAAGGTTCGAGCCAGCTGGTTAGAGCTGCCAAACTATCGATATTCCGATAATCCAACATTAGATATTTTCGATATAATGTTTTAAAATATCGATTGCTATCGATATTATCGTTAATTTGTCATCGCCATTAATTTGGAGATGAAAACGGCGGAAATGTCAATGATTTTCTTGAAATTATGCAAAAGTAGTTCACAGAAATGTAAAGGAGAATAAACAACTGCTTTTAATTTAATTTAATTTGTGTTTTATTTTGTAATAAAAAGCCCATTGGCCAAGGAACTATTACAATATGTTATTATAAAAAAGTCTACATTTAACATTAATGACATATAAACATATAGAAATAAACTTAAAACTAACGAAAATCGTACATATATGCGGGTCTCCTATTAAGAGCAACTACTCCATAAAAAAAAACCTTTTTAATGAGGCAACAATGATAGAAGTAAAATCATTAAGAATAAGATTAAAAAATACACATGTTAGCGATTGCAAGAAATATAACATTACGTCGAAGATGACTACTCAAAAAATACACATTTCTGTTTCCTCTTGTGCAAAGAGGGAAGGAAAAACATATTGTAATCAATTAATTTTAATAATCAAAAATGTAAAAAATACATTTCATTTTACCGAAAAATGTGTACGTGTGACTACGAACTTACTTTCTTACACACACATAACCGAAAAGCATCGAAATTTCTATTATTTCAATGGATTTCAGGTTAGGGGTTTTTATTCCGATAATATCGATAGGCAAAACTATCTATCGATATTGAATTTTTAAACAATAATCGATATTATCGATAGTGCCGTCGATTTTTTCCAGCTCTAGTGTTAAGACACACAAATTACTCGGGAAAGTAAATTCAGTTTTTAGGCAATAGGGGGTAGTAAAGGGTATTGAGGAGCTCCTTCCTCTCCGCTCTCTCCCAAAACACTCCATTTACTTTCCCGAGAAATTTGTGTGTCTAAACACAGACTGACATCAGTAGTGCAATTCTCTAAAGCGGGGTACACACGATCAGTTTTGACTGTCAGTTTTGCTCAAATAATCGGTTGCTTGCCAGTGTGGCCGTTCATTTTTGTCAGTCATTAGGCAACCACAAAATATTTAGTGGTTGCTGGACAGTTTGACATTTATCGATATTTCCGAAAAATCGACAGTCAAAACTGATCGTATGTACTAGAGCTGGCAAAAAATCGATGGCACTATCGATAATATCGATTATTTTTTAAAAATTTAATGTCGATAGATAGTTTTGTCTATCGATATTATCGGAATAAAAACCCTATCCTGAAATCTATTGAAATAAATAGAAATTTCGCTGCTTTTCGGATATGTGTATGTAAGAAAGTAAGTCCGTAGTCACACGTACACATATTTCTGTAAAATAAAATGTATTTTTTACATTTTTTATAAAATAAAAGCAGTTGTTTATTCTTCTTCACATTTCTGTGAACTACTTTTGCATAATTTCAAAAAAATCATTGACATTTCCGCCATTTTCATCTCCAAATTAATGGCGATGACAACTTAACGATACTATCGATAGCAATCGATATTTTAAAACATTATATCGAAAATATCTAATGTTGGGAATATCGATGGTTTGCCAGCTCTAGTATGTACCCCGCTTAATGTTGGGAATATCGATAGTTTGCCTGGCATTTTATCGATAGAGCCATCGATTTTTGGTCATTTCCAGAAACAGCTGTGCCTCATTTCGTTTGTTTATATTTGTTTTTTGTTGATTTGTGACATTGTTGTGATTGTTGTGTAGTTTTTAGAAGAGAAAAAGGAAGAAAGAAAATGTTAAAAACAATAACTTCACGTTCGTTACAATCCGCTTTTTCACAGAATTCTAGTCAGAAAATGTAAGTTTCGTTCATTAGATGTTCAGGCGATATGTAATCTTTACATAAATTGCATAACCTAGACATAGAGGCGAAGATTAAGATTTCCTCGTTCATTGTCAAGGTTATGAGGAAGTAGATAAAAATGATAAGAGGAAATGTAATTGTTGTAAAAAATAAAAAATGTATAACGTAAAATTTTCTTTTCCTAGCATTACCAGGGGCTATGTGCAACAACACCAGACAAGATTATTTAACATTGGGAATATTGTAAAACGGCAGCGTGGTTATGAGAAAAAGGAATTGTTGGGGTGAGTATTTGGTTCTATAGGTTTACTTGGTAGTATGATTGTGTATTCCGTAGGCTTTACAATAGTATCCAGTATCCACAAACAAGTGAATTTTCGAATGCAATGCCTATTAGCTGGTAGGAACTTATAATACGGTTACATTAGTTTTTTTTTGCCTGGTTAACCCACTTCATGAGGATTTATTTGACGTTTGCGCTATGGAATTGACATTTGAAACCCAAACCTACTGGGTTAATCTGGTTAAGTGTAACCGCGGTAGGTATTGATATCAGCAGTCTAGTTCAAGTGAAAAGATTTGGTAGTCCGCCTGGAGCAATGCAACAAGAAGTAATGTAATGGAATGAGTAAATTGTGTAAAACGATAATATCACTGTCGAATAAAAGAAAGGGATGATGATAGAACGACTTTACTATGCACGAGTCACGCATGATACAATAAGAAGGTAGCAGCAACTGCCGTATTTGGTAACATAAGATGTCAAAATTTGACATAAATTCAATGCAATTGACCATCAGCTGGGTTGATAATGCTGCCTTCTTATTGTATCATGGAGTCACGACAGTTCGTGTTATAAGAGAATATGCCATCACAGTTTACGATAAGCGATATTGGAGATGTTGTTCGAAATACGAAACCAATAAATCATGAACCCAAACGGAATTTAGCTACAGTCTCTTCGAATGTACACATAATCGCGACAATATTGATTAAATCATTATCTTTGATTTGCTTTTGTCATCATTGTTGTATATTTGTAAAACATATTGATATTTTGTCCAAACTGATATTAAGTTCAATGATGAATCATATCCGTCCACACCTTCCCTCCCCCACAAAAGTTTAAAATTGTTTGCTAAAATAGGGCGCACGATGACACTCGTTGGGATCAACATCTATATATATAAAAGAGTAGTGAGGTGAGTGACTGACTGACTACCTGACTGACTGATTGACTGACTGATTCATCAGCTCCCAGACGAAACCGCTGAAGCTAGAAAGTTGAAATTTTGGGTGTAGGTTGCTGTTGGGGTGTAGGGATGAGATAAGGCTGGGTTTTTGGAAATTCGACCTAGAAGTGTACGAAAAGTACTAAAAGGTACTAAATGTGGTACCTTTTGTATTAGGCAAACGGTAAGAGCTAGAATTCTGAAATTTGGAATGAGGGTAACTGATGGAGAGCTAGAAAGATGTACCAAAGGGTTTTTGGGAATTCGAACTATAAGTGTACGAAAAGTACAAAAGAGTACTAAATTTAGTACAATTGAGATTTGGGTGAACAGATAGAGCAGGAATCCTGAAATTTGGAATGAAGGTCACTGATGAAGAGTAATGATGAAAGTTTTTTGGAAATTCGAACTATAAGGGTACGAAAAGTACTAAATGGTACTAAATTTAGTACAATTTGGACTTGGGTGAACGGATAGAGCTGGAATCCTGAAATTTGAAATGGAGTTACTAATGGAGAGTAACAAAGGTTTTTGGAAATTCTACCTATTAGTGTACGAAAAGTACTAAATGGTACTCAATTTAGTACTATTTGGATTTAGGTGAACGGATAGAGCTAGAATCTTAAAATTTGGAATGAGGGTAACTGATGGAGAGAAGCGATGAAAGGTTTTTGGAAATTCGAACTATAAGGGTACAACAGTACTAAATGGTACTAAATTTAGTACAATTTGGATTTCGGTGAACGGATTGAGCTGGAATCCTGAAATTTTGAATGAGGGCCACTGATGGAGATTAACAAAAGTACTAAATTTAGTACAATTTGGATTTAAGTGAACGGATTGAGCTGGAATCCTGAAATTTGGAATGAGGGATCACTGATGGAGATTAACAAAAGTACTAAATGGTACTAAATTTAGTACAATTTGGATTCGGGTGAACGGATAGAGCTGGAATCCTGAAATTTTGAATGAGGGTCACTGGTGGAGAGCAACAAAGAAAAGTTTTTGGAAATTCGAACTGTAAGTGCACGAAAAGTACTAAATTTAGTACAATTTGGATTTGGGTGAGAACGGATTGAGCTGGAATCCTGAAATTTGGAATGAGGGTTCACTGATGGAGAGTAACAAAGAAAGGTTTTTGGAAATTCGAACTATAAGCGTACGGAAAGTACTAAATGGTACTAAATTTAGTACAATTTGGATTTGGGTGAACGTATAGGACAGGAATCTTGGAATTTTGAATAAGGGTGACAGATGTAGAGTAACAAAGACAGGTTTTTGGAAATTCGAACTAAAGTGTACGAACAGTACAAAATATAGTACAATTTGGATTTGAATTAACGAATAGTGCTGGAATTTGGAATAAGGGTCACTGATAAAGGGTAAGAAAGGTGTTCCAAAGGTCGAAAAGTCCTAAATGGTAGTGAGTCACTGATGGAGATTAACAAAAGAACTAAATGGTACTAAATTTAGTACAATTTGGATTCGGGTGAACGGATAGAGATGAAATTTGGAATGAGGGGTCACTGATGGAGAGTAACAAAGAAAGGTTTTTGGAAATTCGAACTATAAGCGTACGAAAAGTACTAAATGGTACTAAATTTAGTACAATTTGGATTTGGGTGAACGGATAGGACAGGAATCTTGGAATTTTGAATAAGGGAGACTGATGGAGAGTAACAAAGACAAGTTTTTGGAAATTCGAACTAAAAGTGTACGAAAAGTACTAAATATAGTACAATTTGGATTTGAATTAACGAATAGTGCTGGAATTTGGAATAAGGGTCACTTATAAAGGGTAAGAAAGGTGTACCAAAGGTCGAAAAGTCCTAAATGGTAGTGAGTGAAACTTGGAATTAAGATTACTGTTAGAATTAGAATTGAAATATGGAGGAAACTTTAGAAAATCATACTAATGTGCACGAAGCAGTACTAAATGGTACTAAGTTCGATACAATTTGTATTTCCGTGAACAGATTACTGTTGGAGTGTAGGATTGCGGTTACTTTGGTAATTCGTACTTATGAAAAAGTGCTAAATGAAAGTACATTGGCAGTAATTTGGATTTAGGTGAACGAAAGAAGTAGGTTATGCAAGTAGTTTTTGGAAAGCCGTGTACGATAAGTGGCAAATGGTACAAAATTTGGTACCTTTTGGTATTTGCTATATGGTACAGAATTTTTTACAATTTGTGATTTTGTAAAGGGGTGGAATGTTTAAATTTGAAATTCGGTATTAGATTAGCAATTGTTGTTTAGAGTGTAGATAGGGATGAAGTTTTGAAAATTCTCACTTATTTATACAAAAAGTACTAGATAGTAATATAATTGCTTTCAGCGGAACATATAAAGCTGGAAAAGTGAATTTCGGTCGAGATATATGTTGAGTATAAGGAAGTAAGCTTTGAAACGTTTAATTATGAAATGTTTAATCACTCTGAACTTGGAGATAAAGTTCGGAGTTCGGTTGAAAAATGTGCATAAAATCTTCAAAATGCTCTAAGTCGTCAAAATACCTCTTCTAATAAAAGTGGATTGAAGTAGACATTTTTTAAATAAAGCTTTTATATCCTCTGAGTATTCAAGGTCCAAATGTAAAGAAATTGGACAGTATAGATTTGTTCTATTTTTAAAAAACACTAAGTCGTGGGGTACCGTTATATGGGGATATATTTCGAAAATTTTACGAACCTATTCGGGTTCTTGGCGAAACCGCTGAAGCTAGAACCTTGAATTTTGAATGTGCGTTATTGTTGTTGTGAAGGGGTGAGAGAAAGTTTAGTGTTTGGAAATTCGTATTGTGAGGGAATGCTGTGTAAGTGAAGGAGTAAAACCAGAAGTCAAGTCTGAAAATTGCAATATGAGTCGCGGTTGGTGTATGTCTGTGATATGAGGTCGTAGGAAATCCGAAATAAAAAATATGGTAGCTGTGTAGGGGTGCGGCACGGCAGATATGTTTTTTGGAATTAAATCGATTAAATGTTGGTATTTAAAATAGGTTTTAATAGAACAGAACAGAGTTCATATATATTTTATGCCCTTTCCGCATACGAAGTAGCGGGTACTTGCTAGTATTTGATATAAACTTAATATTTCTTCCAAATATAAAGTATGCTTGAATATGGACAATATCAGTTCATTCTTTTAGGTACCTCCCACACGTAATTTCAACTTTTTTTTTACAAAAGTGCAGTCTTAGGACTTGTCTCGCATCATTTTTAATTTTTTTGGTGCAGGTTGTCTTCTTTATTACGACGTTTAATTTTTTCGGTTGCAAGACCATATTTTCTCAGATAAAAATCCAAAAACTCTAAAAAATCCTGGCAGCAATCTTTAAAATGACTGATAAGCACGATATTATTTATCCGATTTGACCGAAACTTTCTACATCGTAAAATTTCTTCCAAACGTACATCGAGTTCCAAAAAGGTTATATCGGATATATTTCAGATACCTCCCTCAAGACAGAAAGGGTGCTTCTATAAAACCTTTCTGAAAGAAAGAGTGCTTCAATTGACAACTTTCTGAGGGAATGGGTTCTTCTATAGACCTTTTCTGAAAGAATGGGTGCTTCTATAGACCTCTCTGAAACAATTGGGGCCTCTATAGACCTTGCTGAAACAATAGGTGCATCTATAGACCCTTTCTGAAAGAATGGGTGCTTCTATAGACCCTTTCTGAAAGAATGGGTGCTTCTATAGACCCTTTCCGAAAGAATGGGTGCTTCTATAGACCCTTTCTGAAAGAATGGGTGCTTCTATAGACCCTTTCTGAAAGAATGGGTGCTTCTATAGACCCTTTCTGAAAGAATGGGTGCTTCTATAGACCCTTTCTGAAAGAATGGGTGCTTCTATAGACCCTTTCCGAAAGAATGGGTGCTTCTATAGACCCTTTCTGAAAGAATGGGTGCTTCTATAGACCCTTTCTGAAAGAATGGGTGCTTCTATAGACCCTTTCCGAAAGAATGGGTGCTTCTATAGACCCTTTCTGAAAGAATGGGTGCTTCTATAGACCCTTTCTGAAAGAATGGGTGCTTCTATAGACCCTTTCTGAAAGAATGGGTGCTTCTATAGACCCTTTCTGAAAGAATGGGTGCTTCTATAGACCCTTTCTGAAAGAATGGGTGCTTCTATAGACCCTTTCTGAAAGAATGGGTGCTTCTATAGACCCTTTCTGAAAGAATGGGTGCTTCTATAGACCCTTTCTGAAAGAATGGGTGCTTCTATAGACCCTTTCCGAAAGAATGGGTGCTTCTATAGACCCTTTCTGAAAGAATGGGTGCTTCTATAGACCCTTTCTGAAAGAATGGGTGCTTCTATAGACCCTTTCTGAAAGAATGGGTGCTTCTATAGACCCTTTCTGAAAGAATGGGTGCTTCTATAGACCCTTTCTGAAAGAATGGGTGCTTCTATAGAACCTTTCTGAAAGAATGGGTGCTTCTATAGACCCTTTCTGAAAGAATGCATGCTTCTATAGACCCTTTCTGAAAGAATGGGTGCTTCTATATATCCTTTCTGAAAGAATGGGTGCTTCTATAGACCCTTTCTGAAAGAATGGGTGCTTCTATAGACCCTTTCTGAAAGAATGGGTGCTTCTATAGACCGTTTCTGAAAGAATGGGTGCTTCTATAGACCCTTTCTGAAAGAATGGGTGCTTCTATAGACCCTTTCTGAAAGAATGGGTGCTTCTATAGACCCTTTCTGAAAGAATGGGTGCTTCTATAGACTCTTCCCGAAAGAATGGGTGCTTCTATAGACTCTTCCCGAAAGAATGGGTGCTTCTATATACCCTTTCTTAAAGAATGGGTGTCTTTCTGAAAGAATGGGTGTCTTTCTGAAAGAATGGGTGCTTCTATAGACCCTTTCTTAAAGAATGGGTGTCTTTCTGAAAGAATGGGTGTCTTTCTGAAAGAATGGGTGCTTCTATAGACCCTTTCTGAAAGAATGGGTGCTTCTATAGACCCTTTCTGAAAGAATGGGTGCTTCTATAGACCCTTTCTGAAAGAATGGGTGCTTCTATAGACCCTTTCTGAAAGAATGGGTGCTTCTATAGACCCTTTCTAAAAGTATGGGTGCTTCTATAGACCCTTTCTGAAAGAATGGGTGCTTCTATAGACCCTTTCTGAAAGAATGGGTGCTTCTATAGACCCTTTCTGAAAGAATGGGTGCTTCTATAGACCCTTTCTGAAAGAATGGGTGCTTCTATAGACCCTTTCTGAAAGAATGGGTGCTTCTATAGACCCTTTCTGAAAGAATGGGTGCTTCTATAGACCCTTTCTGAAAGAATGGGTGCTTCTATAGAGCCTTTCTGAAAGAATGGGAGCTTCTATAGAGCCTTTCTGAAAGAATGGGTGCTTCTATAGACCCTTTCTGAAAGAATGGGTGCTTCTATAGACCCTTTCTGAAATAATGGGTGCTTCTATAGACCCTTTCTGAAAGAATGGGTGCTTCTATAGACCCTTTCTGAAAGAATGGGTGCTTCTATAGACCCTTTCTGAAAGAATGGGTGCTTCTATAGACCCTTTCTGAAAGAATGGGTGCTTCTATAGACCCTTTCTGAAAGAATGGGTGCTTCTATAGACCCTTTCTGAAAGAATGGGTGCTTCTATAGACCCTTTCTGAAAGAATGGGTGCTTCTATAGACCCTTTCTGAAAGAATGGGTGCTTCTATAGACCCTTTCTGAAAGAATGGGTGCTTCTATAGACCCTTTCTGAAAGAATGGGTGCTTCTATAGACCCTTTCTGAAAGAATGGGTGCTTCTATAGACCCTTTCTGAAAGAATGGGTGCTTCTATAGACCCTTTCTGAAAGAATGGGTGCTTCTATAGACCCTTTCTGAAAGAATGGGTGCTTCTATAGACCCTTTCTGAAAGAATGGGTGCTTCTATGGACCCTTTCTGAAAGAATGGGTGCTTCTATGGACCCTTTCTGAAAGAATGGGTGCTTCTATAGACCCTTTCTGAAAGAATGGGTGCTTCTATAGACCCTTTCTGAAAGAATGGGTGCTTCTATAGACCCTTTCTGAAAGAATGGGTGCTTCTATAGACCCTTTCTGAAAGAATGGGTGCTTCTATAGACCCTTTCTGAAAGAATGGGTGCTTCTATAGACCCTTTCTGAAAGAATGGGTGCTTCTATAGACCCTTTCTGAAAGAATGGGTGCTTCTATAGACCGTTTCTGAAAGAATGGGTGCTTCTATAGACCCTTTCTGAAAGAATGGGTGCTTCTATAGACCCTTTCTGAAAGAATGGGTGCTTCTATAGACCCTTTCTGAAAGAATGGGTGCTTCTATAGACCCTTTCTGAAAGAATGGGTGCTTCTATAGACCCTTTCTGAAAGAATGGGTGCTTCTATAGACCCTTTCTGAAAGAATGGGTGCTTCTATAGACCCTTTCTGAAAGAATGGGTGCTTCTATAGACCCTTTCTGAAAGAATGGGTGCTTCTATAGACCCTTTCTGAAAGAATGGGTGCTTCTATAGACCCTTTCTGAAAGAATGGGTGCTTCTATAGACCCTTTCTGAAAGAATGGGTGCTTCTATAGACCCTTTCTGAAAGAATGGGTGCTTCTATAGACCCTTTCTGAAAGAATGGGTGCTTCTATGGACCCTTTCTGAAAGAATGGGTGCTTCTATGGACCCTTTCTGAAAGAATGGGTGCTTCTATAGACCCTTTCTGAAAGAATGGGTGCTTCTATAGACCCTTTCTGAAAGAATGGGTGCTTCTATAGACCCTTTCTGAAAGAATGGGTGCATCTATAGACCCTTTCTGAAAGAATGGGTGCTTCTATAGACCCTTTCTGAAAGAATGGGTGCTTCTATAGACCCTTTCCGAAAGAATGGGTGCTTCTATAGACCCTTTCTGAAAGAATGGGTGCTTCTATAGACCCTTTCTGAAAGAATGGGTGCTTCTATAGACCCTTTCTGAAAGAATGGGTGCTTCTATAGACCCTTTCTGAAAGAATGGGTGCTTCTATAGACCCTTTCCGAAAGAATGGGTGCTTCTATAGACCCTTTCTGAAAGAATGGGTGCTTCTATAGACCCTTTCTGAAAGAATGGGTGCTTCTATAGACCCTTTCCGAAAGAATGGGTGCTTCTATAGACCCTTTCTGAAAGAATGGGTGCTTCTATAGACCCTTTCTGAAAGAATGGGTGCTTCTATAGACCCTTTCTGAAAGAATGGGTGCTTCTATAGACCCTTTCTGAAAGAATGGGTGCTTCTATAGACCCTTTCTGAAAGAATGGGTGCTTCTATAGACCCTTTCTGAAAGAATGGGTGCTTCTATAGACCCTTTCTGAAAGAATGGGTGCTTCTATAGACCCTTTCTGAAAGAATGGGTGCTTCTATAGACCCTTTCCGAAAGAATGGGTGCTTCTATAGACCCTTTCTGAAAGAATGGGTGCTTCTATAGACCCTTTCTGAAAGAATGGGTGCTTCTATAGACCCTTTCTGAAAGAATGGGTGCTTCTATAGACCCTTTCTGAAAGAATGGGTGCTTCTATAGACCCTTTCTGAAAGAATGGGTGCTTCTATAGAACCTTTCTGAAAGAATGGGTGCTTCTATAGACCCTTTCTGAAAGAATGCATGCTTCTATAGACCCTTTCTGAAAGAATGGGTGCTTCTATATATCCTTTCTGAAAGAATGGGTGCTTCTATAGACCCTTTCTGAAAGAATGGGTGCTTCTATAGACCCTTTCTGAAAGAATGGGTGCTTCTATAGACCGTTTCTGAAAGAATGGGTGCTTCTATAGACCCTTTCTGAAAGAATGGGTGCTTCTATAGACCCTTTCTGAAAGAATGGGTGCTTCTATAGACCCTTTCTGAAAGAATGGGTGCTTCTATAGACTCTTCCCGAAAGAATGGGTGCTTCTATAGACTCTTCCCGAAAGAATGGGTGCTTCTATATACCCTTTCTTAAAGAATGGGTGTCTTTCTGAAAGAATGGGTGTCTTTCTGAAAGAATGGGTGCTTCTATAGACCCTTTCTTAAAGAATGGGTGTCTTTCTGAAAGAATGGGTGTCTTTCTGAAAGAATGGGTGCTTCTATAGACCCTTTCTGAAAGAATGGGTGCTTCTATAGACCCTTTCTGAAAGAATGGGTGCTTCTATAGACCCTTTCTGAAAGAATGGGTGCTTCTATAGACCCTTTCTGAAAGAATGGGTGCTTCTATAGACCCTTTCTAAAAGTATGGGTGCTTCTATAGACCCTTTCTGAAAGAATGGGTGCTTCTATAGACCCTTTCTGAAAGAATGGGTGCTTCTATAGACCCTTTCTGAAAGAATGGGTGCTTCTATAGACCCTTTCTGAAAGAATGGGTGCTTCTATAGACCCTTTCTGAAAGAATGGGTGCTTCTATAGACCCTTTCTGAAAGAATGGGTGCTTCTATAGACCCTTTCTGAAAGAATGGGTGCTTCTATAGAGCCTTTCTGAAAGAATGGGAGCTTCTATAGAGCCTTTCTGAAAGAATGGGTGCTTCTATAGACCCTTTCTGAAAGAATGGGTGCTTCTATAGACCCTTTCTGAAATAATGGGTGCTTCTATAGACCCTTTCTGAAAGAATGGGTGCTTCTATAGACCCTTTCTGAAAGAATGGGTGCTTCTATAGACCCTTTCTGAAAGAATGGGTGCTTCTATAGACCCTTTCTGAAAGAATGGGTGCTTCTATAGACCCTTTCTGAAAGAATGGGTGCTTCTATAGACCCTTTCTGAAAGAATGGGTGCTTCTATAGACCCTTTCTGAAAGAATGGGTGCTTCTATAGACCCTTTCTGAAAGAATGGGTGCTTCTATAGACCCTTTCTGAAAGAATGGGTGCTTCTATAGACCCTTTCTGAAAGAATGGGTGCTTCTATAGACCCTTTCTGAAAGAATGGGTGCTTCTATAGACCCTTTCTGAAAGAATGGGTGCTTCTATAGACCCTTTCTGAAAGAATGGGTGCTTCTATAGACCCTTTCTGAAAGAATGGGTGCTTCTATAGACCCTTTCTGAAAGAATGGGTGCTTCTATGGACCCTTTCTGAAAGAATGGGTGCTTCTATGGACCCTTTCTGAAAGAATGGGTGCTTCTATAGACCCTTTCTGAAAGAATGGGTGCTTCTATAGACCCTTTCTGAAAGAATGGGTGCTTCTATAGACCCTTTCTGAAAGAATGGGTGCTTCTATAGACCCTTTCTGAAAGAATGGGTGCTTCTATAGACCCTTTCTGAAAGAATGGGTGCTTCTATAGACCCTTTCTGAAAGAATGGGTGCTTCTATAGACCCTTTCTGAAAGAATGGGTGCTTCTATAGACCGTTTCTGAAAGAATGGGTGCTTCTATAGACCCTTTCTGAAAGAATGGGTGCTTCTATAGACCCTTTCTGAAAGAATGGGTGCTTCTATAGACCCTTTCTGAAAGAATGGGTGCTTCTATAGACCCTTTCTGAAAGAATGGGTGCTTCTATAGACCCTTTCTGAAAGAATGGGTGCTTCTATAGACCCTTTCTGAAAGAATGGGTGCTTCTATAGACCCTTTCTGAAAGAATGGGTGCTTCTATAGACCCTTTCTGAAAGAATGGGTGCTTCTATAGACCCTTTCTGAAAGAATGGGTGCTTCTATAGACCCTTTCTGAAAGAATGGGTGCTTCTATAGACCCTTTCTGAAAGAATGGGTGCTTCTATAGACCCTTTCTGAAAGAATGGGTGCTTCTAGGTAGGTTAGGTTAGGTTAGAGGATGTGCAGCCACTAATTGTGACTGCGCCACTCGGAGACCTTACGGTCCATTGTGATCATCCTTTAGAAAAGTGAAAAGTGAAAAAATTTTTCTAGTGGAGAGAGAGATAAAGATAGATAAGAGAGATAAATAGAAATAATAGAATAAATAGATAAATAGAAATAAAAAGAATTAAAAGAATTAAGAAACAAATAAGAAACAAGGTAGGCAGAATAATCGAAAAAACAAAGCGTTACGCGTTTAGGTTGCGCCGTCCCAGCCACTTTAGATTTTTAACGATGTTGCAGATTACAGCAGGTTCCACAGTTGAGTAGAAGGTTAGAGACGGCGGAAAACGAACAATGCATGCTTCTATAGACCCTTTCTGAAAGAATGGGTGCTTCTATATATCCTTTCTGAAAGAATGGGTGCTTCTATAGACCCTTTCTGAAAGAATGGGTGCTTCTATAGACCCTTTCTGAAAGAATGGGTGCTTCTATAGACCCTTTCTGAAAGAATGGGTGCTTCTATAGACTCTTCCCGAAAGAATGGGTGCTTCTATATACCCTTTCTTAAAGAATGGGTGTCTTTCTGAAAGAATGGGTGTCTTTCTGAAAGAATGGGTGTCTTTCTGAAAGAATGGGTGCTTCTATAGACCCTTTCTGAAAGAATGGGTGCTTCTATAGACCCTTTCTGAAAGAATGGGTGCTTCTATAGACCCTTTCTGAAAGAATGGGTGCTTCTATAGAATGGGTGCTTCTATAGACCCTTTCTGAAAGAAAGGGTGCTTCTATAAAACCTTTCTGAAAGAATGGGTGCTTCTATAGACCCTTTCTGAAAGAATGCATGCTTCTATAGACCCTTTCTGAAAGAATGGGTGCTTCTATATATCCTTTCTGAAAGAATGGGTGCTTCTATAGACCCTTTCTGAAAGAATGGGTGCTTCTATATATCCTTTCTGAAAGAATGGGTGCTTCTATAGACCGTTTCTGAAAGAATGGGTGCTTCTATAGACCCTTTCTGAAAGAATGGGTGCTTCTATAGACCCTTTCTGAAAGAATGGGTGCTTCTATAGACCCTTTCTGAAAGAATGGGTGCTTCTATAGACTCTTCCCGAAAGAATGGGTGCTTCTATATACCCTTTCTTAAAGAATGGGTGTCTTTCTGAAAGAATGGGTGTCTTTCTGAAAGAATGGGTGCTTCTATAGACCCTTTCTGAAAGAATGGGTGCTTCTATAGACCCTTTCTGAAAGAATGGGTGCTTCTATAGACCCTTTCCGAAAGAATGGGTGCTTCTATAGACCCTTTCTGAAAGAATGGGTGCTTCTATAGACCCTTTCTGAAAGAATGGGTGCTTCTATAGACCCTTTCTGAAAGAATGGGTGCTTCTATAGACCCTTTCTGAAAGAATGGGTGCTTCTATAGACCCTTTCCGAAAGAATGGGTGCTTCTATAGACCCTTTCTGAAAGAATGGGTGCTTCTATAGACCCTTTCTGAAAGAATGGGTGCTTCTATAGACCCTTTCCGAAAGAATGGGTGCTTCTATAGACCCTTTCTGAAAGAATGGGTGCTTCTATAGACCCTTTCTGAAAGAATGGGTGCTTCTATAGACCCTTTCTGAAAGAATGGGTGCTTCTATAGACCCTTTCTGAAAGAATGGGTGCTTCTATAGACCCTTTCTGAAAGAATGGGTGCTTCTATAGACCCTTTCTGAAAGAATGGGTGCTTCTATAGACCCTTTCTGAAAGAATGGGTGCTTCTATAGACCCTTTCTGAAAGAATGGGTGCTTCTATAGACCCTTTCCGAAAGAATGGGTGCTTCTATAGACCCTTTCTGAAAGAATGGGTGCTTCTATAGACCCTTTCTGAAAGAATGGGTGCTTCTATAGACCCTTTCTGAAAGAATGGGTGCTTCTATAGACCCTTTCTGAAAGAATGGGTGCTTCTATAGACCCTTTCTGAAAGAATGGGTGCTTCTATAGAACCTTTCTGAAAGAATGGGTGCTTCTATAGACCCTTTCTGAAAGAATGCATGCTTCTATAGACCCTTTCTGAAAGAATGGGTGCTTCTATATATCCTTTCTGAAAGAATGGGTGCTTCTATAGACCCTTTCTGAAAGAATGGGTGCTTCTATAGACCCTTTCTGAAAGAATGGGTGCTTCTATAGACCGTTTCTGAAAGAATGGGTGCTTCTATAGACCCTTTCTGAAAGAATGGGTGCTTCTATAGACCCTTTCTGAAAGAATGGGTGCTTCTATAGACCCTTTCTGAAAGAATGGGTGCTTCTATAGACTCTTCCCGAAAGAATGGGTGCTTCTATAGACTCTTCCCGAAAGAATGGGTGCTTCTATATACCCTTTCTTAAAGAATGGGTGTCTTTCTGAAAGAATGGGTGTCTTTCTGAAAGAATGGGTGCTTCTATAGACCCTTTCTTAAAGAATGGGTGTCTTTCTGAAAGAATGGGTGTCTTTCTGAAAGAATGGGTGCTTCTATAGACCCTTTCTGAAAGAATGGGTGCTTCTATAGACCCTTTCTGAAAGAATGGGTGCTTCTATAGACCCTTTCTGAAAGAATGGGTGCTTCTATAGACCCTTTCTGAAAGAATGGGTGCTTCTATAGACCCTTTCTAAAAGTATGGGTGCTTCTATAGACCCTTTCTGAAAGAATGGGTGCTTCTATAGACCCTTTCTGAAAGAATGGGTGCTTCTATAGACCCTTTCTGAAAGAATGGGTGCTTCTATAGACCCTTTCTGAAAGAATGGGTGCTTCTATAGACCCTTTCTGAAAGAATGGGTGCTTCTATAGACCCTTTCTGAAAGAATGGGTGCTTCTATAGACCCTTTCTGAAAGAATGGGTGCTTCTATAGAGCCTTTCTGAAAGAATGGGAGCTTCTATAGAGCCTTTCTGAAAGAATGGGTGCTTCTATAGACCCTTTCTGAAAGAATGGGTGCTTCTATAGACCCTTTCTGAAATAATGGGTGCTTCTATAGACCCTTTCTGAAAGAATGGGTGCTTCTATAGACCCTTTCTGAAAGAATGGGTGCTTCTATAGACCCTTTCTGAAAGAATGGGTGCTTCTATAGACCCTTTCTGAAAGAATGGGTGCTTCTATAGACCCTTTCTGAAAGAATGGGTGCTTCTATAGACCCTTTCTGAAAGAATGGGTGCTTCTATAGACCCTTTCTGAAAGAATGGGTGCTTCTATAGACCCTTTCTGAAAGAATGGGTGCTTCTATAGACCCTTTCTGAAAGAATGGGTGCTTCTATAGACCCTTTCTGAAAGAATGGGTGCTTCTATAGACCCTTTCTGAAAGAATGGGTGCTTCTATAGACCCTTTCTGAAAGAATGGGTGCTTCTATAGACCCTTTCTGAAAGAATGGGTGCTTCTATAGACCCTTTCTGAAAGAATGGGTGCTTCTATAGACCCTTTCTGAAAGAATGGGTGCTTCTATGGACCCTTTCTGAAAGAATGGGTGCTTCTATGGACCCTTTCTGAAAGAATGGGTGCTTCTATAGACCCTTTCTGAAAGAATGGGTGCTTCTATAGACCCTTTCTGAAAGAATGGGTGCTTCTATAGACCCTTTCTGAAAGAATGGGTGCTTCTATAGACCCTTTCTGAAAGAATGGGTGCTTCTATAGACCCTTTCTGAAAGAATGGGTGCTTCTATAGACCCTTTCTGAAAGAATGGGTGCTTCTATAGACCCTTTCTGAAAGAATGGGTGCTTCTATAGACCGTTTCTGAAAGAATGGGTGCTTCTATAGACCCTTTCTGAAAGAATGGGTGCTTCTATAGACCCTTTCTGAAAGAATGGGTGCTTCTATAGACCCTTTCTGAAAGAATGGGTGCTTCTATAGACCCTTTCTGAAAGAATGGGTGCTTCTATAGACCCTTTCTGAAAGAATGGGTGCTTCTATAGACCCTTTCTGAAAGAATGGGTGCTTCTATAGACCCTTTCTGAAAGAATGGGTGCTTCTATAGACCCTTTCTGAAAGAATGGGTGCTTCTATAGACCCTTTCTGAAAGAATGGGTGCTTCTATAGACCCTTTCTGAAAGAATGGGTGCTTCTATAGACCCTTTCTGAAAGAATGGGTGCTTCTATAGACCCTTTCTGAAAGAATGGGTGCTTCTAGGTAGGTTAGGTTAGGTTAGAGGATGTGCAGCCACTAATTGTGACTGCGCCACTCGGAGACCTTACGGTCCATTGTGATCATCCTTTAGAAAAGTGAAAAGTGAAAAAATTTTTCTAGTGGAGAGAGAGATAAAGATAGATAAGAGAGATAAATAGAAATAATAGAATAAATAGATAAATAGAAATAAAAAGAATTAAAAGAATTAAGAAACAAATAAGAAACAAGGTAGGCAGAATAATCGAAAAAACAAAGCGTTACGCGTTTAGGTTGCGCCGTCCCAGCCACTTTAGATTTTTAACGATGTTGCAGATTACAGCAGGTTCCACAGTTGAGTAGAAGGTTAGAGACGGCGGAAAACGAACAATGCATGCTTCTATAGACCCTTTCTGAAAGAATGGGTGCTTCTATATATCCTTTCTGAAAGAATGGGTGCTTCTATAGACCCTTTCTGAAAGAATGGGTGCTTCTATAGACCCTTTCTGAAAGAATGGGTGCTTCTATAGACCCTTTCTGAAAGAATGGGTGCTTCTATAGACTCTTCCCGAAAGAATGGGTGCTTCTATATACCCTTTCTTAAAGAATGGGTGTCTTTCTGAAAGAATGGGTGTCTTTCTGAAAGAATGGGTGTCTTTCTGAAAGAATGGGTGCTTCTATAGACCCTTTCTGAAAGAATGGGTGCTTCTATAGACCCTTTCTGAAAGAATGGGTGCTTCTATAGACCCTTTCTGAAAGAATGGGTGCTTCTATAGAATGGGTGCTTCTATAGACCCTTTCTGAAAGAAAGGGTGCTTCTATAAAACCTTTCTGAAAGAATGGGTGCTTCTATAGACCCTTTCTGAAAGAATGCATGCTTCTATAGACCCTTTCTGAAAGAATGGGTGCTTCTATATATCCTTTCTGAAAGAATGGGTGCTTCTATAGACCCTTTCTGAAAGAATGGGTGCTTCTATATATCCTTTCTGAAAGAATGGGTGCTTCTATAGACCGTTTCTGAAAGAATGGGTGCTTCTATAGACCCTTTCTGAAAGAATGGGTGCTTCTATAGACCCTTTCTGAAAGAATGGGTGCTTCTATAGACCCTTTCTGAAAGAATGGGTGCTTCTATAGACTCTTCCCGAAAGAATGGGTGCTTCTATATACCCTTTCTTAAAGAATGGGTGTCTTTCTGAAAGAATGGGTGTCTTTCTGAAAGAATGGGTGCTTCTATAGACCCTTTCTGAAAGAATGGGTGCTTCTATAGACCCTTTCTGAAAGAATGGGTGCTTCTATAGACCCTTTCTGAAAGAATGGGTGCTTCTATAGACCCTTTCTGAAAGAATGGGTGCTTCTATAGACCCTTTCTAAAAGTATGGGTGCTTCTATAGACCCTTTCTGAAAGAATGGGTGCTTCTATAGACCCTTTCTGAAAGAATGGGTGCTTCTATAGAGCCTTTCTGAAAGAATGGGAGCTTCTATAGAGCCTTTCTGAAAGAATGGGTGCTTCTATAGACCCTTTCTGAAAGAATGGGTGCTTCTATAGACCCTTTCTGAAAGAATGGGTGCTTCTATAGACCCTTTCTGAAAGAATGGGTGCTTCTATAGACCCTTTCTGAAAGAATGGGTGCTTCTATAGACCCTTTCTGAAAGAATGGGTGCTTCTATAGACCCTTTCTGAAAGAATGGGTGCTTCTATAGACCCTTTCTGAAAGAATGGGTGCTTCTATAGACCCTTTCTGAAAGAATGGGTGCTTCTATAGACCCTTTCTGAAAGAATGGGTGCTTCTATAGACCCTTTCTGAAAGAATGGGTGCTTCTATAGACCCTTTCTGAAAGTAGGGTGCTTCTATAGACCCTTTCTGAAAGAATGGGTGCTTCTATAGACCCTTTCTGAAAGAATGGGTGCTTCTATAGACCCTTTCTGAAAGAATGGGTGCTTCTATAGACCCTTTCTGAAAGAATGGGTGCTTCTATAGACCCTTTCTGAAAGAATGGGTGCTTCTATAGACCCTTTCTGAAAGAATGGGTGCTTCTATAGACCCTTTCTGAAAGAATGGGTGCTTCTATAGACCCTTTCTGAAAGAATGGGTGCTTCTATAGACCCTTTCTGAAAGAATGGGTGCTTCTATAGACCCTTTCTGAAAGAATGGGTGCTTCTATAGACCCTTTCTGAAAGAATGGGTGCTTCTATAGACCCTTTCTGAAAGAATGGGTGCTTCTATAGACCCTTTCTGAAAGAATGGGTGCTTCTATAGACCCTTTCTGAAAGAATGGGTGCTTCTATAGACCCTTTCTGAAAGAATGGGTGCTTCTATAGACCCTTTCTGAAAGAATGGGTGCTTCTATAGACCCTTTCTGAAAGAATGGGTGCTTCTATAGACCCTTTCTGAAAGAATGGGTGCTTCTATAGACCCTTTCTGAAAGAATGGGTGCTTCTATAGACCCTTTCTGAAAGAATGGGTGCTTCTATAGACCCTTTCTGAAAGAATGGGTGCTTCTATAGACCCTTTCTGAAAGAATGGGTGCTTCTATAGACCCTTTCTGAAAGAATGGGTGCTTCTATAGACCCTTTCTGAAAGAATGGGTGCTTCTATAGACCCTTTCTGAAAGAATGGGTGCTTCTATAGACCCTTTCTGAAAGAATGGGTGCTTCTATAGACCCTTTCTGAAAGAATGGGTGCTTCTATAGACCCTTTCTGAAAGAATGGGTGCTTCTATAGACCCTTTCTGAAAGAATGGGTGCTTCTATAGACCCTTTCTGAAAGAATGGGTGCTTCTATAGACCCTTTCTGAAAGAATGGGTGCTTCTAGGTAGGTTAGGTTAGGTTAGAGGATGTGCAGCCACTAATTGTGACTGCGCCACTCGGAGACCTTACGGTCCATTGTGATCATCCTTTAGAAAAGTGAAAAGTGAAAAAATTTTTCTAGTGGAGAGAGAGATAAAGATAGATAAGAGAGATAAATAGAAATAATAGAATAAATAGATAAATAGAAATAAAAAGAATTAAAAGAATTAAGAAACAAATAAGAAACAAGGTAGGCAGAATAATCGAAAAAACAAAGCGTTACGCGTTTAGGTTGCGCCGTCCCAGCCACTTTAGATTTTTAACGATGTTGCAGATTACAGCAGGTTCCACAGTTGAGTAGAAGGTTAGAGACGGCGGAAAACGAACACCCACTAGTCTGTGTCGTCTACGAGCCAGGGCTGGACAACGACACAGGAGGTGTTCGATCGACTCCGACTCCTCCTCATCCTCACAGAGTCTGCAGTAGTCATTAACATCCCTATCCCATTTAATGGTAAAGGCCCTGACATAGCAGTGTCCAGTGATGACTCCCGTCGTTACCTTCACTTCCGCTTTGCTCAGGTTCAACAGCGAATTCGTTCTTTTGGCTGACAGAGACGGCCATATGGATCTTGCCACAATGCACCTAGGTTCATTGTGCCACAATTCACTGGCTCTTTCGTCAGAGAACGCTTCGACTTTTTGGAAAAAGTGACAGATGGGTGGTTTGATAGAGTCAGTGATAGCTAGATCAGCGGACTGTGATCCTCGTCTAGCTAATTCATCTGCTTTTTCATTACCCTGGTAGTCACGATGTCCAGGTACCCAACATAGCCGAAAGCCGTTAGTTAGCGCATCCAGAGCTGTTCTACACTTGAGGACGACGTCGGATTTGATGTTGCAGGATTTGATGGCTTTAAGAGCCGCTTGACTATCCACATAGATAGTCACCGGTTCAAAGATTTCTGCATCCAGATTTTTAATCAATTCCGCCGCCTTCCAAATCGCGAAGATTTCAGCCTGGAACACACTACAGTTGCTGTCTAGCCTGTATGTGCGTTCAAGTGATAGACTTTCACAGTAGACACCGGCACCGGTAAATTCCTCCATCTTGGAGCCGTCTGTATATATAGCCAGACCGCCCAGAGGGGGGTTACTGCGGTTCCAGTCGTCTCTACTAGGTATAATGACTTCTATATCGTCAAATCTCAAGACTGGTGATATATAGTCACTTATTTTGCCACAATGGTTCACAAAAATACCTGATTAATTCAGGATACACCCATGCCCATAGGTACGACCCCGCCAAAGACCCTGTTCATGAAGCCGCAGGGCACTCCTGGTTGCCTGACACTTAATGCTGATACTCAGTGGTCTTAAGTTCAGCATTGCGTTCAGTGCAGCCTGTGGCGTGCTCCTGGTAGCTCCAGTAATAAGAGTTGCGGCGGCTCTTTGTACCTTATCGAGCTTAGTGGATGTTGACTTTTGACGCAATGAGTGACACCAAACGAGAGAACCATAGGATAGGATGGGTCTAACCACTGTATTATACAGCCAGTGTATAATCGAAGGAGTTAGTCCCCAGCTTTTCCCAATGGAATTCTTACATGAATAAAGTGCAATCATTCCCTTCTTCGCCCGCTCCTCAGCATTCCTATTCCATCGCAATTGACAGTCAAGGATTGTGCCAAGGTACTTTGCTTCGGGGGAGAGTTGGAGCTGCACCCCATCCAGTGTTGGTGGAACAAAGGCGCCGAGCTTACGCTTTCTTGTGAACATTACCAGTTCCGTCTTCGTTGGGTTAACCCCAAGACCATTAGCCTTGGCCCAGCGTGATAGAGTCGATAATGCTCCCTGCATAAGCTCCGAAATGGTTGACGGAAATTTACCGGAAATCAGCAGTACCACGTCATCAGCATAAGCAACAACTTTGATACCTTGATTGTCCAGCTCCATCAAAATATTGTTTATAACAAGGAGCCACAGTAATGGCGAGAGCACACCTCCTTGAGGGGTGCCTCTAGTCACTGTTTTCCTTATTTTTACCTCCCCAATGCTAGAATTTATAATTCTGCTTTGAAGCATATTATTAATCCAGCACGTTAGGGGTTCAGGTGCATTAACTTTCTTCAGTGAGAGATTGATGGACTCAAGTTTTACATTGTTAAAAGCTCCTTCTATGTCTAGAAAGGCAGCCAAGGTAAAGTTTGAGTCTTCCATGTTTTTCTCAATGAAGCCGACCACCTCATGCAAGGCAGACTCAACAGATTTACCTTTAACATAGGCGTGCTGTGAGTTGCTTATATAGACGGTGTCTACATGACTCCTTATCTCCAGGTCGATCAGTCTTTCGAGTGTCTTAAGGAGAAAGGATGATAAACTTATGGGTCTGTAGTCTTTAGGTGCAGAGTGACTAGGTTTTCCCGCTTTGGGAATGTAAGTTACCTTTACCTCCTTCCACAGCCCCGGTATAAATGAGAAAGTCAAACACGCCCTAAAAATCTCCTCCAGGATTTGGTATAAGATCGGTGATGCAAATTGTAGCATCGCCGGCGTTATGCCATCCGGCCTAGGAGACTTGTAAGGCTTGAAAGTGCTGACCGCCCACTTAATTTTACTTCTGTTGACCACCCTGTCAATGACCAAATCCAAAGGCTCCTGAACTCGGAAGTCGTCACGCTCATTGTTGACAGTATCCTCATCCTTGCAGCCTGGGAAGTGGGTCTCCGCAAGGAGATCAAGAGTCTCAGTAGCGGAGTCTGTCCACGCACCATCTTGTTTCTTGATACTTCCAATGGATTTGGGGTCCTTGGAGAGTAGTCGTCGAAACCTAGCTGCGTCGTTAACTCCTTCTACCGACTCACAGAAGTTAACCCAAGATGTTTTCTTTGCCCGCTTGATTTCACTCTTATATTTATTGAAACTCACTTTATAGGAGTCCCAATCAATATCGAGTTTAGTCTCATGCGCCCTGTTATACAGTCGTCTAGTGTTTTTCCTAAGTTCGCCAAGCTCCTTGCTCCACCACACCGGCTGAGATTTCCTCCCAGGATATGTTAGTGGACAGGACTCCTTATGGCAACGAAGAAGAACATCAGTGAGATTATTTACGGTTCCATTGAGGTCATCAACTGTTTCCGTACTAATATTAGGAGTCAGTTGCGAGTTCGTTAGTTCCGTGTATTTGTCCCAGTTTGTCCTTCGTGGGTTTCTATAAGGAATTTGACGACCTCTGTCCAGAGAGACATCAAAGAATATCTTCATATGGTCCGAAAAGGAACATTCTTTAGATACCCTCCAATTCCTCAGGACAGAGTCATCTAAATTAGAAAGGGTTAGGTCAATGACCTCTTCCCTGTTCCTAATTTTAAACGTTGGATCACTACCCCTATTACATATCCGTAAATTATAAGATAAAATAAAATCGAATATGGACTCACCCCTCTTGTTGGTGTCCTTACTGCCCCACTGGAAATTGTGAGCGTTTGCGTCGCAACCCAGGATTACGTTACAGGTACCCATCATCTCGTCAAGCAGACGTCGGACACACTGGTTGGGTGGGTCTGGGGCCTCAAAAGGCATATATATCGATGACAGCAGCGTGGCCTTGCCTTCTCCATGCTCCATCCTGACCGTGCATATGTCACCGTTACTGTAATTAGATAGAAAGATTAGATTTAAACTCTTTTTACCTACTATACAAGTCCTTACCTTGTCCCCCTCGGACGCGGCAAAGATTGGCATTGTTTAGTCCAGAAACCTTATTCTTATAGATATAAGGCTCCTGGACTAAGACAATGTCTACTTCAGAGTTCGTGAGGGACAAGAGCAGTTCAGCGGCAGCGGCCTTGCAATGATGCAGATTAATCTGCAGTATGCGCAACCTTTGCCGCTTCCCTACCCTTACTGTTTTTCGTGAGGTGGACTCAGTCGAAACCGAACCCATCCTGAACCGAAATTCAGCTTTCCCTCACGTTCTCTTAAGTATAACTCCCCAGGGGGGTCGACCGCCACTCTGGCCACTAAGCCACCCAACTCGCTACAGGGGACTAGACTAATAACAGTCCAGCCCGTTGTAACAAGATTGGGATTCTGCAACCTCAGCATTCTCAGCAGGATTTCCTTGCTTACCGTAGGTGGGGGAATCCACGCTGAGAGTACCTTTCTGGACGGGATGTCCGATAGGGAGACCGCCGCCAGATCAGCTCCTTCCCACAGAGCACCAAGACCACTCACTGTCTGAACGAGAAAGTCTCGCGACCTTTCATTCATACAGTTGATGACCTTGACACCCTTACGCAAGAAGGCGCTGCCAAGCTGACGGTCTTCCGGATCTTCCGGTCCAGAAACTATCGCAGCCCGAAGACCAGTTTCAAATAGCAACCAGTGACTGTCGCTGATTTTTCCATTTGGATCAGCTCTGTCGATGATTGCTATTTCCAGGCCATCGTCTGTCACAGCAGTTGGTCTACCGTATGGCTTATTGCGACCTTGACCGCGTACCTTGGATGTAACTTTTCCAGAAGAGGCGGAAACCTTCTCCGTACTCAGTTGCTTCTCCTTGGTCGCACGCTCAGCGGCCGCTGCATACGAGGTTGATGGTTCGATCAGCTGAGAAGTCATCGTCTTCTTGGCTGAAGGCTGCGGACCCTCGGAGGAGCGTACACGCTTTACAGATTTACTCTGCGGGGCGCTGCTCTCTCCACCCGAAGACGATGTTTCCTTAGCTGGTCCAACCTTCTCCCTGTTGAGACCAGCATCTCCGATTGCATCACCCTTGCCTTTTGGAGCAGAATCGGGCTTTGAGGCAGAGTCCTTTACCGCTCGATCACCACTAGGGGTGACTGTTGGCTTAGGGGTGCTCTCAATAGCCTTTTTCTTTACCTCTCGGTTCGGGTTAGGCTTCGGAGAAGATTTTGGCGCAGCATATTTACCGGAGGTATCAGGCTTTGCCTTCTCTACTACGTCTTCCGGGAGGAAGATCCTCTCCACCGGGAGTTCGCGATGAAATTTACGAGGGTACATTCTTTCGAACTTCCTCATAAATTTCAACTTGTCCTTGATGAGGTGGACCTCCCTCTCCGAATGCAAGTTCGCATCTCTCCCTACAAACTTGCGGAGATAGGATACGGCACGCTTGTAGAGTCTCGCATCCGATGCTTTGCGGGCCGAGGCAAACTTTGAGTCGCTGTCCGTTTTCGGGTCATCTTCCGATTCCCCGTCGTCGGACATCGTTTCCGTCGCCTCCTGCCTTTCAAGCTTTTTGTCGGCATGTGCCGACACAGGACCAGTCGGTGCTTCTATAGACCCTTTCTGAAAGAATGGGTGCTTCTATAGACCCTTTCTGAACGAATGGGTGCTTCTATAGAACCTTTCTGAAACTATGGGTGCTTCTATAGACCCTTTCTGAAAGAATGGGTGCTTCTATAGACCCTTTCTGAAAGAATGGGTGCTTCTATAGACCCTTTCTGAAAGAATGGGTGCTTCTATAGACCCTTTCTGAAAGAATGGGTGCTTCTATAGAACCTTTCTGAAACTATGGGTGCTTCTATAGACCCTTTCTGAAAGAATGGGTGCTTCTATAGACCCTTTCTGAAAGAATGGGTGCTTCTATAGACCCTTTCTGAAAGAATGTGTGCTTCTATAGACCCTTTCTGAAAGAATGTTTGCTTCTATGGACACTTTCTGAAAGAATGGTTGCTTCTATGGACACTTTCTGAAAGAATGGGTGCTTCTATAGACCCTTTCTGAAAGAATGGGTGCTTCTATAGACCCTTCTGAAAGAATGGGTGCTTCTATAGACCCTTCTGAAAGAATGTTTGCTTCTATGGACACTTTCTGAAAGAATGGGTGCTTCTATAGATCCTTTCTGAAAGAATGGGTGCTTCTATAGACCCTTTCTGAAAGAGTGGGTGCTTCTATAGACCCTTTCTGAAAGAATGGCTGCTTCTATAGATCCTTTCTGAAAGAAAGGGTGTTTCTATAGATCCTTTCTGAAAGAAAGGGTGTTTCTATAGACCCTTTCTGAAAGAAAGGGTGCTTCTATAGACAATTTCTGAAATAATAAGTGCTTTGTGATAAGTCCTATCCAATTTGAGATATTTGTTTTTATAACCATTTCCCATTTATATTTATTTTTTATTATTTCCCCATTTTCAGATATTCCATGCAGGAAATGTATTCGGTGGTATCGGATGTA
The DNA here is from genome assembly GCF_047663935.1 of Musca autumnalis. NCBI lineage: Eukaryota > Metazoa > Arthropoda > Insecta > Diptera > Muscidae > Musca > Musca autumnalis. The sequence goes on from NW_027412088.1 coordinate 54,445,041, forward strand.
ACCAACTATCAACACTTTGTACCCTATGTTAAGAAATCTCATGTGCATAGTAAACACAATAATGGATTTAAGGCTGATCTTATTGTTGGATTCCCGCCATTACATGAAGTTTATACATCAAATGTTACCCTCAAATGTCCAGCTTTAGTTACATCGGAATGTAAAGATGGACGCCTTTTTGATTATCTTTTGAATGAATGGCGTTTCAGTCCAGGTCTCAAAGATATACCCCAATCTTGTGTGCTAGATTTTAAAGTACATTTTCAATTTAAATCGTTGCTGCACAGTAATATTGCCAACTTATTTTTCGATTTAATATGTGATCAAATGGAACAGGCTTTTGTGGCGGAAGCAAGGCGGCGTTATGGTGAAGCTTCGATAAAATCACATATTTTATCGGCCAAACGTTCCTGACCCTCATTCGAAAAGATGAATAAGGAGGATTTGTAAAAACTCTTATGTGTTTTAGTTAGAAAAGCAAAAAGAAGAAACAAAAATATTTTCAGCGAATGAAAAAAAATATTGTTTTTAAGCGAAAAGCTAGAGGCCACATGTCATGTATTGTAATGATATTCATTCATACCAAATAGTTAATTTTCCTAATCCCATTAAATTTAATATGATTTACACAATTGTATATAACACCATTGACTTTTTATATACACATACTATATTATTAAATTTAAATGTTCGTAAATTTTAATAAATTAAGATTTAAATTGACGTCATAAAAAAAAATACTATGTGGTGTATTTATTTAAGAGATTGTGGGTGCATAACAATGGCATGAATGAGATAAATTAGTATCGACATGTTGGCTGACTTCCGTATCGCCAGTTGCTTGGCAAATGACTTCAAATGTGTAAAGTATTATGTTTCGTAACGCCGTAGCACTTAATAACTACGAAGCTACGTGTTTCAAAATGTGAACAATACGCATTTTTAACGCAGGTAAAAAGCAAACATGTGTCATTTTGATATCTGATGCATTCAGTTGTAATTTCGAGGAACAATGCATGAGTGTGCAACTGAAATATTTTGACGAAGTTTAAACAACACAAAGCAAATGACGATACGGAAGTCAGCCATTATGTTAACTTAGCATTACCTGCGCCAAGCTTGTAACATGATCCACCAGGATTTCAGCATTTATTGTATTGCCCAAGGTTAGTGTTTAAGTAAGAATTAATATATTTCAGTTTAATTTGCATTGTTTGGAAATGCTCGTTTGTCGCTTTACTTTCATTGTGTTTGATTCACTCAATCGTTAGAAAACTGCCTACTCCTTTTTTATAACAACATTGATCTGTCATCTAGGAGTTTTCTAACGAGTGTTGTTTTTGCGCCTACGCGACCTTTCTGCATTATTATTGACACTTCGTTTTCGATCGCCATCCGTAACACAGGTAATCTGTTCTCCATACTTTTCCCTTTATTTAATTATATTTATTTATTTACTCAATAAAGCTTCTGCTTTTTATCGAATCAGAAACTAAAACGTTCGTGTTTTTATTTCTCTCTTTTTCGAAACGCAATTTCGGCGCCTTTACATTTTGGTCCAATCGAGCCGGATACGAGCCTTTGGATTGTTTTGATTTATTTTCTAATTGGTTTTCGTCTTGCTTATTTTCGCAGCAGCATCAACAACATCTTAATCATCCTCATCAACATCGTCATTATCATTAAAAACATCAACAAACCAACAGGTGAGTGCAGTATTGTGAGCTCGCGTTGTAGAAAAAATAATAACAAAAAAATAATATCCATCGTCCAAAAATTCTTTTCGATTTATTTACAACAACAATACATACGGCCGCTTTACAACGCGTCGCGTATTCCTTTTGGTCTTCTCTGATTTTGTCGGTGTTATTATTGAACAGTGAAAACCAATAAAAAATAATATTTGTTGCAAAATTTATTGTGGAAAAAGTGCAAAAAAAAATTGTCAAAAACAGTGTATTTTTCATTAGTGAATGGTGGTGTAATTATTAATAAAATTTAATTAACAATCGTGTTAAATTTTGCTAATTTTATTAATAAAATAATTCATTTGTTTATCGGAAATTAATTACTTAATTATTTCCATCGGGTTACTACTGTCTTGTTGTGCCTAACAAAAGAAATAAACCACCGAAAAATACACGAAATTATTCCTTCTATTCTCGCATTACTCCCTGTTCAATAATACACAATAATATAAACATACATACGCTAGTGACATACTTACGTCGTCGTCGGTCTATTGCTATATATACACACACATCACTTACATACATACCATTGCTTTAGGCAGCGACAGCTAGCCTAGTGAAAATAATTTTTTTCGTTTCTCTTTTGTTTGCGTGTACGCTACACACATCGGGTCGGTCGATTGGGCCTGGTTTACACGTTGGGTACAAAAGAGAAAATTGTTTGCATATTAAATTGCAGTGTGTGTATATATAAAAATAAATACATTTTTGGACATTTTCGTTTATCGTGCACCTTACAGTCCGCATTTACGATAATATTAATCGGTTTGGAAAAAAATATTATTTTATTGTAATTGGACATAAAAGTAGTAATTTTTTGCCGTTTTTAATATTTTTGGTATCGGAAAAAATATTTCAAGCTTATTTATTGAATATTTTGACATAAATATTATATATTTATAAATTATTTTTTGAATCTTTTCGAAATATTTTTGCTTTGTCGTTATTTTGTACACTTTTTTGATCATTTTTCGAAATTATTAAAGGGAAAAAGTTGGTTTTTCGTTAGTTATCGAACATTTTCGGCGATTTTTGTTGATTTTTCTCAATTTTTCGTAAATTTTGCTATTTTTGGTTGATTTTTTTGTGAAATATCTTGGAAATTCTTGTTGGATTTGGAAAGAAATTTGATCTTTTCGCAAGAATTTAAACTTTTTAGATTATTTGAGTTGGAATTTTTCGCTTTTATCGTTTTGTTTGTCGCATTTTCTGCTTGAAAAGCTTGGTTTTTTATTTTTTCGTAAATTTTGAAGTTTTCGTGTGATTTTAAAAGAAAATCTTTGCAAAATGCCTTTCACTCCTCTCAATGATTTTACTCGTGTTTCGGATAATTTGGTAAAATTTTGTGCCAAAATTAAAGACGCGAAGGAAGAAGATTTAGATTTCTTTATCTTAGAAGTTAAAAGTACCGAGTTGGTTAAAAATTGGTCCAAGGTCGAAATTTCTTTTGATAACTGTCTAGAATATTTGAAATCGGCTGGGGATACAACTGCGGAAGACATTGGTGTTGTCGATGGTAAGTACGCAGTTGTTTATGAACTTTTTATGTAATGTCAGGCCATAATAAATAAATATTTGAACAAATTTCGGCGGTCTCGAAAATCGTCCTTGAGCTCATATAGGAGTTCAGTGGTTTCGTTAAATCAGGATCTTTCCGATATTCCTAAGGATGGACAGGGTTCGTCTGCCACTCCAAAGGAAGCCCAGAGAAGTGATCCCGGTTTAAATAACACGACTTCGTCTACCCACACTGTTCGAAGTGTGGGTACTCAGGCTTCTAGCTCCCCAATATCAGGTATTGGGAATACTAGGGATAGCTCGAATTTTGCTATTGACCCGCCAAATTTAGACATTGTCCATAATTTAGCTTTGCCTCCATGCGATATTCCCGTTTTCGAAGGTGATTTTCTCTCGTGGCCTACTTTTAGAGACTTATTTAGCACGGTCTATATTACAAATTCTAGATTGTCGGATATTGAGCGTCTTTGTCATTTGACGCAAAAAACTAGTGGGGAAGCTCGTGAAATTGTTTCTAAATTCCCCTTGACTCACCGTAGCTTCAGTCTAGCATGGAATGCTTTGAAATCGACTTATGACAATCCTCGTTTGTTAATTCATAGTCAGTTCAAAGTATTATTTTCGCTTCCGGTACTTGAAATCGAGACGTGTTCGGGTCTCAAACAAATCCAGCGTGGTATTAATGGTTGTTTGTCTGCAATGTCCATTTACGACGTTAGTACGGAAAATTGGGATCCGTTCTTGGTGTTTGTTTGTCTTCAAAGGCTCCCAAAATTAACACAAACTTTGTGGGAGCAAAGTGTTAAAGACAAAGCTTCTATTTCGTTGTGGAAAGATCTCGATAGTTTTCTAACTGAGCGAATTCAGACGCTCATGTGTCTTCACGATATGAGGGAAAATGATCAGGCTAAAAAGTCTAACGTGAATAAACTTCACTCGTACATGGTTAATACGAATACTTCTTGTTCTCCAAAAGTATCGCAGAAAAATTATTGCATTCTTTGTCCCCAGCAGTTCCACTTGCTTTTTGAATGTCGTCGGTTCAAAAATATGTCTGTCTCGACTAGGTTTTCCACTGTGAAACGTCGTAGATTGTGTGTGAATTGTTTGCGTACGGGGCATGAAGTAAAAAATTGCAGTAGTCATCGTCGGTGTTCGAAATGTAATCGAAGTCATCACACCTTGCTACATCGTAGCGACTCGTCTCCAAATAGTTCGTCCTCCAGTGTTTCCTCGGTCAGCAGGAACACCCCTACTCCTTCCAACCCTCCAACTCTCGACCCTTCTCGTCCATCCACATCCTCGGCATCTGTAGCTCGTGCTTCCAACCCTCCACCTCTCGATCCTTCTCGTCCATCCACATCCTCGGCATCTGTAGCTCGTCAGGTCTTTCATACCTCACAGAATAAGTCGGTTCTGTTGGGGACAGCGATGGTCAACATAATGCACTGTGGCATTTCGTACCCAGCTAGGGCTTTAATAGACCCCGCCTCTGAATCCTCTTTTTTAACAGAGCGATTGCAGAATAGGTTGAAACTTCCCGTATGTTCAACGAATGCGGTTATTTCGGGTGTGAATTGTGCAATTTCGGCAAATTCACAAAAAGTTTGTGCCATAAAAATTGGAAGCCCTTGCGATCCTTCGGTAGTATTAGAAACTCGTGCTTTGGTATTGCCGTCAATTTCTGCTAACTTGCCATCGTTTACTGTTTCATCTGATTTCAGAGCTCAAATGCCAAGTATTCGTCTGGCAGATGCTAATTTGTTCGATTCACGTCCTGTGGATCTGTTGTTGGGTGCAGACTTGTATCCAAAAATCTTGTTAGATGGTTGTCAGTCAATTTTGTCGGGTACTTTGATTGCCAAAAATTCTGTGTTTGGATGGCTAGTCACTGGACCGATTCCATCGTCTCCTTGTCCGCTACTTATTCGGAGTGGCGTAATTTCGTAGATTCTTATAAGAATTGAGTCTATACATGCGTTCGTGCATTTGTTATCGTATTATCGCTCCCTTAAAACTGATTTCCGCCGCTTTGCGTCGCAGTTTTAGCGTCTAAACTTTTGAAAATCATTGTTATGGAAATCGTCTTATAATTTCTTTGTTGAGAGCATTCAAAACCCCTTCTCTTGGCCTATATTCGTGGCGAGTCTCTTTGAGGGCGAGATGGCTCTGTCTAGACAAGTCGGATTGGTCTATTCGAGATCTCGCTCCGCTTGGAACTACATTCGTTCTTACTTATCATATTTTTCGACTGGGTTAGAATAGGTGCTGGAAAAGTTTCGTCACTCGTGAAAAACACGTCGTGGTTGTCCCCACTCGATATTTTCGGACAATGTTACGAATTTTGTGGGTGCCTCTCGTGGTCTACGTCAAATTTTTCGTTATTTCAATTTGGCTTTACGTGGCATTTATTTCCAACTGGTGCTCCAGATATGGGTGGTCTCTGGAGCTGGTGTCAAATTTGTTTATAGATGCTCATCCTGAACCTGTCGTAATTGATGAACCGCTATCGCTTGTGAATCGGTTTCATAATGTTCAAGATCAAGTACATTTATTTTGTGTACCGGATGTTAGTACGGTAAGCGCGTTGTGAAGCGGCTAATTTGTACGCTTTGAACTCGGAGTAACATATTAAATTTTTTCGTAGTAAAATGCACATTTCATCTGAATCCGTCACTGCGGGTTCTACTAGAAAATGGAGATCTATCGAAATCCGTCACTGCGGATTAAAAACAAAAAAAAGAATAGTTGACATCTGAATCCGTAGCTGCGGGTTCTTCGTTATCGGCTTCGAACTCGAATTTCGTACCTTCCAGGTCGGAATCCATAACTGTGGGTTCCAATGCGACCTTGGCGTCTTCGGGCAATTCACACCATGTTCGTATGGTAGGAAGAGAGCGTACGTCCGTTACTGCGGACGATTCGTACACGCCTCATAAATATTGTTATCGGTTATGTCGGAAACAATTGAATAAAATTCGAATTTGCTCACAACACACTGCACCACCTACTCTATTATTACTTACTATTGTACATCTTTATCGGTGTGTGTTACAACATTAATAATGTTGCAAGGTCGGCGCCAATGTTTAAGTAAGAATTAATATATTTCAGTTTAATTTGCATTGTTTGGAAATGCTCGTTTGTCGCTTTACTTTCATTGTGTTTGATTCACTCAATCGTTAGAAAACTGCCTACTCCTTTTTTATAACAACATTGATCTGTCATCTAGGAGTTTTCTAACGAGTGTTGTTTTTGCGCCTACGCGACCTTTCGGCATTATTATTGACACTTCGTTTTCGATCGCCATCCGTAACACAGGTAATCTGTTCTCCATACTTTTCCCTTTATTTAATTATATTTATTTATTTACTCAATAAAGCTTCTGCTTTTTATCGAATCAGAAACTAAAACGTTCGTGTTTTTATTTCTCTCTTTTTCGAAACGCAATTTCGGCGCCTTTACAGTTAGGTTTGGGGATGTGTAGCCAATATATAGACTACACCACTCGGAGACCTTTCAGTCCATTGTGATCATCCATAAATCAGGAAAAGAAGTTCTGAAAAGACAAAAGAAAATAAAAAAGAAGGTGGCGTTGGGAAAGTAATAATAAATGGATTTTTAAAGATGAAAATGTAATAAAGAAAGGATGATGGTTTTATTTGGTGATGGTTAGAAAACTGTCAATGAAGTAGTTACGCTTATGGGTTGCGCCGATGATTTTATTAATGATTGTTGGTTCCATGTTTGAGTAGAAGGTTAAGCTTGGAGGAAAACATACTCCTGTTAAACTATATCGCTTTCGAGTTAACATCGGGCAGCGACATAAAATATGCTCAATTGTCTCCGTTTCCTCCTCATCTTCACAGAGCCTGCAATAATCCACGCCATCATCCTGCCATTTGCCGAAAAAAGCTCGGATGTTGCAAATGACCGGTAATGACCCCCGTCAATACCCTGATTTCTGATTTGCTCAAATTTAAGAGCGAAGTTGTTCTGTTTGTTGATAGAGTTGGCCAAATTGCCCTTGACACGTTGCACCTTGATTCATTATGCCATAGTTCCTTGGCTCGTTCTTCAAAGAACGTCTCCACTCTTCGAAAAAGGTGAGGTGGTTTGACAGAATCAGTGATTGCTAGACTTGTTGATTGGGATCCAGGTCTTGCCAGTTCGTCTGCTTCTCGTTTCCCATAATGTCACAGTGTCCCGGTACCCAGCAGAGTCGGACAGCGTTTGTGAGGTTCACCAAAGCAGTTCTACACTTAAGAACGGCCTCAGACTTGATGTTGGAGGATTTGATGGCTTTAAGAGCCGGCAGACTATCAACGAAGATAGTCACCGGTTCAAAGATTTCTGCATCCAGACTTTTTATCAACTCTGCAGCCATTTTGATCGCGAAGATTTCGGCTTGGAAAACACTACAGTCGCTGTTCAACCTGTATGCGTATTCGAGACAAAGCTTTTCGCAGTAGACGCCAGCTCCGGCACCTTCTTCCATCTGTGTAGAAAGCTAGACCGTTCAGAGAAGGGTTACTACGGATCCAGTCATCTCTACTAGGGATAACGACCTCAATATCTTCAAATCTTTGGACTGGTGATAAATAGTCGCTGAATTTCCCCTGCTGATTTAAGCTAAGGTTTGGTCCTAGCTCCCGAAGAACGCATGCATGTCCATAGATGCTGTCACGCCAACGATTCAATTCATGTAGCCTTAGGGCACTACGTGCTGCTTGACCTTTGATGCTGAGTCTCATGGGCAAGAGGTTTAACATCGCATTTAGAGCTACTTGCTACTTCTAAAAGCTCCAGTTATCAGAATCGAGGCTGCCCTCTGCACCTTGTCTATGTTGCCGGAGTTGGATTTATATCAAAGCGCGTGCCACCAGACAAGGCATCCGTAGGATAGGATGGGTCTCACAACAGTATTATACAGCCAGTGTATAATAGCTGGATTTAATCCCCAGCTTTTCCCAATCGAATTCTTACATGAATAGAGTGCAATCATACCTCTCTTCGTCCGTTTCTCAACGTTCCTCTTCCATCTCAATTGTGAATCCAGGGGCTCAATTCTGTTTCTATGAAAATGTGAAATGAAAATTTCTATAAGGGAAAAAACTGTCAAATGAAAAAAATTATAAAGGAAATATTTTTCATTTCAGATTTTCATAGAACAAGAATCCAGCCCCAGGATTGTACCTAGGTATTTGGCCTCAGGAGATAGATGTATTTGCACTCCATCCAATGTTGGTGGCACGAAGTCGCCGAGCTTACGCTTTCTGGTGAATAATACCAGTTCTGTTTTCGTTGGATTTACACCAAGGCCATTTCCGGTGGCCCAACGGGACAGCTTTGATAAGGCTCTTTGCATAAGCTCCGATATTGTGGACAAGAATTTGCCAATTATCAATATAACCACATCATCCGCGTATGCGACAACCTTGATGCACTGATTGTCGAATTCCGCCAAAATGTTGTTTATCACAAGTAGCCACAGCAGCGGTGAGAGTACACCTCCTTGGGGGGTACCTCTAGTTACTCTTTTCCTTATCGTCACCTCCCCAATTCTAGAATTAATGATCCTGCTCTCCAGCATCCTATTTATCCAGCATATCAGGGTTTCCGGTGTGTTGACCGTTCTAAGCGAGAGATGAATGGACTCAAGTTTTACGTTGTTAAAAGCTCCTTCTATATCCAGGAAAGCTGCCAAGGTAAAGTTTGAATTCTCCATGTTTCTCTCAATAAAACCCACGACCTCATGACGAGGAGTTTCCACAGATTTACCTTTGATGTAAGCATACTGCGAGTTGCTCAGCGTGGCAGTGTCTGCAAAGCTTCTAATCTCCAGATCGATCAGTCGTTCGAGTGTCTTGAGGAGAAAGGAGGATAAGCGTATGGGTCTGTAGTCTTTCGGTGCAGAGTGACTGGCCTTCCCCGCTTTAGGGATGTAAGTTACCTTTACATATCTGGTACGCAAGAAAGAAACAAACAGGCCCTGAAGATCTCCTCCAGAATTAAATATATCTGCGGTGCGGCAAATTGAAGCATCGCCGGAATTATTCCATCTGGACCAGATGACTTATAGGGTTTGAATGTACTAACTGTCCACTTTATCTTATTTCTGCTTACAACCCTATCGATGAGACTCTCGTCCACTGACTCTTGGACTTGGAAGTTGTCACATTCAGTGTGAAGGTTACTGGCGTCCGTGCAGTCAGGAAAGTGGGTCTCAGCTAGAAGGTTTAGAGTCTCAAGACCTGAGTCTGTCCACGTGCCGTCCGGTTTTTTGATACTGCCAATGGATTTGGGGTCCTTGGAGAGTATCTTGCGGAACCTGGCAGCGTCGTTTACTCCTTCTACAGACTCACAGAAACAAACCCATGACTTCTTTTTGGGGCGCTTGATTGCCCAAGACAAGTGCTTCACTGATGTCACCTTGAAGTATGCCTGAAAGATGGATTATTGGATCTTTACTTTCCATAGAGAGATATTTTCACCATCTCACTCTTGTTGATACGATTGGAATCACGATTATGAAAAATATTATTATCTTAAAAATAAGTTATAATTATGATAAGTTACTGAGTTTTAGGCAAGTAAATAACTACTCTTTCCACGACTTACCTTTACCTCTAGCATCTTCTTTTAATCATCGTTAGTAAGAAAAAAAAAACAAACATTTATTTCTGTTTTTAAGATTTTCTTAGAAAATTCGTTACTTATCATTTTATTGACCCTAAAATGTCTACAAAATTGTTTTCTTCATTTATTGTTCTAAAATTCCTTATACGTTATCTCTTTCTCTAAGCTATTGGATCTGCTCGTTCTTTTCTGTATCCATTTTTTAAGATACTCGTGTATCCTTTATAGTAAAAGATGCTATAATTGTTTTAATTTTCATTATTATTATTAGTTTTAACGTTAACTACTAAAACGTTTAATAACTACAATAAAGACTACACAGCATTTAACAATTAATTATCTTTTGTTGTTGTTGTTTTTATAAGGATTGATAGTATAAATGTTGTTGTGTGTTAGATATACAAAAATTAAAAAAAAAAAACAAAAAGAAGTACCAAAGCCTTTGTAACGCAAATAAGTCAGCTGTGCCGACCGAGATATGTATACTCTCAGCCTCGGTCCTAAAGAAAAGAAGTAAGCACAATCAATCCGGCGTATATAAGTGCTGCCGAACGACATATATCCTCAACCTCGGACCTAAAGAAAAGAAGTAAGTACAATAATTCTAACGTTGTTTTAGTTTTTGGGGAATTTTCTCAGGAAGTATGGTCTTGCCACCGAAAAAAATTCTACCGCTGTAACTAGGACAGCATACACAACTCGTTGCCAAAAATGTATTGACGATCTCTGACGTGTCCTTTAACTGCACTCTTTCCAAACTTTGTGTGGGACATACCTGAAAGAGTGCCAATGATGTCAATATTCGGACATATTCCGAGTCCATAAGAAATAATAGGATGTATAACTTTAAATCAAATCGGTTCATCCCTTCGCAGGTTATTTTTCGTAACACCCACTTCAGTTGGTGTCGAGAAACTTTTTTTTGGAGCCTTTGGGTCATTGTCGCAGGAAGTACGGAATTGCGCCCGAAAGAAATTGTGCCGTCGTAACAGGGCCAGCAAGGAGAACTTGTTGCAAAAAAAATCAAAACGATCCGACACAAGCTGTTAAACTATACTTCATCCAAATTTTCTGTTGGAGGTACACGATGTAAAAAGGGGTGTGGGACGTACCCGAAAGAGTGGTCCAATGATATCAATATTCGGATATAAACCGAGTATATAAGAAATAATATGAAGTACAACGTTTGGACCAAATCGGTTCCTCCCTTCGAAGGATATTTTGTCATTATCTCAGGAAATATGGACTTACTCCTGAAAGAAAATGTACCGTCGTAACAGGCCCGCAAGAAGAACTTGATGCAAAAAATGTCAAAACAATCTGACACCGGCTGTTAATCTATACTTCTGCCAAATTTTGTGTGGGAGGTACACGATTAAATCTATAAAAGGGTGTGGGAGGTACCCAAAAGAGTGGTCCGGTGTAGTCAATATTCGGACATAATACGAGTCTATAAGAAATAATACGATGTACAACATTTGGACCAAATCGGTTCCTCACACCGCGGGTTATTATGCTTTTTTTTAGCTTTTGGGTCATTATCCCCCAAAGAAATTGTGCCGTCGTATCAGGGTCCGCAAGAAAAACTTATGGCAACAAATTTCAAAACGATCTGACTCGAGCTGTTAATCTATACTTCTGCCAAATTTTGTGCGGGAGGTACACGAAGGAGTATACCGATTTAGTCCATAAAAGGGTGCTTCTATCCGCGAATTGGGCTTAACTCTAGTTTAGTAAAAATTCTCCGATTTTTGTGTAACTCTGCCTCGATAGTTTCACACCTCACCGCTTGCTCGGGTGATTAGAGCCTGGCTCAAGCGAGATAGGTTTGTATTGAACCGAGTGGTGCAATAGGAAAACAATTCGCGGAACAACTCTAGTTTAGTAAAAACTCTCCGATTTTTTTGAATTTTTTCCCGAGGTAGTTATTATTGCGCTGATCATGGGAATGTATAATTTTCTTGGGGGACGGATCCGGTTACCCGGTTATTGGACCCGAAAGTACGGGTACAAAACCCGGGTTAGACCCGGCTCTACTGAACCTATTGCTACAAAAAGGGGAATCATTGGAAAGCTTATGGAAATACCTATGTAACAAGTGGTCATATGATGTTGATAGTTTCAGGTGTTCAGGTGATATAACCCAAAAACTGATTTTTGGACCTGGATTTTCCATAAAACCCTTAAAAAGCCGAAAATCTATGACAGCTAAATCTATGCCAGCTCATATGACCACTTTTTGGATAGGTATAAGCTTTCCAATGATACCCATTTTGTAGTAATCGGTTGAGTAGAGCCAGATCGAACCCGGAACTAGAGTTGTTCCGCGAATTGTTTTCCTATTGCACCACTCGGTTCAATACAAACCTATCTCGCTTGAGCCAGGCTCTAATCACCCGAGCAAGCGGTGAGGTGTGAAACTATCGAGGCAGAGTTACTTAACGTATACATCCCGCCGTTACATAGCTATACTCCAGGTTGTAGGCCCAACCATAACCGACTGGTCTTTGGGTGTGACATTCGGCCCTTGGAAATGACCAGAGGGCTATATAAGTGCTGGCTCAGAAGATTGATAGCTCTACGTTTTGCACGATCAATGGGGACCCCCCTTATCATAAATAGAGGAAAGTGTCAAAGTTCGCCTGATATAAACATCGTGTCAACTGGTCTGACAAATGACGTTACATGGCAGCCTGTCGTTTTTCTTGGGTCATACCATCTCCCCATAACTCTCTCCATCAGCAGACAACCCGACTTCATCACCTCTTAATGCCGCACTTTCATCAATCATGGGTAGGCTATTTGGCCTGGTTTCACAGAGTTTGCCAATGGCCACTTCAGAGATCCGCCCAACCCTTTTGATGTTCGGATAGCAAAAAGGCCGTTCCGAGGCATGTTGTTGTTGTAACAGTGTTTTTATTATGTTTATATGTTCGTTCCTCTGTTCAATCTGGCTCTGGGTCTATCTCCAGTTCCAGAAAAATGGCTGCTTCGATGGGATGTAGCCACAGATCCACTGGAGTTAGATGGGTAGGTTTGGCGGTGCAGTTAAAAAGGTGTTGTGTGTCGTGCGGGCCCATGGCGCATACTGGGCAGATGTCTTGCACGGCGCGATCGATTTCCGCCCAATACGAATTTAGGCGACTGCAATATCCCGAGCGTAGTTGAGCCAAAACTACTCTGGTTTGTCGTGGCAGCTGACGCTCCTCAGCTGCGATAGATGGAGGATGTACTCCGAGTACTTTATTCACACTATAATTGCTTAAGGCCTTGGCAACTGCGTCAGTGTGAATGCTATTCAATCCTGTTTGATATGCTTGTTGATCTAGGGGTTCTCTCCTGTATCGTTGGATCTCCCTGAATGGGCCGGGTCTACCCACAAGATGGTGATTGGGATGGCTCACACGATAACATCCAAGCAGGTACTGCAACGAAAGCATCTCATTGTGTTGCTTTACAGGAAGAATTTTTGCCTCCTCATGCAGATGGTCCTCTGAAGATTTGAGGAGGCACCCTGTCGCTGTTCTCAGGGCGGCATTCTGGCAAGTTTGAATCTTTTTCCAGTTCGTATCACACAATCTCGGGGACCAGACTGGAGCCGCATAGCTTACCACAGACCGACCTATCGCGTTATACGTGGCCAACAAGGTTTCTTTATCTGCACCCCAAGTGCTGCCGGCCCGGGACTTGATGACCTTGTTCCTACTTTTCAACTTGTCGCAGATAGCTGTGGCGTGTGCGCACGACGTGAATGTAGTGTCGAATGTGACCCCTAAAATTTTAGGGCATTTTGCTACCGTCGACCACGACTTTCAACTCACGTCCAAACTGCGCCGTCCATGTGTTGAACAGAGTGGCTGTAGATTTTGTGGCGGAAATCTGCATATTCCTCAAATGGAAAAAGGTGGTAAGATCGGTTAAATCGTTGTTCAGTCTCTCACAGATGTCATCAGGATAGGTACCCGACGCCAGGATCGTGCAATCATCCGCATACGTCACGATCTCAATGCCGTCTGGAGGGGGTGGAATACAGGAGAGGTAGAGGTTAAACAGTTCCGGAGATATCAACCCACCTTGGGGAACTCCCTGTTTCACCCTACGGGGTTTGGACTTATTATATTATTCCGGGGTTTGGACTTATTATATTATTCCTGAATTCCACGTACGACTGGCGTCCACACATATAGTTGACTATCCAACGTTTCAAGCTTGGCCGGAGGGTTGTCTGCTCAATGTCCTCAAACAGCGTGGAGTGCCTGACTGTATATGTGGTAATGGCGTGCAGGGCTGTTGTTGTTGTAGCAGCATATAATGCTGGGTTGGCAGCCGCTGGCCGAAACACTTTTGGTTTCGGATCAATCCGGTACGTAAGAACCCGCTGCCGTGGGATTGCAGCGTTGTTGTCGTACTGTGCTGCTTACGGAATCCATACTGATGATCGGCAACTTGATAGCTATTTCTGATACTGGGGAGGAGTAAGGCTTCAAGTGTCTTTGCTACGGGCGACAAAAGCGAAATCGGTCTGTACGATTCACTTTTGCTGGCATCCTTGCCTGGCTTCCGTAGTGGGACCACCCTGACCATTTTCCAGACTTCGGGAACAACGAGGGTGGCTAGCGACAAGTTGAAGACTTTGGTGAGATACTCGACTCCCGGCTCATCCAGCTGCTTCAACATTACCATGGGGATTCCATCAGGGCCCAACGCTTTGGATGATTTAGCGTTCCTGATGGCATTGGCAACATAATCCATTGTAAATTGTGGTGGATCATCATCGGCAGGAAGAGATCTGATGCGACGTAATACTCTTCTCTTCGCCCTGTCACTCCCGGGATGCTCGACAAACTGTCGATTGAAATTACTTGCGCACCTCTTCGGGTCAGTCAACGTAAAGTCGCCAAACGTCACTGAGGTCCTATCTTCCCTTCTTCTAGGGTTCGAGAGTGACTTCACCGTTGCCGACAATTCACCTATACCGGCTCCAGTTCTTCAGATGATTTAACCATTAACATGTGAACATGTGTTCCGAGGCATCAACACTGACTGATCCGAAGAGGTGTCCATTTTATTTTAATCGCAATCATGGGAAAGCTAATTGGCCTGGATTCAGAGAGTTCAACAATGTCCACTTCAGAGATCTTCCCAACCCTTCTGATGTTCGGATAGCGGAAATGCCGTTCCGAGACATCAACTGCAGCCGGAATAAGTGAATTGTTGTGGTCAACGGTTAAGTCACTCTCGAACCCTGGAAAGAAGGTTCTCGTTTGACTGATCCGATTGACTGATCCATTTTATTAAAATCGACATTTGTGACACACTATGTAGCATTTCATCTTTTTCCGCCGAGGGAACACAATTTACAATGGAGGATGTTGCAAATGTTATTAGGAACGCAAAATAGTACAATGTGTTAGGCCCTGGCGAAATCTCGAGATTAGTGCTAAAACAGCAAAGTGGGTTAGTAAGGGTTTAGTAATGAGTTTTTTTTTTTTTTTTGCTGTGCTGGTAAACAAACTTCCTAATAGTTCTCCCTCTCTGTAGATTATGAAGATGCTACTTTAGACGAAAGCATCTTCGTTTGTTTCATTGCATAGTAATTGTTTTCTTGGAAATAGCATATGGGAAATATGAAAGATAATCTCAACAGGTTTGGGAGAGCACGCCTGCCTTGCACTCAGAAGGTCTGCGATTCGATTCCCCAAGCAAAAAAAAAAAAAAAAAAAAAAAAAAAAACAACAATCAAAATAGCCCTCAGTATTCCAACCATGTAAAACTTTTCTACAAGTGGTGTCGTTAGAACCGCCGTTCGGACTAGGCGATAAAAAGTAGGTCCCATTGAGCTAATATGACACAACGTGCACACATTGATATGAATGAAGTCTCCAGTGTCCCTTCGGGATGTGTATGGGAACATATGTATGTAATCTCAACAGGTGTACCGACTTCCGAAACGTCAGATGCTTTGTAGTTTTTATTTCTCAGTTGCACACTTATGCATTGTTCCTGGAAAATGCAACTAAATGAATGAAGTAAATAGATTCGCATTTTCGGACACTTGCAAAGGATCTGACGATGTGGAAGTCAGCCGTGGTGTAAAGTAAAAAAAAAAAAATAAAGGAACAAATTGATTTTACGAACAGCTGGCAGAAAAATCTTAATTTTTTTTCAAATTGTAATTTTTTTCTAAGTAGCAGGCCTTTGGCCTGCAATGGTGCCACCGTGGTGCAATGGTATGCACACCCGCCTTGCACGCTAAAGGTCGTGGGTTCGATTCCCCGGCCAAGCAACATCAAACAATTTTCAACGGTGGCAAAATACCCCTCAGTAATGTTGGCGACATTTCCTGAGTATATCAGCCATGTAAAACTTCTCTACAAGTGGTGTCTTAAGACACGCCGTTCGGACTCGGCGATAAACAGTAGGTCCCATATCATTGAGTTAATATGAATCGGGGTGCACTCATTGATATGAGAGAAGTCTCCCTTGTCCCATCTGGAATGTTTGTGGAACAATTATTATTATAGCAGGCCTTCGGCCGGGTATTTAAGACTTTCTCCTATGGACAGGTGCAAATCTCGGGCACGGAAACAACATTTTCTTTTAAATTGTAAATTTTTTCCACGTAAGCAATGCAATTTTCGGAACTTCAGAGGCCCATATCTCGGCTATATACTTCCCCCCGAAAAGCTTTATATTTTTGTAATCAGGACGAGAAGATATACACATGGTGAAAATTTCAGATTTTTCTGCCTGGTGTTCGTAAAATCAATTTATGCCAAAATAAATTCACGATTACAAAGAATCAGGGTTTTTATGTAAGGTGTAATCTCAAGTGTCTCTGAAGAATTTTTAAGTCATTTTTTATTATATTAGAAATGAAAACATTCTTTAATTTACGTAATTTACATATTTAAGAGGTACAGTCATAGTTTCAAAATAATAAAAAAGAAACTATATATAAATTTTAAATTGTTGTAAGCACCGAAATAAACAGCAGAACTTTGCAGAACAATATACAGTAAAAATTGCTTAAAATTAAATATAATACAAATCTTATTACATAAAAATTAAAACGTTAAAAAATAATAAGCTAATACTAGTTTATTCGAATACTGTTTTGAACAGTATATCTTGTATATGCATATGTATGTATTTTTCTCGTTAAAACAGAAAAAATAGGGGTGGACAAGAATATAGATTTAATCATAAATTCTAAATGATTTTTAGGAAAGTCTGTTTTCTTTCGTTTTTTTTTTGTTTGTGTGTGTTTTACTTTTACGTCGTTTTCATCATCATCATATCATTTATCAAAGTACAAAAATAAATAACAAAAATACTTAAGTTAAAATGTGCGATATCACTTTGTTTTTTTCTTTTGTTTTCGTCCTCTATTTTTCTTTTCTAGCAAAGTTCAGTTTTTTGTTGTTTGTAGAAAAAGAATAAAGAAGGGGAGGAGGAGGAGGAGTATAGAGTACCAAGAAAAAATTGGTACTAAGGAATTTCTTTTTTATGTGTGGTAGAAAATTGTTGTATAGTTAATTGTGTTTTGCCCGTTTGCCAAACATATAACCTTTCCATCGTTCGGCAGTTTGGGATATTATGGGATCACTATCTATGGTGGCCAGTAATAGCAGTTGATTAACATGCGTTGCATGATAATCCCAACGAGCCAAATTGGGCGCCACTCCTAAACTTAAATGTCGCAAATCATAACTTGTACCCGATCCAGTGTCGTAGAGTAGCAACATTTTCTTTAGCGACAACATTCCCTGTTCGAATAGTTTACCGGCTTCTTTGGCAATAAATGAGGGCGCCGTTGAATTGAGATCATAGAGACCCAATAGGGAATATATGAAACCATTTAATACAAATGAAGCTGGCGTTGTTGGATATTCTTCATACCTGTAAGAGAAGACAAGAAACGAGGGTTATACGTAAAGTCAAAAGAACGTTTTTTATGGTTTATCAAATAAGAAGGTTTTTATGTCGAATACACAATTTTTTTAGTTCAAGCTGTAAAAGAGATCAATGTTCAGTCGATACAGACTGCAAATATCAGGGAGGCCAACTGTTCCGACGTAGAAATTGTTCCATCAGATGGAATAGATGGTTACAATTTCTCTGTGAATAGCAGTTAGATCTGCTGTAGTTGTAAATGTTCGGAAAATTTGTGTGCACGATAACTCTTGAAGGGAGTAACGGATTTGGTCCATCGTTAAACTCCTACCAGACTTAGATGGGGTTCCAATATGGACTCAATCGGTCCACTCCTTCGGGTATCTCCCACACAAAATTTCGGAAAGTTCAGTTTAGGACCTGCTCTCGAATCGATTTGATTTTTGTTGTAGCAACTTGCATTCACTGCCCCTCATACGACGGTACATGTTTCATCGGGGGCAAGTCCATACTTCCTGAGAAAATAGCCTGAAAGGTACAAAAAAAAAACCCTATGGCACCGTGTGTAGTGGTTGGAGCGCAAGATAACTCTCGAACGGATCTACCGATTCGGCCCAAAATGTGGTATTCGTAATATTTTGTGCAAACTTAGTTTAAGTTCGAAGATAAGCCACATCGGTCCACTGCTTCAGGATGAACCACCACAATTTACAATGAATGATGTTGCCAATGCCATCAAGAACGCTAAATCATCCAAAGCGTTGGGCCCTGATGGAATCTCCATGGTAATGTTGAAGCAGCTGGATGAGCCGGGAGTCGAGTATCTCACCAAATTCTTCAACTTGTCGCTAGCCACCCTCATTGTTCCCGAAGTCTGGAAATGGGCAGGGTGGTCCCACTACGGATGCCAGCAAAAGTGTATCGTACAGTCCGATTTCGCTTTTGTCGCCCGTAGCAAAGACACTTGAGGCCTTGATCCTCCCCAGTATCAGAAATAGCTATCAAGTTGCCTATCATCAACATGGATTCCGTAAGCAGCACAGTACGACAACAGCGTTGCACGCCATTACCACATATATCTGTAAAGGACTCAACCAGAGACCGTGCGATAGAACAGTGATGGTGGCTCTTGACTTATCAAAAGCCTTTGATACAGTCAGGTACTCCACGCTGTTTAAGGACATTGAGCAGACAACCCTCCGGCCAAGCTTGAAACGTTGGATAGTCAACTATATGTGTGGACGCCAGTCGTACGTGGAATTCAGGAATAAGAAGTCCAAACCCCATAGAGTGAAACAGGGAGTTCCCCAAGGTGGGGTGATATCTCCGGAACTGTTTAACATCTATCTCTCCTGTATTCCACCCCCTCCAGACGGCATTGAGATCGTGACGTATGCGGATGATTGCACGATCTTGGCGTCGGGTACCTATCCTGATGACATCTGTGAGAGACTGAACAACTATTTAACTGATCTTACAACCTTTTTCCATTCAAGGAATATGCAGATTTCCCCCACAAAATCTACAGCCACTCTGTTCACCACATGGACAGCGCAGTTTGGACGTGAGTTGAATGTCGTGGTCGACGGTAGCCGAATTCCGACCACAAAATGCCCTAAAATTTTAGGGGTCACATTCGACACTACATTCAAGTCGTGCGCACACGCCACAGCTATCTGCGACAAGTTGAAAAGTAGGAACAAGGTCCTCAAGTCCCTGGCCGGCAGCACTTGGGGTGCAGATAAAGAAACCTTGTTGACCACATATAACGCGATAGGTCGGTCTGTGGTAAGCTATGCGGCTCCAGTCTGGTCCCCGAGATTGTGTGATTCGAACTGGAAAAAGATTCAAACTTGCCAGAATGCAGCCCTGAGAACAGCGACAGGGTGCCTCCTCAAATCTTCAGTGGACCATCTACATGAGGAGGCAAAAATTCTTCCTGTAAAGCAACACAATGAGATGCTTTCGTTGCAGTACCTGCTTGAATGTTATCGTGTGAGCCATCCCAATCACCATCTTGTGGGTAGGCCCGGCCCATTCATTGAGATGAGGAAGGATATCCATGCTCTAGAGGGAGAGGTCCAACGATACAGGAGAGAACCCCTAGATCAACAAGCATATCAAGCAGGATTGAATAGCATTCACACGGACGCAGTTGCCATGGCCTTAAGCAATTATAGTGTGAATAAAGTACTCGGAGTACATCCTCCATCTATCGCAGCTGAGGAGCGCCAGCTGCCACGACAAACCAGAGTAGTTTTGGTTCAACTACGATCGGGATATTGCAGTCGTCTAAATTCTTATTGGGCGGAAATCGATCGCGCCGTGCAAGACATATGCCCAGTATGCGGCATGGGCCCGCACGACACACAACACCTTTTTAACTGGCCCGCCAAACCTACCCATCTAACTCCAGTGGATCTGTGGCTACATCCCATCGAAGCAGCCATTTTTCTGGAACTGGAGATAGACCCAGAGCCAGATTGAACAGAGGAACGAACATATAAAAATAATAAAAACGCTGTTACAACAACAACAACAACAAATATCAGGGAGGCCAACTGTTCCGACGTAGAAATCGCTAGAGACCATATGTAGTTGGGTTCCCTGCTTGAACAGTGGTTTTTGTACGTCGACATGGTATATCCTGACTAAGAACAGCTACACCATCCAGACACAGTTGCGCATATAACACTTTTGTCTGTCTGGAGCGTTGTTCCATCAGATGGAACAAATGTTTACAAATTCTCTGTGAATAGCAGTTAGATTAACTCCCTGATAGTTACTACATGCATACTTCCACTTTGCATGGGCTTGTTGCTTGAGCATTGTGATGTGTTGGAATTTTGGTATAAAATCTAACTATGACACATAATCTTAAAATAATATTAACACAATTGTCTTCTTAACAAAACTTACCAATTATATTTATCCATAAATTGTGCCAGCACACCACCATCTTTCGATAATACACGATACGGTTTCATACCCATTGTGGCAGCCTTTAAATAACGTTTATCACCCGAATGCCAATAGGCCCGAGCTAACACTGATATAGCATGACCCTGACCCATGGCCGATAGCCAACCTGGTTTTAATTCGGCAAAACCATTTAAACTACGTCGCACTGGATTTGGCCAGCCACCAGTACGTAAGTCTTGGTGGGCAATAAACCATTCGGCAGCATCATAGAAATGGGCCAAATGATTACTTGTCGAAAGGGAGACATTATCAAAGAATCCAATACCCATAAATGCTATGGACACTACACGTAAATCCGAACGTTTTACTCTTGTGGCAGCTTGGGATTTTTTCGGGTTATCAATGGCCAGACCCTTTTGTACATCGATATGAAGATCACGTGTCAAATGTCTCCATTTATTAAGTGTTTGTGTGCCACCCAAACCATAATAGATATTATCATCTTGGACACTAAGTAATAAATCGGCTGGTATATAATGAACACGATAAGTACGTTTTGTTTCATGATTTTCAATGGTAACCAAAAGACTACTGCTGTTGGTAATTAAAAGTAGATCAACACTTAAGACCAAATCCATGGCTTGATTGATATTTTGCAAGGTAATGGCACTGTCAAAATCCGCGGCAGTTTCATATTGAATGACAGATGAATTGAATTTTGGATGCCAAATGCGTGAAAGGTTACTGGTTTTTGGTATGTGCCAGGTGCTGCGCACATCATCGGCATTTTCAAGAATCTGGGAAGGGGGCGATGAAGAGAAAAAGAAGAGTTGTTATATTTTCTGTAATTTCCTTAGGGCATATATGATAGTTACTTACATTTATTCTTGGTGGTGGTTCGGTTATGTTTTTACTATAATGTGATAATGCAAATTGTGCTATTTGTGTGGGATAGAAATAGCCACGCTTCTCCCATTGTGTACTGATGGGCACGCCCTCAGCGGCACTAATACATTTGACACGATCTCGAGCCTGAAAGAGGGAGAAAAAAAACAAACAATTATTAAGGACAATTTAAAAAAAAGTTCTGTGCTCCTTACCTCCACATTATAGTTTTCAAAATACATAAACAGTCCCCGAGGATCATATTTGGCCTTGGGTAAATTTATTTTTGCTGTACTGTGCATCCACAGAAATTGTGGCTCAGCTACTCCGCCACCACCACCAATCTCATTATTCATTACATCCAATGTCTGTGGCGATGAGGGATTGCTGATCGATCCCGATATATCAAAATATGTGCGCAAAAATGAAAAAGGCACAAATATTTCATGGGCCTCTTCATCACGTTTACAATTAATGGTATACTCTTGATTTATTAGGCACTTTATGTCCTGTAATGGTACTGAATTGTCACTACCACCACCACCCCCATCATCAACGCCGCCGCCACCACCATCAATATTATTATTGAGTAAATCCAAACCGCCACCAACGGCATACAATTTGGGATCCCAATGTCTAACTAAATCTCGGGGAAATGTAAATTCGGCACAGCGCATATAAACGGCACATGTTATGACAACCTGTGGGGGGAAAAAGGGGAAAATAGAAGAAATTTGTTTAGAAAATTGATGGAAATTATTGTCTTTAAATTAATGGTGACTTTAAAATAAAATTCTAAATAATAAATTAATTAAAGGTCATTCATTTTGCAATACCTAAAAGTAATCATTAGAGAAAGGGTAGCACCTTTCGTACTCGGTGATAAAAAGGAGTCTCCTAACATTAAACTGAAAGTAGAATCGGGCTGAATTCCTCAATATGCGAGTACTGTGTCTTGCCTCTACAGAGATGTTCATGAGAGCATACGGCTATTCTTCTGGTATTTTGTGGGAAATAGTTTTTTTTTTATTAAAATAATTAAGCGACCCTTGCTTCAATTCCACATTCATTAAGAATATTTAGGGGGGAATATTATTGACAAACAATTCGTATTGTCCCACTTTAGAAACATGAGTTAAATAATAATTTGTAAAACATATTTCACTAGATATTTTCCTACAATTTCGACATACACTTAGAAACGCTAAGATAATTGAAATGTTTAAACGCATAACGATAGCTTTGCGTGAGCTTCTGGAAGATAAAATTAATAGTTTTTATACCTTACACCACACTGTGGTAAGGGGTATTATGTCTTTGTGCATTTGTATGTAACATACAAAAGGAAACGAAATAGACCCATAGTTCCTTTTAGGGAGATACATATAATCACTTTCTGAGTCGATTTATGCATGTCCGTCCGTCCGTCTGTCCATGCATTTTTGTTCGCAACGTACAGGTCGCATTTTTTGTTCGATTCAGCTGAAAATAGGGGACTATAATTTTTTAGTAATGGGAAGAACGCTATTGCTTTTGGTGAAAATCGGTTCAGATTTGGATATAGCTCCCATATATATTTTCGCCCGATTTAACGTATTTCCTGCACCAAACACGCTATATACGTCCGATTTTGATGAAATTTGGAATGTGTGACTGAATTTGGTCTAAAAATAGATGTGCCAAATTATATCGAAATCGATTCCGATTTGGATATAGCTTCCATATATATTTTCGGTCGATTTCGCGTATTTGCTGCACCAAACACGCTATATATGTAAGTCCGATTTCAACGATATTTGGAATGTGTGACTGAATTCGGTCTGGAAAAAAATGGGCCAAATTATATCGAAATCGGTTAAGATTTGGATATAGCTGCCATATATATTTTACAGTGGTGTAGGGTAGCATATATTCGGCCCCGCCCGACTTTGATCCTTTCCCTACTGTTTTTTTTAAGTAAATTGAAAGACATATTGAAGTAAATGACGAGAACGCTGGAGGAGGGGTTGATGAATTACACAGTAAACTAGAAAAACCTATTAGACGGTTTGCCGACAGACATGCCCGCACAACCTATGAGTTAGAATATTATAAGTTTATTATACCCTCAGACTTATGTTTTTTATGTTGTTGTAACAGTGTTTGTTATTATGTTTGTATGTTCGTTCTTCTGTTCAATCTGGCTCTGGGTCTATCTCCAGTTCCAGGAAAGTGGCTGCTTCGATGGGATGTAACCACTGGAGTTAGATGAGTAGGTTTGGCTGGGCAGTTGAAAAGGTGTTGCTTGTTGATCTAGGGGTCTGTATCGTTGGACCTCTCCCTCTAGAGCATGGATATCCTTTCTGATCTGCCTGAATGTGTCGGGCCTACCCGCAAGATGGTGATTGGGATGGCTCACACGATAACATCCAAGCAGGTACTGCAACGAATGCATCTCATTGTGTTGCTTTACTGGAAGAATCTTTGCCTCCTAGATGGTCCACTGAAGATTTGAGGAGGTACCCTGTTGCTGTTCTCAGGGGGGGGACATTCTGGCAAGTTTGAATCTTTTTCCAATTCGTACCACATAATCTCGGGGACCAGACTGGCGCCGCGTAGCTTACCACAGACCGACCTATCGCGTTATATGTGGTCAACATGGTTTCTTTATCTGCACCCCAAGTGCTGCCGGCTAGGGACGTGAGGACCTTGTTCCTACTCTTCAGTTTGTCGCAGATAGCTGTGGCGTGCGCGCACGTCGTAAATGTAGTGTCGAATGTGTCCCCTAAAATTTTGGGGCAGTTTGTGGTCGGAATTCTGCTACCGTCGACCACGACATTCAACACACGTCCAAACTGCGCTGTCCATGTGGTGAACAGAGTGACTGTTGATTTTGTGGCGGAAATCTGCATATTCCTCGAATGAAACAAGTAAAAAAGTATCAGTCGGCTTGGCCGACAGAGATATACCCTCAGCCTGTGTATATTGAAACAATTTTTCCCAAAAAAACGCATGTATTTAGGGAATTTTGGGCGTTTGAACTGACAAAAATGTTGATTAGGATTAGAGATCAAAAGTTTTGCGGAGGAGATACTAAAAAAATGGATCTCCAGCCACTACATATGGTACCATAGGGGTTTTTTACAATTTCAGGGATGTTTGCTCAAGAAGTATTGACTTGCCCCTGAAACAACTTTTACCATCGCAATTGAGGTAGCGAATGCAAGTTGCTTCAACAAAAATCAAAGTGATTCGAAAGCAGGTCTTAAAGTGAACTTGTACCCGAAATTTTGTGTGGGAGGTACCGGATGGAGTGGACAAATATGGTCCATATTTGAACCTGATCTATATCTGGTAGATATATTAAGATGTGTAAAGTATGGTCCAATTCGGACACTCTCTTCAAGAGTTATCGTACGCACAATTTTACCGAACATTTTTGAACTTTGGTGGGGGAGGTACCTGAAGGAGTGGACCGATATGGCTTATCTTCGAGCTTAAACTATGTTTGGACAAAATATTACTAAGACCAAACTTTGGACCGAATCGGCAGACCTGTTCGAGAGTTATTTTGCCCTCCAACCTCCTCACACGGTGTCATAGGGGTTTTTTTTGCAACTTTCAGGCTATTTTCTCAGGAAGTATGGACTTGCCCCTGATGAAACTTATACCGTTGTATGAAGGGCAGTGAATACAAGTTGCTAAAGCAAAAATCAAAGCGATTCGAGAGATGGTCCTAAACTGAACTTTTCCAAATTTTTGTGTTGGAGGTACCCGACGGAGTGGACCAATTGAGTCCATATTGAAATATTATCTAGGTCTGGTGCACACTTTACGATGGGCAAAGTATGGACCAAATCGGTTACTCCCTTCAAGAGTTATCGTGCGCACAAATTTTCCGAACATTTTCGAACTTTTGTGGGGGAGGTACCGGAAGGAGTGGACCGATATAGCTCATCTTCGAACTTAAACTAAGTTTGGACAAAATATTACGAAAGCCAAAATTTGAACCGAATCGGTTCATCCATTCGAGAGTTATCGTGCGCTCCAGCCAGCCAGACAGACAGACAGACGGACATTGCTCAATCGACTCCAAATTGTCTGAAACACATTTCGTCCAAACATACTTGGGGTCTAAAACCATTATTTCGATGAGGCACATTTTGCCCGTATGAAAGTGTATATACCTTTCATAGCCTAAAGGCTGAGGGTATAAAAAGGTGGTAAGATCGGTTAAATAGTTGTTCAGTTTCTCACAGATGTCATCAGGATAGGTACCCGACGCCAGGATCGTGCAATCATCCGCATACGTTACGATCTCGATGCCGTCTGGAGGGGGCGGAAAACAGGAGAGGTAGAGGTTAAACAGTTCCGGAGATATCACCCCACCTTGAGGAACTCCCGGTTTCACTCTACGGGGCTTAGATTTCTTGTTCCTGCATTCCACATACGACTGGCGACCACACATATAATTGACTATCCAACGTTTCAAGCTTGGCCGGAGGGTTGTCTGCTCAATGTCCTCAAACAGTGTGGAGTGTCTGACTATATCAAAGGCTTTTGATAAGTCAAGCGCCACCATCAATGTTCTATCGCACGGCCGTCTCTGTTTGAGTCCTTGACAAATATGTGTGGCAATGGCGTGCAGAGCAGTTGTCGTGCTGAGCGAAATCAGCCTGTACGATTCACTTTTGCTGGCATCCTTGCCGGGTTACCGTAGTGGGACCACCCTGCCCATTTTCCAGACTTCGGGAACAATGAGGGTGGATAGCAACAAGTTGAGAACTTTAGTGAGATACTCCACTCCCGGCCCATCCAGCTGCTTCAGCATTACCATGGAGATTCCATCAGGGCCCAACGCTTTAGATGATTTAGCGTTCCTGATGGCATTGGCAACATCATCCACTGTAAACTGTGGTGGTTCCTCCTCGGCAGGAAGAGATCTGATGCGACGTAATATTTCTCTCTTCGCCCTGTCACTCTCGGGGTGCTCGACAAACTGTCAATTGAAATAACTTGCGCACCTCTTCGGGTCAGTCAACGTAACGTCGCCAAACGTGACTGAGGTCCTATGTTCCCTTCTTCCAGGGTTCGAGAGTGACTTAACCGTTGCCCACAATCCACCTATACCGACTCCAATGTTGCAACTCTTCAGATGATTTAACCACTTGTTCCGCTTGTGCTCGCCGACCAGCCTGTTAACTTCCAGTGTCAGCTCCCTGACTCTGGGGTCATTGGGGTTGGTTCGGCGAAGCTCATCACGCTCATTTGCTAATCTCGTCGCCTCTGCTGGGAAGTTTGGTCTTACTTCGTGTACTCGACCAGCAGGGATATGACGAGCGGCTGCAGCAGTGATGATGTCTCGGAACGTCCTTTCCGCTACCTGAACATCAGAAGGATTGGGCAGATCTCTGAAGCGGTGATTGGTGAACTCTCTGAAACCCGGCCAATCAGCTTTCTTATGATTGACGAATGTGCGGCGTTCAGAGGTAATGAAATCGGGTGGTCTGCTAATGGAGACAATTATGGGAAGATGATCTGATCCAATGAAAATGACGGGTTGCCAGGTAACGTCAATTGTCAGACCAGGTGACACGATGGTTATGTCTGGCGAGCTGTGATACTCTCCTCTAATTCTGGTAGGGGCGTCCTCATTGACCGTGCAAAACGTAGAGCTGTCAATCTGCTCAGCCAGCGTTGTACCTCTCTGGTCGTTTCCGAGGGCCGAATGCCACATCCCATGATGCGCATTAAAGTCCCCCAGGACCAGACGATTATGACCTTCCAAAAGCGGACTAATGTTAGGCACGTTATCTGAGACAGCTGACAGCTATTTCTCGGCGGGATGTATACGTTCAGCAACTCTATCTCGGCAGTTCCACACCTGACTGCTACCCCCATACATTCCATGTAAGGGTCATTAGAGACAGGCTCAAGCGAGATAGGTCTGTATTGGACAGACTGGTGCAATAGGAAAGCTAATCCCCCACCTCCACTTCTGGTGCGATCTTTCCTTTGCACATTGTAACCATTACAATGTTGTAAGCTACAGTTGTTGTTGAGCTTGGTTTCTTGCACCGCAGCGACCTTGATGTTCTTCCGACACATGAAATCTACTATTTCCTCGATCTTACCTCGGAGTCCATTGCAATTAAATTGTAAAAAGGATGCATTCTCTGGGATTGGGACAACAACGGCTGGTGTTAGAGGCTGCGCGTGCGGTTGTTGTCGAGGGGACTGCGGGGGAGTTTCGTAGTCAGACGACTAGGGAGTTTGTTCACGCAGCATGCAGCAACATAGTCCCTGTTGTAGTCCCTCACGTGGACAAGTCCAGAGCAACCCCTTAGATGCACCCACTC
Source organism: Musca autumnalis (assembly GCF_047663935.1). Classification (NCBI taxonomy): domain Eukaryota; kingdom Metazoa; phylum Arthropoda; class Insecta; order Diptera; family Muscidae; genus Musca; species Musca autumnalis. The sequence goes on from NW_027412088.1 coordinate 54,472,990, forward strand.
CTGACATCTATTGCATCTCACCGAAGGTTGGATGTGGGTGAAGATGCGGATGTGACAAACTGAGCACAGATATATTGGTCCTTGGTTTTCCTCCGTCCCGGCACGGACCAAAAGAATCCGGAGCAGACATTCCGGGATATGCTGCTCCCAACACAGAAAAACGGAACAAATACAAACATATGTATGTACACTGAGGTGGCAGCCGTTGGCCGCAACAATGATGTTGTGTAGTTCCGGGTCAATCCGGTACAAAGCGTACGCTGCCTTGGAATTGTATGGCTTTTATTTTTGTATGGCTTTTAAGTCACTCAGGAGTGTCTGCACACGCGATAAAAGAAGAACCTTCATAATGCTGTAGAAATCCAAGCATAATCGTGAAAACCAGAAACCCTTGAACATGTCAACTTGAATCGCGATTTATTTAAAAAGCGCTCCGACGATTTTTTTTGTCCTTTGATTTTTCTCATTTATGAACATTGTAGTTTCAGAAAAAAATTTCCCAGGTGTAAGCACCTTTAATTTAAATTTGGTTCAAGAGCATCGTGTAATGTATTATATCTGTCGGCAAAATAGACCGATACTTTTGTACTTGTTTTTTTTTTTTTTTTTAATATTTTTTAATTCGAATTTCGTTTAAAAAATGAATTTCGACTTACCACAGCAACTGTTAGTAGTAACAAAACTGCCTTAAGATTTAACCGCATTATGATGAGTATGAAAATTGGTTCACGCTGTAATGAAAAAAGGAAAAAAAAAACGTTAAACAGAATATTGAAACAAGTACTGTCAATGGCACACTGGAATGCAATGAGCGGCATGCATGTCAGACTTTATCAATACTTTTTTGTTTTTGTTGTTTTAAATGTATTGAAATAAATAAACAATAAATACAAATGCCGCTAGACCGTTTTTCGATTAAGGTAGAGATAAAAAAGTGAACACATAATCAATTCTTACACTTTCACATGTGGGCCGGTCGGTCGGTCGGTCTGTTGGTTGTTTGTTTTGTGACAAAAAAAAAAAAAAAAACTAAAACTAAACTTGTTTTCCTAACCGAGTGTGGAATTCGTTATTGTTTTTTTTTTTTTTAAATGCAATCGAAACGTATTCTTGTAACACCGTCTACCACAACATAACCACAAAGACTGATGACAAAGAATCTGAGCGGAATATGCAAAATAGTTGAAAACCAAACAAATGGATGAGGATGAGGTGCGCTTTCATAATTAAAATGCCATTAGATTGAATGCCTCGTGACAGACACAAAATGATCTGTCTGTCTATGGTGATCTTTAAAGGGTCCACCGCCTTAAACAAATACAAAAGAAGAGTGCTATGTGTGCGTATGTGGGTGTGTCATGCATGACTAACCTCTGATCCAGGTAGTAAAAAAGGTGAGTTGTAGTTCGTTGAAATAAAAGGGTCATTTGTGTCGAAATTAAGGAAGTGTTTAAGAGAGGATTATAAAACAGTAATAGGTAACCACTAAACACAAAAGACAACTTCCTTGAAACAACAAGTAGAAGGAGAAGATAGTTTGAACAATACAAAGTTAATTTGCATTAAAGCCACCACCACCACACCACCACGATTCGTTTTGCAGCTGTTGTTCATTTTTAAAATAGGATATGCTTTGCAATAGGCATTACAACACACTTGTTTCCTTCTTCCAATACATTTCAGTATTGCAGAAATCCAATTATTTAGGGTCAATATCTTCGGGCAATATCCTTTAAGGATTGTGGAAGGATTATTAAGAGGCAGAAGATGGAAGAAGATGTGGTATTGTTGCGCGTAGAGATTTAATTTTGTCTCCTAATCTAATCCTAATACGCATTAAAAATAACACCAGTGAGGAAAGGGTCAAAGTCGGACTTATTACTAGACCAAATTCCATTACATATTCCAAATTTCATCGAAATTATACTAGGCGATTTTAATGCCAAAATTAGAAAGGAGAATATCTTTGGCCCAACAGTCGGAAAATTCAGTTTCCACAGTGAAACATCTGACAATGGTATGAGGCTGATAGACTTTGCAGCTGCAAGAAACATGGTAGTTAGCAGTACCAGATTTAAGCATCTCGATATTCATAAGGGCACCGGGCTGTCGCCAGATCAAAGAACAAGAAATCAAATTGATCACGTTGTGATAGGTGGAAGACATGCATCAAGCGTGTTGGATGTACGATCGTTCCGAGGTGCAATAATAGACTCAGACCACTACCTTGTTGCAGCAAAGGTACGTACCAGATTAAACAAGTAAAGACAAACACGAACAAGTAGTTGCTGAGGTGACGGCTCCTGGCCGAGAAGATGGTTCCTCGGGTCAATCCGGCCGTCGTGGGATTGCGGTGGGGGTAGCGGTAAGGTGTGGATCCGCCGAGATAGAACTGCTGAATGTGTATATCCCGCCGGTCAATAGCTGTGCCCAGCGTTATTTGCCTAATATCAGGCCTCTGTTGCGAGGTGATAACCGGTTCTATGGGATTTCAATGCACATCACGAGTTATGGCATTCAGCTCTAGGGAATGACCAGAGAGGTACAGATCTGGCTGAGCAAATAGATAGCTCTACATTCTGCACAGCGAACGAGGACGCACCACCAGGATTAGAGGAGACTGCCACAGTTCGCCTGACATATCCATCGTGTCCTTGGGTCGGACCATCTCCCAATCCTCATCTCCATAAACAGACCACCAGACTTCATAACCTCTGAACGCCGCACTTTCATTAGTCATGGAAAAGCGGATTGGCAAGGTTTCAGAGAGTTCACTAATCAACGCTTCAGAGAACTGCCCCCTCTGATGTTCGGGTAGCATCACTGCTGCAGCCGCTCGCTTTATCCCTGCTGGTCGAATACCTCAAATAAGACCCAATTTCCCAGCAGAGGCGACGGGATTAGCTAATGAGAGTGATGAGCTTCGCCGTACGAACCCTAACGACCCCAGAGTCAGGGAACTGACAATGGAAGTCAATAGATTAGTCAGTGAACACAAGTGCTGCAACATTGGAGCCGGCTTTAATAAATTGTTGACAACGGTTAAGGCGCTATCGAACCCTGGTAGGAGAGACGATCGGACATCTGTCACGTTTAACGGCGTGGCTGTGACAGATTCGAAGAGGTGCGCTGGCTATTTCTGCCGACAATTTATCGAGCACCCCGATAGCGACCGGGCGAAGAGAAGTGTTTTGCGTCGTTTGCGATCTCTTCCAGCCGAAGAAGAACCGCCACAATTTACGATGGATGATGTTGCAGATGTTATCCGAGGCGCAAAGTCATCCAAAGCGCTTGGACCTGACGGAATTTCTATGGTGATGCTAAAACAGCTGGATGACCCAGGAGTCGAGTATTTAAGTAAGGTTCTCAACTTATCGCTAGCCACCCTAATAGTTCCCGATGCCTGGAAAATGGGCAGGGTGGTCCCGCTGCTGAAACCTGGCAAAGATGCCAGTAAAGGTGAGTCGTACAGGCCGATTTCACTTCTATCACCAGTAGCAAAGATACTCGAGGCATTACTACTCCCCAGCATCAGAACGTGTTATCCAGTTGCAGATCATCAACACGGGTTCCGAAAGCAGCACAGTACCACAACAGCACTGCACGCCATTTCCACATATATTGGGCGAGAACTCAACCAGGACAAACCATGTCACAGAACAGTGATGGTAGCATTGGATCTGACCAAAGCGTTTGATACGGTCAGCCATGCTAGGCTGTTCGAGGATATCGAGAATACTACCCTCCGGCCTTGTCTGATACGCTGGGTCATCAACTATTTGTGTGGTCGCCAGTCATACGTGGAATTCAGAGACAGGAAGTCCAAACCCCGTAGAGTGAAGCAGTGAGTTCCCCAAGGAGGGGTGATATCTCCGGAACTGTTTAACCTCTACCTCTCTGCAATTCCACGCCCTCCCGACGGCATTGAGTTAATTACGTACGCGGATGATTGTACACTCATGGCGTCAGGTCTCAATATCGGTAACGTTTGTGAAAGGCTAAATGCCTATCTCATTGATCTTGTAGAGTTTTTCCATGCGAGGAATATGAAAATATCCACCACTAAGTCAACAGCCACACTGTTCACTACATGGACGGCGCAAATGAAGCTCCCACTGAATGTGCAGGTCGACGGTGCAACTATTCCGACCACAAACTACCCCAAAGTTCTAGGGGTCACATTCGATATCATGTATAAGTCGTCCCAGCATACTACAGTTATCTGCGATAAGCTGAGAAACAGGAACAAGGTCCTCAAGTCCCTAGCCGGCAGCACTTGGGGTGCGGATAAAGAAACCTTGTTAACCACATACAACGGGATGTTGACGATGCAGTACTTGCTTGGATGCTATAGTCAAGACCACCCAAATCACCATCTGGTGGATATGCCTGAACCCCCCAGGCGAGTTAGGGAGGATTATAGAGATCTAGAGAGAGAGGTCCAAAGATATAAAAGAGAACCTCTAGATCAACGTGCATACCAGGCAGGTTTAAGAGACATTCATACTGATTCGGTTGCAGAGGCTCTGGCAGCCTACAGTGTGAATATAGTCCTCGAAGATCATCCACCACCCGTGGCAGCGGAAGAACAGCAGCTGCCAAGACAAACGAGAGTCGTGTTGGCGCAACTTAGATCTGGTTGGTGCAGCCGCCTCAATTCTTACTGGGCCAGGATTGATGGCACGCGGAATATCTGCCCAGCATGTGGCACCGGTCCGCATACTACGCAGCACCTGTTTAACTGCCCAGCCAACCCGACTGACTTAACTCCTCTCTCTCTCTCTTTGGACTAATCCAATTCAGGTGGCGTCCTTTCTGAGCTTGGAGCTGGAGGCAGAGCCGAATCAATAAAATAAAGATTTACATGTGCTTGTAGAAGCTGCTACAACAACAACAACCAGATTAAACGTAGCAAACTGCTTAATAAAAGCACTCCTCGTCCCGATAACATATCAGGACAATGGCAAAACATTGCCCACTCCATGCAAACAGCCGTAAAATCAGTACTTGGATACCAGAGACCTCACCTCCACCAAGAAATCTATGGTATGACCAGGATTGTCGTGCTGCTACCGAAGAGAAAAATGCGGCATATTGGGCTACTTTACAATCAGTAGCAAAGCGTAGCTCACGAGAGAGGTATCGGGAGAAAAGGAGAGAGAGGAGAAACGTCTTTTCTGCAGGAAAAAGAGAGAGATGGAAAAGCGGGAGTGTGAACAAATTGAGATGTACAGGAGACAGAATGAAGTCCGAAAATTCTACCAAAGAGTGAAACATCAAACTAATGTCTTTGGAACTGACACATCCTCCTGTAGAGATCAGCAAGGTAGTCTGATAACTGATACAGATAGTGAGCTAAGGATATGGAAAGAGCATTTTTCCAAACTGTTGGTATCCAATAGTAGCGAAATCGACGAAGATACCACAGATCCAATACCAGAAGATGGTATTAAGTGTATACCACCCGGTCAAGATGAGGTAAAGAAAGCAATAAATCGGCTGAAGAATAATAAGGCGGATGGGGAGCGGATGGCATATCAGCCGAGCTGTTAAAAACCGGAGGCCACACGCTGATAAGGTGTATGCATCAGCTAGTTAGCTCCATCTGGCAGGAAGAACGCACGATTGGAACCTGAGTATCCTGTGTCCCGTCCATAAGAAAGGAGATAAGACTTTATGCTCCAACTATAGGGGCATAAGTAGTCTCCCTATGGCATACAAGATAGTGTCAGGGATATTGTGCGAACGACTAAAGCCCATGGTCAACGAAATAATTTGACCATACCAATGCGGCTTTAGACCTGGCAAGTCCACCATTGACCAGATATTTACCCTGCGGCAAATCCTGGAGAAGACCCAAGAGATGCAGATCGACACCTACCACCTTTTTGTCGATTATAAAGCAGCTTTCGACAGCCCGCTACGTTCAAAGGTATTCCAAGCAATGTCTGAATTTGGTATCCCCGCAAAGCTCATCCGGCTTTGCAAAATGACTTTAACTGACACAAGATCTTCAGTTAAAATAGGAAAGAACCTCTCTGAAGAGCTTTGTACCAAAAGAGGTTTCAGGCAAGGAGACAGAATTTCGTGTGATCTTTTCAACATCCTGCTATAAAAGGTTATACGAGAGGCAAACGTCAAAAGAAGTGGCACAATCTACACCAATAGCCACATGTTACTTGCTTATGCTGATAATATAGACATTATGGGACGATCAGTAAAAGAAGTAACCGATACCTTTATGAAGGTCGAAGGAGAATCTGCTAAAGTGGGTCTGGCGGTAAACGGCGAGAAGACCAAGTTGATGGAGTCGACGCGCTATGAGTCCATTGGGCTCGGACCAACAGTGGAAGTTTGTTCCTATAATTTTAAGGTAGTAAAAAACTTCGTCTACCTCGGCACCGCCGTAAACACAACTAACAACATCAGTTGTGAAATAAAAAGAAGAATTGTATTGGCCAACAGATGCTACTTTGGCTTAAGTAAGCACTTCAAAAACAAAGCCGCAACTCGTAAAACAAAAATAACGCTTTACAAAACACTGATACTACCCGTGCTGATGTATGGTTCCGAAGCCTGGATACTTGCGCAAGCAGATAAGGCAGTGCTTGGCGTGTTTGAGAGAAAAATTCTTCGAAAGATCTACGGACCAATCTGCGTTAACGGTGAATATCGACCAAAAGCTGTATCTGCTATACAACGACATCAATATAGTTAAACGTATCGAGATGCAGCGTTTGCGTTGGCTAGGCCATATAATAAGAATGAGCGATGATTAACCCGCTAAAAAGGCGTATAAATTCGAGCCACATGGCGGTGCACGCAGATTCTTTGCCAGGCCAAAGAATAGATGGCGCAAACAAGTGGATGAAGAGATGATAAGGCGCGGTATTCCAGAAAGCGAAGCACTAAATAGAAAGGATTGGAGATCTTTTCTTAGTTCCGTCTATGGAACAAATGTTCTGTAATGGGCCAGCTAAGTAAGTAAGCTTCTACATTCTTCTTCTTTTGGAATATCGAATTAAAAACCGTGACATTGAATTCTTAGCAAGATGATTTTGTTTTTGTGGCCACTGTTAATAATCATATTCTGTTTATTTTTGAAATCCCACAAAATAATTAATCATTTCTTTGTAATTTGATCGATACAAACAAAGGCAACATCATCATTAGCACATACTCGTATCAAATCCACAAGATTTCATAAGAATAACATCCAAATATTCTCATAATTCTTTAAATTTTACATGTTCCAATTTGATATGTATGCCAGTATAGTTTTGAAATTATTTTTCCATATTGTCAGCAAAAAAGGGATGATACTCGCACAAATACAGTAGGCGCGTACGTACATACATATGTATGTACATATGTATCATTCAAGTATAAATAGCTATTGCTGGCGCTATTTAAATACGATCAATGGAACTAATTCACTATTCTGTTCTGGATGATGTCATTATTGTCAACAAGAGGTCTGGTCTAAGGAATATTGATTTCGTTGTTCGAATATTTGAAATAAAAACAAAACACATTCTAATATATTCTAGGGGGATTAGGGTTAATTTGCATTGCCTAACATTGCCTTACATTATTCCAAAGGTTAGGCTGGTTGGTTGTTTTCGAAATCAAAATCGAAAATCACACCACTGCGCTTTGGTTTCAAATGCGAAGTTAAAGGTATTTTGAAGGTTTTTGCCACATTTTTAAGCCGTTTCTGCTGAAATTTTGCATTTTGACATATTAGCTGGTAGAAAACCTTCGTACCAAAAATTATCAACATAGCTCAAAATTTTAGTTTAGACCACATACAATGTATCACCCTGTTCAATGCATGACACAATAAGAAGGTAGCATTATCAGCCCAGCTGAAGCCCAGCTGATGGTAACATTATGTGTCAATTGCATTGAATTTATGTCAAATTTTGACATCTTATGTTACCAAAAACGGCAGTTGCTGCTACCTCCTTATTGTATCATGGTTCAATGTATTTTATATGGTTTTTTGAAATTTTGGCTGAAAATAATTCTGGATCAATATTTTGTGGCAATTATTATGAATAATAATAAATGTCAATACAAAAATTACATGGAAATCGTTTTGTCCAGGAAAATGAGATTTTAGACCATAGTGCACTGGTATAAACATTTCGGCTGATTCGCCCGTGATTTCCCTGAATTCCAAAATGTGCCTCATCGAAATAATGGTTTTAGACCCCAAGTCTGTTTGGACGAAATCCGTTTCAGACAAATTGGAGTCTATTTGGAGAGCACGATAACTCTCGAACGGATGAACCGATTTGATACAAAATTTTGTCCAAACTAATTTTAAGTTCGAAGATTAGCAATATCAGTTCACTCCTACAGGTACCTCCCCACAAAAGTTCAAAAATGTTAGGGAAAATAGTGCGCACGATAACTGTTGAAGGGAGTAACCAATTTGGCAGATTTGGTGGAACAAGTGTCGTTTAGGGGCACCTCTCGGATCGGTCCAAAATTTTTAACATAGGTAGCCCTTGGGACCCTGATTCCAACGATGTATCATTTTCCGGGGGAAGTCCATACTACCCGAGATATGGGTCTTGACATTTCGGAAATTTCGTACTTTCACATCTTTAGGTTGTTTAGGGGCACCTCTCGGATCGGTCCGAAATTTTAACAGTAGATAGCCCTTGTCATCCTGAATACAAAGATATATAATTTTCCGGGGGGAAGCCCATACTTCCCGAGATATGGGTCTTGACATTTTACAATTCTAACGTGGGCAATATGGGCATCGTTTTAAAGCTTATGGAGAGTACTTTTATGTACGCGACCTATTTTTAACCCTTTTTATAGGAGAATGTATTAAATTCCTGTTCAAAGCCGGCTACTTAGGAAACTTTGATCGCATAGCTCACTTTTGACCCTGTCCATAGGAGAAAGTCTTAAATCCCCGGCTGAAGTCTTAAATCCCCGATCCGAGAGGTGCCCCTAAACAACCTAAAGGTGTGAAAGTACGAAATTTCCGAAATGTCAAGACCCATATCTCGGGAAGTATGGACTTCCCCCCGGAAAATTATATATCGTTGTATTCAGGATGCCAAGGGCTATCTACTGTAAAAATTTCAGACCGATCCGAGGGGTGCCCCTAAACAACCTAAAGGTGTGAAAGTACGAAATTTCCGAAATGTCAAGACCCATATCTCGGGAAGTATGGACTTCCCCGGAAAATTATATATCGTTGTATTCAGGATGCCAAGGGCTATCTACTGTAAAAATTTCCGCCCGATCCGAGAGGTGCACCTAAACGACATTTAAGCTGAAAATAGTCCGAAAGGTATAAACAATTTTTTTTTCATAGAACAAAAATCGTTTTGCTTCTTGGTGTAACAACTTCTATTCGCTGCACCTATTACGACAGTACACGTTTTTTAGGGACAAGCCCATATCTTCTGAGAAAATGGCCCGCAGACAGACCTATAGTTTCAAACAAAGCCGAATGACAGTACATAGCATGGCGAACAGGTTAGCATGACTGATCGTACCAAAGGGTTTAGTAGGTCCGATGTAATATCGAAGAAACAGGACCTCAGACTTTTACAAATGACATTACCCTACTCCAAGAACGTACAATCTTCCGCCTACATAACGATCTCAAATGATATACCGTTGCATCCTTGCATGGCTTCGGTAGCGGGACTACCCTGCCCATTTTCCAGACTCGTTTCCATAGTCTGCAGGTGCCTAGTTACAGATTGGGAACATTAGTGAAATATTCAAGTACTCAATACTCAACAACAATATCCAGTGGTTTCAACATTACCATGAAGATTTCATCAGGGATCAACGCTCTGGATGATTTAGCGTTTGTGATGACATTCACAACATCATCCATTGTAGATTGTGGTGTTTCATCCTCGACAGGAAGGGATCTAATAGGACGTAGTACTCTTCTGTTCGCCCTCTCATTTCCGGGGTGCTAGACAAACTGTCGATTGAAATAATTTGCGCACTTCTTCCGATAAGGCAGCGTATCGTCGCCAAACGTGACTGGTTTCAGGGTTCGAGAGTGACTTAATCGTTGGCCAAAATCCACTTATTCCGGCTCTAATGTTGCAACTCTTCACATGATTTAGCAACTTGTTCCGCTTATGCTCATCGATCAACCTGGGGTTGGCAAGACGAAGTTCATCACGTTCATTTGCTAATCCCGTCGTCTCTGCCGGGAAGTTTGGTTTCACTTTGGATATTCAACCAGCAGGTATATGACGAGCGGCTGCAGTAGTGATGATGTCTCGGAATGTTCTCTCTTCTACCCGATGATCAGAAAGGGTTGGGCAGATCTCTGAAGCGGTGTTTGGTGAACTCTCTGAAACTAGGCCAAGTAGTAGTTTACCATGATAACATTGCGGCGTGTAGAGTTAATGAAACTGTGCGCACTGCTGATGGAGACAATTATGGGGAGATGTTCTGATCCAAGAGAAACGAATCAAGAAAAGGTTGCCAGGTGACTTCATTTGCCAAGGCTCAAGCGAAATAGGTTTGTATTAAACAGACTGTCGCAACAGGAAAACTGATCCCCGACCTCTACTTTTGGTGCGATCTTTCCTCAGTACGTTGTAACCATCACAACGCTCTTGCCTCGGAGTTAAAGGCAATTAAATTGCAAAAAGAATACATTTTCTGGGCCAACGGCTGGTGTTAAGTGTGTATGTGCGGCTGCTGTGGGGGACAACTGGAGGGTCGCGTTTTCTGATGACCGACTCACGGGGGGGTTGTGTTCACACAGCATCTAGAACAACGCGTGATATGCACCCTCTTCCGATATCTATTACATCTCAACGAAGTTAGAGTGTGGTGGATGCGGATGGGACAATCTGAGCACAAATAATTTGGTCCTGGGTTTTCCTCCGTCCCGGCACGGACTAAAAGAATCCGGAGCAGGCATTCAGCCCAATTATGAATGTCAACACCCTGTGCGCTTTCTCACTTACTTCTTTAAGTTGAAACGGCAGAAAGGCAAAACCCCCGGGGAGTTGACATTTATAATCGCCCTGATTGTGGGATATGCTGATCCCAACATAGAAAAAATGATACAAATACACTGAGGTGGCGGCCCCTGGCAAAAACATGGGTATCAATCCGTGGGATTACAGGTGGGGGTGTCATTACAAAGTATGTCAATCTCACCTTATTTTGCAACTGCAAAGTTCATACCATTATGAATAGAAAGAAGTCCTTAATTGGCCTCCTTCTATAGACAGAAGACCTTAATTTATCTCCTTTTATAGATGGAAGGGCTTAAAAGGTCTTCCTACACACACAACACATCTTTAAAGGTCACCTTTTATGTACGGAAAAACGTAAAATGTAGACAGAAGACCTCAGGAGATCTCCTCCTGCGAGCGGGAGAACTTACGAGGTCTACTTCTATAAACAGAAGAGATTTCACGTCTTTTTTCTAAAGACTGAAGACTTTAATAGGTATTCATCGATAGACTGAATATTTTTAAGGAAAATAAGATCCCTTTGAAGGGGTTTCTACATATTAGAGCACATCATTGGAGGGGCTTCCATATTTGGAGGTCCCCCGGAGAGAATTTTATTAATGGAAACCCTTTGAAGAGGCTTCTATCTACAGAAAAACCTTTGGAGATGTTTTTATTTATAGAAAACTTCTTTGAAGGGCCCTTTATCTATAGAAAATCGTTCAATATTTGGAGACCCCCTGAGAACATTTTATGAATGGAAACCCTTTGAAAATTCTTAAGAGGCTTCTATCTATAGAACACCCCTTTGAAGAGGCTTTTACTTATAGAAAATTTCTTTGAAGGGCCTGTATCTTATAAAAAGCCCTTACTGAAAAGGATCCCTTTCAAAGGAAAAATGGGAACCCTTTAAAGAGGCTTCCATCTACAGTATACTTCTTTATAGGTGCTTCCATTTATGGAGGAACCCTTTGAAGTGTGGTCCGTTCATTTATAAAATACCCATTTGTAAGGTTCTTTATCTATAGAAGAGCTCTTTGGAGCAGCTTATGTCTATAGAATACCCATTCAAAGCGATCCTAGTTGTGTCCCTAAACTAACTTTTAATGCGAAAATCGAAAATAAGCGGGCTAACACATTCAAATGTAGGAACTACTTTCCTTTACCGACCCAACGCATAAAATTAAGAAAAAATTACCACAGATAGCGCTTTTTATCCCGATTCCAACCATGTATTGCTTTTGTTGCGGAAATGTATACTTCCCGAGATATGGGCCTCCAAGGATCCACAAAGGCCCTAACCTATTTTTCTCTAAATAGCCGGCCTTCGTCCGGGATTTAAGATTTTCTCCTATGGACAGGTGCAAATCTCGGAAATGGGAACAACATTTTCTTTTAAATTAGATACATTTCTCTAAATAGCCCGCCTTCGGCCGGTATTTACGACTTTCTGCTATGGACAGGTGCAAATCTCGGGAACGGGAACAAAATTTTCTTTTAAATTTAATATGGAACAACTCTACTTTAGTAAAAACTCTCCGATTTTTTTGAAAATTTTCCCAGAGGTAGATATTGTTGCGCTGATCGCGGAAATGTATCATTTTCTTGGAGGAGGGACCCGGTTACCCAGTTATTGGACCCGAAAGTCCGGATACAAAACCCGGGTTAGACCCGGCACTACTGAACCGATTGCTTCATAATGGGTATCATTGGAAAGCTTATGGTCATATGATGGGATTATCTGCAGGTGGTCAGGTGATATAACCTAAAAACTGATTTTTGGACCCGGATTTTTCCATAAAACCCTCAAAAAGTCGAAAATGGGTCCATTATGGGCGCCCGCTTAATGTATGTCAGGTTATAGCTCGCACTTTAACCTTTCCAAAATGATGATCACTTGTTGGATAGGTATTTCCATAAGCTTTCCAATGATACAGCAATTGTTTCAGTGGAGCCGGGTTTAACCCGGGTTTGTACCCGGACTTTCGGGTCCAATAACCGGGTAACCGGGTCCGTCCCCCAAGAAAATTATACATTTCCGTGATCAGCGCAAAAACATCTACCTCTGGAAAAACTTTCAGAAAAATCGGAGAGTTTTTACTAAACTAGAGTTAAGCCTTTAATATTTTTGGAGGCCTATATCTCGGGACGTATACATTTCCGCAACAAAAGCAATACATGGTTGGAATCGGGATAAAAAGCATTATCTGTGGTAATTTTTTCATAATTTTCTGAGGTGGGTCGGTAAAGGAAAGATAAGCCCAAATGTAAAACGTTTAGTTTATTTTCACAATCTAAATTAAATTTTAACATATAACATCTAATTAAAACTAATTATACAACTTAATATGCCACCCTCGTACGTTTTTATACCTTTGATGTTTTTCGAGTTTTCCATAAATAACAAAACGTAAACAACAAAATCACACGCACAGATACTGACCCACACAAACGAACGAACCAACTGACAACACTTGGCATATTGGAAAAAAACCAGGTAACAATCATCGTCATCATCATCATCATTCACAACATAACAACAACAATAACTGTCACTACTTAACATGAATGAAAAAAGAGATTTACGAGATTAAAAAGGAAAGGTACAAAGAATTTCAACAACAACAAAACTTACCTTTGGATATGATCGTTTGCGTTGTATTTGTTGATGATGATTATGTTTATGCAGAACTCCAAGCAACCTCTTTTGTTGTTGTATACTGGTTATATTACTAGTGGTCGATGTTTTTGCTGGTGTTGTTGGTTTTGTTATTGTGGCATTGAAGGAAGAAGATATATTGTCTGGGACAGTTGTATTGATTTGACCACATTTTTGCATTATGTATTACACAAAATTATTTGATTTTGTTTTCTATAGATACTTTACATCTTGAACACCACTACACCACAAAAATTCCAACATAACATTCACACATGTCGACGAACAAAAACTTAAATGTTGGACATTGTTGTTTTTGCGTTTTGTTACATACATATTTTTTTTGCACAAAATAAAAATAGTTTACTTAAAACTAAATACTTTTTAATCGTATAATTATTGAAAAACCAATACTATATATTTTTAAGTGTTTGCAGATGTTTTATATTTTTTTCACATCTTTTTTTTATCCGACAAAAATGAAGAAATATTTGTTTCTGTGAAAAAAAATCGTCGAACTGAAGAACAGATGTTGTTTTTATTTGCTCTCCCCATTTGTTTCCTCTCGCAATTAGTGATGAGAGTTTTTGTTTTGTTTATCGTTTACATATCGGTGTGTCAACAGTTATCGATGAGCTATCGATTTAAGTAGTAAATCGATAAACAGAGATGCCCGAGTCTCTCTTAAAACTTTTAACAAGACTTTTTTTTATTAATTTTTTTACCTTTTTGTATTTTTAAGAAAAGAAAATCCATACTGGATATTTAGGGAAATTAAATTTACAACTTATTAAACATTTTAGAGAAATATTTTCATTCAAAGATGTCCCCTTCAACCAAGGAAAAAATGACAGTAGCAACCTTTTTGCCTCCAGAGTACATACTTGTGCATGACTGAATTAGTGCTGTTATCTTATAGAATAATCTTCTTCGGTGGGTGGTTGTTGTTCTTTTTTATCACCTCCTCGCAATTAATTGTGATTTTATAAAAAGTAAAATGTTTTATTAGAAGAAGTAGCATTTATTTTTGTTATATTAAAACAAACCAAACCGGCAAACTTAGTGAATAATGTTAAAAGTTAGTTATAGTTTATTTATTGTATGCTTTATATTTAGTTTTGGTTTTGTTTGGTGTTCAAACGGTGATAGAAATTCATTTTTTAATAATTGTATACGCAACTGTGAGAGACAAAATTGTTCGGCAGGTTAGTCTAGTGAATATATTAAATTGATTTTAAATTAATTTTTCATTTGTTCATTTTAGATGGCTTGGAGATACAGGAACAAGCAGTTAAATATTATCAACAAAGTATATTTGATAAATTGCTGCAGTGGACATGTTCCGACGAATGCCAGTATGGTTGTATGTGGCGGACAGTAGAAGCATTCCAAGACAGAAATTGGCCAGTGCCGCAGTTCTATGGAAAAGTAAGTTAAACGTTATGTTATCACAAAATGATGAAAATCTAGCAATATGCGGTAGAGATGTTACTATGAATCCACAATTACTTCATATCGACCCTTCTACAAGGATTACTTTCGGGGAATGAGTCCCGAATATGTTTGGTATGTTTACCATTAAAAGCCATTAGGGCCTCGATTACAAAACTTTTGTACACTTTTTGTTGCAGTTTATTGCAAAATTGCTAAATGAAGGACCTTTACTAAATTCTCCCATATTACAATGAGCCAATATCCTGGAAGAATGGAATCCGTAAGAACAAACAGTGATGTGACAAATATAGAAAACTCTTTTTGGCATAATATGAGTTTAGGTTTAGCACATAAACTCAAATTACTCCCTCTTTTTTGTAGAACAACAAAAAGTTTTGTTGCGTGTATCTGTAGGAGTTTTTTTTTTATTTTTTTGTAATTTCTGGCCGGCCTTTTAAAGCCGTAAAAATGTTGAATGTAGCTGGCGGCCATGAAAAGAATGAAAGCGAAAACAGTTTTGCACACAGAGTCATGGTTGAAAAACAGTGCTGCCAATATTATTAATGCATGTAGGTTAGTGCTTAAGTAACGCACTCAAAAAAATACAGCTCTGCCTTCATGACAGAGCGAACAGATGTTTAGACAGAACAAAACCAAAACGAACAAAAAGAAATGTCGGAAAAATTATGGAAATCAGGAAAAGGAGGGAAATTCAGCGTCCTTTTTCTTGATATAAAAGTGGAAAAAGACCAAACTCAGACCATTTTCATTTCCAAAGTGGTGCCGGCAAATTAAAACCCCCAAACTTGTGATTTAAAAATATAACCAAAAAACTAGAAAGAAGTAAAAGAAAAAAACACAGACATTTTGTTTTGCAATTGATGTGCTTTTTTATTAAAGGACTTGAAAGTCTCGTTTTTGTAATTGTTGTGGGCGTGATAAAAATCGTAAGTTTAGAGAATATTGTATGCGGTGACTGTGTATAAATAGTTGTATTTTTGTGTTCTTTATTTATTTAAAGTGTACGCCACTCAGCCAAACCAGACCTTCACTGACCTCCTCAGCCGTTACAAAGGAGGGGGTCAGCTTCATTTATTTATAACGGCCGGAAATTTCTTTGCGACAAAATCCCTTGATGTGCAGATGACGGCATTGATCATTAATTTGCCGAATGATTGTGGGGCATACAGCCATTATATTATGCTTGTGTGATGTCCATTAATGTCTGCACTCAAAACGGCTGGTCACCTGAAATGAGAAAAATGAGAGAAGAAAACGAAAATAAATAAACTGCTAAGTACAAGAAATTAATTAAAAGGAAAATTAACATACAAAAAGATTGATAACTAAAATTTTTACAATACCTAACTAAAAGAACTAGGTTAAGTTGTGTTGTCCTAAGTGTTTATTCTAATTATATTCTTTTTATTGATTGTGAGGAAAGTTAACGCCAAGTTTTTAAATGCGAGTGTAGGGTTGCCCTTTACAACGTTTAGCCTAAATTTCTATAAATTTGATTTTTTTTTAGAGACAAAGAAATGAGTCTCAAAAACCGCTAACAGAGCTCTATTAGGCAGGTCTTAATAATAATAAGGATTGGCCCAGGTTGGCCTAAAAATATACATAGCTATACGTAGAAAAAATGGTAATCTGAGAATTGACTCAATAAATAATTGTGATTGTTTGGTGTTAAGTTTTCAAGTTAAAGATTCTTTAGGTTTAAATATGTTTACTTCCTCAATAAAAACGTTCTTTGTGTGATTGTATTGAATAATTATGATGTTCTAATTTTTGTTTGTGAGAGAGGAAAGGTAGTGTAGGCAGTCGTGAGGTAAGTGTCTGTGGGATGTGGGGCCCTTATAATGATATATGGTTGTATACGGACTTAAGGGTCAAGGATGGGCGGGCGAAGTGTGGGAGCACATACATCAAGCTCTCCTGTTTCTAGTGTTCTCGTGTTTGTAATCGTTTCATTTTATGTAGTAGTGTGTAGTCTTCATTTTTAATTGTTCGTCCCCTAGGGCTACGGTGGAATGGGATGGGACCGCCCTGAAGATGGCACCCCTGAGCTAGTTGGTACCTCCCCGTAGCGCCACTGCAGGTGGCACGTAACAATATGGCGCCCAAACGGAAGCAAAAAAAAAATTTTTATAAATTTCCAAAACTGTGCAATACCACCAAGGCACAAGGCAATAGACCATAGGGTTACTATAGAATAACAACGTAACAATATGGCGCCCAAACGGAAGCAAAAAAATATCTATAAATTTCCAAAACTGTGCAATACCACCAAGGCACAAGGCAATAGACCATAGGGTTACTATAGAATAACAACGGTAATCTCATTTTCTAATAAAAACTATCTAATTTTGCAAACACAGCTTTAATTCTTAAAACTAGTGATAATCGTGCAATATTTAGGTTAGCTTTTAGAAAATAAGGATTTCCGTTCCATACACTAGGGTCAGATGCAATAATCTTGTTAGTCGAGTGTAACAATGAATGTATTGTCTTTATGGCCTGTCCTTTTTTGTTTTGTTTTTTTTTTATGTTTGTTTTTTTTTTTATGCAATAGATGTAGGGTTAGTATAAGGGAACTATGCAATAGCTATTGTGATTAAGCGTTCGCAATGTGCATTGCAAGAAAGCAACCGAACACGAGATCTTTTTTTTTATATGTTTAGGAAAAATGCCGTGGTACTACCCTCAAATTCGTTCATGTTTGTTTATGTATAGGAGAAGTTCTAATATTGAGTTAGCATAGGAAGAAAAGTGCAATAGCCTCTGTGATGTAAGTTTCATAGATGAGCGTTGTTACGAAGTATTCTGTTATGAGATCTTTTTTGTTGGATTTTGCCACAAAAATGCCATAGTGCAATATCTAAATGTTGAATGTTATCCTAAACCCGTAAAGTCCAGTCGACGAGTACACTGAAACAACCTAACTAGGACACTCATGTGTAAAAATATTAAAAAAAAAAAAAAAAATTAAAAAAAAAAAATACAAAAAATACCCCAAGCAAATTTCCTCACAGACAGCTGAAAACACACTCACCTACCTCTCATATATGTGATTGATTAATAAAAACTAACAAAACTAAAACCCATTTTATAGTTGAAACTTTTGATGTCCATTAATATATGTTTTTTTTGTTTGTTTCACTGTATTGTTCTTTTTTATCGATCTATATTTAATTATTATTTAAATTTTTATTAAAAACTAATATTCTAATAATCTAATATTTGTTGTCTTGTAGATCTATATTTAATTAATATTTAAATTTTTATTAAAAATTAATATTCTAATAATCTTTGTGTTTAGCTTTTAATTCATATTACTATATTTTTTTATTTTTTGTAACTTAATATTTGTTGTCTTGTAGATCTATACTTAATTATTATTTAAATTTTTATTAAAACTGATATTCTATTAATCTTTGTGTTTAGCTTTTAATTCATATTACTATATTTTTTTATTTTTTGTAACTTAATTTTTTGTTGTCCTGTCTTTATTTCCTTCACACCTGATTTTTATAATAGCCCACAACAAGATTTCTTTTATTTGTTTCCTAAACCATATATTTTACGAACCAAATACACAAAACCGATGAGTGATTACGTTGCCGGAAAAAGGCGAAGTAAACGTAATAGACATCTAGCCTTTGATAATAGCCGACTTTCTATAACCATAAGACCTAACCAAAAAAGAAAAAAGAAGGTAAACCATACAATGGAACAGTCCAATATAGATAGGGACACCGCGTTTATAGATTTGTCAGGTACTATTAATAACCCCCAAGCAAGTACTAGTGTCGGGGCACAAACTAAACATCATCAAGCACCTAATATGGGTAAGCAACAAAACGACGTAAATATTGTCGTTAATATGGTACGTAAAAGCTTGAATGATGCTGGACCAGGTTTGAGGACGGTGGAAGAAAGTGTGGCGAAGGAAATGGAGAAAGTGTATGTCCAGTTTATTTAATCTATATGTTGCATTGAAATAATTTTGTTATGGTTGTTGCAACCCCAATTCCAATATTTTTCTAAGCCCGGCTTATGAGACTAATCAGGGCGAGGGAGTTCCCCACGTTGGGAAGAAATTAAATGATTGAACACGAATAATCGTCAGTAATAAAATGAAACGATTCCCTGCTTAATTGATGTTGATTATAAACAAGAAGAATAAAGGTTACAACATTGCGTGTTTTGTTTTTGTTTATATACACCAAAAAAATTATGCTCCGAAAACATATTTGCATATTCACTTAGAGAAGAAAAATTATTTCCCAGAATCTTTTAAAATCACCTAAAAACTCCACGTAATGTTTTGTCAATTTGGCTGCGCTATGGTTATCTAAAACGAAGGCTCTTATGTTATTTATGTTTGCCTAGACAAACAGCTAAAAACCGCTAGGAGCTAATTGATCATCGCCATACCAAAATGGTACGAACTAATGACTTCATCCGGGTGTAAGCTTGCCATTGCTCAAAGCAAGTACAATCGAAAGATCTTTCTTTATTTTTGCAATGCGTATAATTATAAATGTCTCCAATCCCAATATGACCAAGAACGGTATACGACCGAGCATACACAAAATACAGTAAAATAAAATCACAGCCAAAAGAATTCCTTTTTGCATCCCTACCTGAATGTTCTTTAATAGGCAAATGCAAAAATATCCACACGGTATAACAAACCAGAATAAAAAAGGCTTAAAATGTATCCACTAAAAAAAATCCCAAGTTTACCACCTCAACACGACCAAAGAAAACGCACGAGTTTATTTTTTAATTCCAAACGAATCTAAAATTGACCTGTTGGGTATATTTATTGTTTTTATGTAGTTCCAAAATGATGCGCGAAGTTATAGCAATTCACGTTAATATCTATTTCATATATGGTAAAACCGTATTTCCATTGTAATTCAATATGGGAAAAATATCATATTAAATATATATTATATAATAGTAAAGGATAAAAATAATGCATGCAATAATATAAAACTGAAACGTCTAAGTACGTCCACTGAAGTCCAACAAAATGATGGGTAATGATACACAATAAATCATCAACACCAATGAAGCGCACAAGCTAGTTCAGGTAACTAAAGAATTACTCCACGTAATTCCAGGATCGAGGTAATTGTCATACAAATAATTATAAACCAGGTCGAAAACACTTCATTGACTTAGTGTTGTTATTTTAAACTATTGTTGTTTATTTGGTTTCTTTTATGCATCAAATAGACCGGTGTATACTTTCACACATATTCTTTGTTTCAAACAATTTACTCCAAACGGTATGACATTATGAAATTACCCTTAAATATCTAATTGTGTATCACCACCATTGTCCATTAATTTTTTTTTTTGTCCACACTACAAAGCAATAAAATTCATAACACTCACCTTTGAATAGCAATGTTGAGGATGACAGGTAAATTCAAGTCTGGAATAGTTTTCGATGGGGTAGTAATCAGGCAAGATGTTGACATATGTCCACGGTTTGTTTTCACAACAACGAAAATAACTTAAAATACACCGAAAACATAGTTTTAGCAAAAGGAAATAGCAAAATATAGTTATGTTTTAAATTATATCAAACAAAATATAAGAATAACTGAGGAACTGTTTTCTTTTCACACACTTTGTGTCATTGTTTACATTTCACATTGTTTTCTTTGTTTTGTTTATCTCCACATTCACAATATAAAATAAACATGACTGACATATCATTTCACACGACCCACACACCAACAATGCAATGTTCAGCCAAGCAGCCTCATTCACATAACCACAATAATCCATATTTTTTATGCATAAAATACACTTCACTTTCAGGCAATATTATTGTTTCACAACACTATTTACAAACAGTATCAAAAGCCGCAAACATCTTTTCATATTGTTTTAAAATGAACAAATTTGTTTGTTATAGGCACAGGGGTTGAAATAGCACACACAGCGTAGGTAGTCCAATAACACACAATGTTTTTTTGGGAACACACATTATTCTTTTTGTTTCTACACGTTAATACCCCACTTATTTACCATTGCATAGGTTGATATTTGAGTAACCATTCCAATCCACTAATGGAACATTAACACCACACACTTTCATATATTTTCAATGTACCTTGTGGTAGCCAATTTCATGGGATAAAATATTTACGAAATGTCATTCTTTAATCACACTAACATAGGCCGTGTTGTTTGAACTTTTTTATAATCACATATTCATGGCCGAATTTTCATGTTCCTTTTGTTATTTCACAACACACAATGTCTTTGGGAACACAAATTACTACTTTTGTTTCTACAGGTCAATACACCACTTATTATTGCATAGGTTGATTATTCTTTTTGTTTCTACACGTTAATACCCCACTTATGTACCATTGCATAGGTTGATATTTAAGTGACCACTCAAATCCACAAATGTAACATTAATACCACACACTCATATATTTTCCATGTACCTTATGGTAGCAAAATTTCGTGGCATAAAATATTTATGAAATTCTTTAATCACACTAACATATGCCGTGTGGTTTGATTTTTTTATAATCACATATTCATGATCGAATTTGCGTGTTTCTTTTGTTATTCAACAACACAAGTCCTGAGTTTTTTTTAGTTGTTTTTTTATATTTTTTTTTAACGACATATTCACTGTTGCCACATGAAATAAGATAACACCATGCTCACCTATACACACTGCACGGCAGGGAAATCCTTCTGTCTTTTTAAGCACAGGTAGAAATGTCCGTCTAAAGCCCACTTTTCCATATTGTGTGGAGAACGATAGCACACCTTCACGAATGTCTTTGGGGTTATCTGGCATATGAATACAGGCATGTTTGGTAGGCAGGTACAAAATTGTGGACTCCGCCACAAAACCTAAAAAAATTAAAAAAGGGAAAATAATTAATACATTTTGTTTATAATAATGAAGTGTGTTTTAAGATTTGTTACCTTGCATGTTGGTTGAGGTTAGTGTGGCCAATCATACTGAGGGTATGACATTTGTTAATCAACGCCAGCAGAGATGTTGAGACGTTTTCAATGATGTGCGCCGAAAAGCAAAAAAGGCGCCGACGTCGACGTTTGGTAACGGCATAACAAGGCCAACAATCAATGGTGTATGTATGTATGAATGGCGTCGTTCATGCAAAATGTGCATGAGAGTATGGCGTGGGTTTCAATACATGAATGAACATACACTTACACACGTACATATATGAATCGGGACTACTCGTTGTGCGTATGGATGAGACACCTCGTGGTGGACACCCATTCAATAAAACCAGCCTTTTTCGGTATTTTGACACTGAAAAGAAAAAAATAATTAACATTACTAATAATAAACATTCAGCTTTTAGTGAAGTACTTACCAATGTTCCAGGAAATATCTTCTCCACATCATGGCTACAACCGCGTGGTCAGGATTGGGTTATGTACAGGAGGCTTGGGTTTAGTAAGTCTTACCCTTTGTTTTTACGCCAAATTACTATAAATTCAATGCACTACCCGCACATCACAATTTCCAGTGCAGGCTCGTCAATTGTGATGTATTGTTGCGTGTATCTGTAGGAGTTTTTTTTTTATTTTTTTGTAATTTCTGGCCGGCCTTTTAAAGCCGTAAAAATGTTGAATGTAGCTGGCGGCCATGAAAAGAATGAAAGCGAAAACAGTTTTGCACACAGAGTCATGGTTGAAAAACAGTGCTGCCAATATTATTAATGCATGTAGGTTAGTGCTTAAGTAACGCACTCAAAAAAATACAGCTCTGCCTTCATGACAGAGCGAACAGATGTTTAGACAGAACAAAACCAAAACGAACAAAAAGAAATGTCGGAAAAATTATGGAAATCAGGAAAAGGAGGGAAATTCAGCGTCCTTTTTCTTGATATAAAAGTGGAAAAAGACCAAACTCAGACCATTTTCATTTCCAAAGTGGTGCCGGCAAATTAAAACCCCCAAACTTGTGATTTAAAAATATAACCAAAAAACTAGAAAGAAGTAAAAGAAAAAAACACAGACATTTTGTTTTGCAATTGATGTGCTTTTTTATTAAAGGACTTGAAAGTCTCGTTTTTGTAATTGTTGTGGGCGTGATAAAAATCGTAAGTTTAGAGAATATTGTATGCGGTGACTGTGTATAAATAGTTGTATTTTTGTGTTCTTTATTTATTTAAAGTGTACGCCACTCAGCCAAACCAGACCTTCACTGACCTCCTCAGCCGTTACAAAGGAGGGGGTCAGCTTCATTTATTTATAACGGCCGGAAATTTCTTTGCGACAAAATCCCTTGATGTGCAGATGACGGCATTGATCATTAATTTGCCGAATGATTGTGGGGCATACAGCCATTATATTATGCTTGTGTGATGTCCATTAATGTCTGCACTCAAAACGGCTGGTCACCTGAAATGAGAAAAATGAGAGAAGAAAACGAAAATAAATAAACTGCTAAGTACAAGAAATTAATTAAAAGGAAAATTAACATACAAAAAGATTGATAACTAAAATTTTTACAATACCTAACTAAAAGAACTAGGTTAAGTTGTGTTGTCCTAAGTGTTTATTCTAATTATATTCTTTTTATTGATTGTGAGGAAAGTTAACGCCAAGTTTTTAAATGCGAGTGTAGGGTTGCCCTTTACAACGTTTAGCCTAAATTTCTATAAATTTGATTTTTTTTTAGAGACAAAGAAATGAGTCTCAAAAACCGCTAACAGAGCTCTATTAGGCAGGTCTTAATAATAATAAGGATTGGCCCAGGTTGGCCTAAAAATATACATAGCTATACGTAGAAAAAATGGTAATCTGAGAATTGACTCAATAAATAATTGTGATTGTTTGGTGTTAAGTTTTCAAGTTAAAGATTCTTTAGGTTTAAATATGTTTACTTCCTCAATAAAAACGTTCTTTGTGTGATTGTATTGAATAATTATGATGTTCTAATTTTTGTTTGTGAGAGAGGAAAGGTAGTGTAGGCAGTCGTGAGGTAAGTGTCTGTGGGATGTGGGGCCCTTATAATGATATATGGTTGTATACGGACTTAAGGGTCAAGGATGGGCGGGCGAAGTGTGGGAGCACATACATCAAGCTCTCCTGTTTCTAGTGTTCTCGTGTTTGTAATCGTTTCATTTTATGTAGTAGTGTGTAGTCTTCATTTTTAATTGTTCGTCCCCTAGGGCTACGGTGGAATGGGATGGGACCGCCCTGAAGATGGCACCCCTGAGCTAGTTGGTACCTCCCCGTAGCGCCACTGCAGGTGGCACGTAACAGTTTTCTTGTAGTAAAATCTGAAGTCTTTTTTGGAAGGCCATAAGGTCTAGTTTTAGTAGAAGACCTTCTTTTAAAAGGACAAAAAGGAGTTTAAAAAAGGCCAGAAGTTCTTCTTAGAGAACAACGAAAGTCTTATCATAGACGACCGGATAATTGTGTTGTAGACGACCTGGGGTTATTTTAATGGACGAGTTTATTTAGAATGCAGAAAATCGTCTTAAAGAAGACCAGAAAGTATTCTTATAGAAAACCAGGACACTTTATTATAGATGACCAAACAGTATTTTTTATGGAAGACCAGTAACTGCAGTTATAGAAGACCTTTGTTGTTGCTGTTGTAGCAGCTACTACACGCTTATTCATCCTTATGTCGTCTGCAACTTCAGAAGTGACGCCACCTGAATATTATTTTTCTATAATAGGTGCGGTAAATGTGCTTTCATAGACACTTTCTGAAAGAAAAGATCGCTTCTATAGACCCTTCCTGAAAGAAAGGGTCCTTCTATAGACACTTTCTGAAAGATAGGTAGCTTCTATAGGCCCTTTCTGAAAGAAAGTGTGCTTCTATAGGCCCTTTCTGAAAGAAAGTGTGCTTCTGTACCCATTTCTGAAGGAAAGGGTGCTTCTATAGTCCATTTCTGAAAGAAAGATTGCATCTATAGACCCTTTATGAAAGAAAGTGTGCTTCTATAGAGCTTTTCTGAAAAAAAAAAACGGGTGCTTCTATAGACCCTTTCCGAAAGAAAGCGGGCTTCTATAGACCCTTAAAGTAAAGGTGCTTCTAAAGACTGATCTGAAAGAAAGGGTGCTTCTATAGACCCTTCCTAAACGAAAGCGTGTTCCTATATACACTTTCTGAAAGAAAGGGTGCTTCTATAGACCCTTTTTGGAAGAAAGGGTGCTTCTATGGACCCTTTTTGAAAGAAAGGGTGCTTCTATAGACCCTTTTTGGAAGAAAGGGTGCTTCTATAGACTCTTTTTGAAAGAAAGGGTGCTTCTACAGACATTCTGAAAGAAAGGGTGCTTCTACAGACATTTCTGAAAGAAAGGGTGCTTCTACAGACATTTCTGAAAGAAAGGGTGCTTGTATGTGTCCTTTCTGAGAGAAAGGGTGCTTCTACCGACCTTTTCTTAAGGAAATGATGCTTCTATAGACCTCTTCTGAAAGGAAGGATTCTTCTACAGAAATTTCTGAAAGAAAGAGTGCTTCTATAGTCCCTTTCTGAAAGAAATGGCGTTTCTACAGACCCTTTCTGAAAGAAATGGCGTTTCTACAGACCCTTTCTGAAAGAAGTGGTTCTTCTATAGACCCTTTCTGAAAGAATGGGTGCTACTACATAACCTTTCTAAATGAAAGGGTACTTCTATAGACCTTTTCTGAAAAAAACGGGTGCTTCTATAGATCCTTTCTAAAAGACAGCGGACTTCTATAGAGCCTCTTTGAAAGAAAGCGGGCTTCTATTGACATTTTCTTAAGGAAAGGGTGCTTCTATAGACCCTTTCTTAAAGAAAGGGTGCTTCTATAGACCCTTCCTTAAAGAAAGGGTGCTTCTATAGACCCTTTCTTAAAGTAAGGGTGCTTCTATAGACCCTTTCTTAAAGTAAGGGTGCTTCTATAGACCCTTTCTTAAAGTAAGGGTGCTTCTATAGACCCTTTCTTAAAGTAAGGGTGCTTTTATAGACTGTTCCGAAAGAAATGGTGCTTCTACAGACCCTTCCTAAACGAAAGGGTGCCCCTATAGACCCATGCTAAACGAAAGGGTGCTCCTATAGACCCTTCCTAAACGAAAGGGTGCTCCTATAGACCCTTCCTAAAAGAAAGGGTGCTCCTATAGACCCTTCCTAAAAGAAAGGGTGCTTCTATAGACCCTTTCTTAAAAGAAAGGTTGCTTTTATAGACCCTTCCTAAAAGAAAGGGTGCTTCTATAGAAGCTTCCTAAAAGAAAGGGTGCTTCTATAGACCCTTTCTTAAAAGAAAGGTTGCTTTTATAGACCCTTCCTAAAAGAAAGGGTGCTTCTATAGAAGCTTCCTAAAAGAAAGGGTGCTTCTATAGAGCTTCCTAAAAGAAAGGGTGCTTCTATAGAAGCTTCCTAAAAGAAAGGGTGCTTCTATAGACCCTTCCTAAAAGAAAGGGTGCTTCTATAGACGCTTCCTAAAAGAAAGGGTGCTTCTTCCTAAAAAAAGGGTGCTTCTAAAGACCCTTCTTAAAAGAAAGGTTGCTTTTATAGAATGTTCTGAAAGATAGCGTGCTTGTATAGACCCTTTCGGATAAAAGGCTGATTCTATAGACCCTTTCGGAAAAAAGGCTGCTTCTATAGACCCTTTCGAAAAAAAGGCTGCTTCTATAGACCCTTTCGGAAAAAAGGCTGCTTCTATAGACCCTTTCTGAAAGAAAGGCTGCTTCTACCGACCTTTTCTTAAGGAAATGTTGCTTCTATAGATCCTCTTTGAAAGAAGGTGGGCTTCTATTAACCCTTTCTTAAAGAAAGGGTGCTTCTATAGACCCTTTCTTAAAGTAAGGGTGCTTCTATAGACTGTTCTGAAAGAAAGGGTGCTTCTATAGACGCTTCCTAAACGAAAGAGTGCTTCTGTAGACGCTTCCTAAACAAAATGGTGCTCCTATAGACACTTTCTGAAAGAATGGGTGCTTCTATTGACCCTTCCTAAAAGAAAGGGTGCTTCTATAGACCCTTGCTAAAAGAAAGGGTGCTTTTATAGTCCCTTTCTGAAAGAAAGGGTGTTTCTACAGACCATTTCTGAAAGAAGGGGTGCTTCTATAGACCCTTTCTAATAGAAAAGGAGCTTCCGTAGACCCTTTCTCAAATAAAGGGTGCTTCTGTAGATCCTTTCTCAAATAAAGGGTGCTTCTATAGACCCTTTCTCAAAGAAAGGGTGCTTCTATAGACCCTTTCTCAAATAAAGGGTGTTTCTATAGACCCTTTCTCAAATAAAGGGTGCTTCTATAGACCCTTTCTCAAATAAAGGGTGCTTCTATAGACCCTTTCTGAAAGAATGGGTGCTTCAATAGACCCTTTCTGAAAGAATGGGTGCTTCTATAGACCCTTTCTGAAAGAATGGGTGCTTCTATAGACCCTTTCTGAAAGAATGGGTGCTTCTATAGACCCTTTCTGAAAGAATGGGTGCTTCTATAGACCCTTTCTGAAAGAATGGGTGCTTCTATAGACCCTTTCTGAAAGAATGGGTGCTTCTATAGACCCTTTCTGAAAGAATGGGTGCTTCTATAGACCCTTTCTGAAAGAATGGGTGCTTCTATAGACCCTTTCTGAAAGAATGGGTGCTTCTATAGACCCTTTCTGAAAGAATGGGTGCTTCTATAGACCCTTTCTGAAAGAATGGGTGCTTCTATAGACCCTTTCTGAAAGAATGGGTGCTTCTATAGACCCTTTCTGAAAGAATGGGTGCTTCTATAGACCCTTTCTGAAAGAATGGGTGCTTCTATAGACCCTTTCTGAAAGAATGGGTGCTTCTATAGACCCTTTCTGAAAGAATGGGTGCTTCTATAGACCCTTTCTGAAAGAATGGGTGCTTCTATAGACCCTTTCTGAAAGAATGGGTGCTTCTATAGACCCTTTCTGAAAGAATGGGTGCTTCTATAGACCCTTTCTGAAAGAATGGGTGCTTCTATAGACCCTTTCTGAAAGAATGGGTGCTTCTATAGACCCTTTCTGAAAGAATGGGTGCTTCTATAGACCCTTTCTGAAAGAATGGGTGCTTCTATAGACCCTTTCTGAAAGAATGGGTGCTTCTATAGACCCTTTCTGAAAGAATGGGTGCTTCTACATACCTTTTCTAAAATAAATGATTCTTCTATAGACCCTTTCTGAAAGAATGGGTGCTTCTACATACCTTTTCTAAAATAAATGATTCTTCTATAGACACTTTCTGAAAGAATGGGTGCTTCTACATACCTTTTCTAAAATAAATGATTCTTCTATAGACCCTTTCTGAAAGAATGGATGCTTCTATGTACCCTTTCTGAAAGAAAGTTTGCTTCTATGTACCCTTTCTGAAAGAAAGTTTCCTTCTATGTACCCTTTCTGAAAGAAGGCGTGCTTCTAAAGACCCTTTCTGAAAGAAGGCGTGCTTCTAAAGACCCTTTCTGAAAGAAGGCGTGCTTCTATAGACCCTTTCAGAAGGAAAGCTGCTTCTATAGACACTTTCTAAAAGAAAGGATTCTTCTATAGACCCTTTCTTAAGTAAAGGGTGCTTCAAAAACCCTTTCTGAAAGAAACCTTGCTTCTAAAGTCCCTCTCTGGAAGATCTTCATACCCGCAGTAGTTGTGTACGGCTAATTTTTCATTTTTTTTTTAATATATTTCGGAACTTTTTTTGTTTCTTTTCAGTGGCCCTTTATGCGTTTCCTTGGTCTCCAAGAACCCGCTTCAGTTCTGTTTTCATTTCTTAATTTGGTGGCACATTTTCGTTGGTTACGAAAATTTCGCCGAGAAGTAAGACCTGATAGTCCATGCTATAAAATATGGCATATATTTTCAGCGGTAAGATGACATATTCAAAATTGAATCTCTTTTAAGGACCAAGAGAGCCTAATATATGTATATCTTATTTGTATGTATCTTATTTTGATAGGTTGCCATAAATGCCTGGATATGGTCAATGGTGTTTCATGCTCGTGACAATCCTCTTACTGAGTTGCTGGACTACTCATTTGCTTATTCCATGGTCTTGATGACACTATATTGTATGGTTATGAGGTAAAATTAGAATGAATATCTTTATTAAATTTTGAATTTTTTTATAAAATTTCTATTCTCTTTCAGAATGTTACACAAGCATTCGTGGATTATAAAGGCTTTTATATCGTTGGCATTTTTATCGTTTTATATTAATTACTTTGCTTATATAACAATGGGACGATTTAGTTATTCATTAAATATGACCACTAATGTAGTAACAGGTAAGATATTTTATGATGATCTAATATTCATTACTATAACTTTATTGATTTGTTTCATTTTTTTCTTTGCAGGCATCTTAAGTGCCATGGGTTGGTTCCTTTGGTCATTTCGTGTGCGTAAACAACGACCATATTATCGTAAAATATTAGCTTTCTATTTACTCTTAGGCATGAGTATGAGTTTAGAGCTTTTAGATTTCCCTCCAATCCTATGGATTTTAGATGCTCATGCATTGTGGCATTTATCGACTGTGTTCATTATGAATCCTTTGTATAGTTTTGCCATTGATGATTGCAGACTTTTGCGTACGGAAAAGTACTATGAATTGGTTGGTTTCGATAAAGAGATTTGAATGGTGATTTGAACAAAACGGCGAAGAAAAATAAAAATTACAGCAACAACTATCTAGAGTAAATGCTAGTCAAAATAGTAGTCCATAATAAGAATAAAGTTTTATTATACATTTTTTGCTCTCCCTTCATCCCAATAATATGTGTGTATGTACCTGATGATTAGTGTTTGCTTTTGAGAACAGAAACAAAAATTAAATAATGTTACCATTCTGCAGATGTTTTGAGATTTGTAATTTGATCATTCTTTATTTGTTTTTAATAATTTATTTGTATGTTGTAAAAACTTATTGTGCATGGCTTATAATGCTGACTAACTCTGATTCATGCATTCTGAACGCAATTTTCTGCAAAAACAAAAAAAATATTTTGAAATTTCATCATAACTGTGTGAATATTACAGTTAATGTTGAAATATGCCATAAATTTGAAAGTAGTATCGCCGCCATAATGCTAATGGATACCTAATGTTGTTTTCGCCGTGAAATTTATACTCGTTTATAACATTTCCAAGCATAACAAATGACTCTTTTTGTAAGTAGAATATATTTTATTATATGGAGATTTCTATTAATTTTTTTTGTTATTAAATTTATTAAAAAGTAATTGTTTTTTATTAATTTTGATTGTCTTTTTTTGGGGCTACAGGGCCTTTTATGTTTTTCTATAGAAAGGGAATTATGAAGACTTCGATGAATTTGGTAAAAAGAAAACGCCAAATTGTGAACATTTCACTTGTGGGAGATCCTTGATATTTAAAAGTACCGGATAGGCCCGAAACATAACTATTAACCCAAGTTGACTCTGCAAGGATGATGACGCCCTTGCCTTGAGCTGTTTAGGTTTCAGCGTAATCGTAGTCATACAAATAATAATTGGCTGCTGATAATTGTTTGGATGCACAATATGATCTAGAGAGATCAAATCTCTTGGGTGAATTTTTTTAATTTTCTCATGAATGATTTTTAATACTCCTTTCAGTATTTATTAATATATGTACAAAAATCGGCTTTACATTTATTCATGTCAAAAGTAAATCTACACAACAAACTACATTTTACATTTGTCCACATTGTGATATGATAACCGGCAGCTTGGGTTTATTATTTGGTCCAGTTGGTACATTTTCAATTTTACGCATTATCAACAGGCCATCAAGGACACGGCCGAACACTACATGCTTGCCATCTAAGAAATTACATTTTGCACATGTAATAAAAAACTGACACCCGTTTGTATCTTTACCACTATTGGCCATTGACAGGAGGCCGGGACTATCGTGTTTCAGTGTGAAGTTTTCATCAGAGAATGTATTGCCATAAATGCTCATGACACCGGTACCATCGCCCTAAAAAGAAAGGATATTGGGGTTATAAAAACTGTTGGCTTAACTTTAGATTAGTAAAAACTCTCCGATTAAACAAAAAAAAAAAAAAAAAAAAAAAAAACACAATAATATTAACAATTATAAAGAAGGTATTTTATGGACAGAAGACCCTCCAAAGTCGCTCTTTATAGACACTTACTGAAAGAAAAAGGTTGCTTCCATAGACCCTTTCTGAAAGATAGAGGGCTTCTAGAGACTCTTTTTGAATGAAAGCGGGCTTCTATATATCTTTTTTAAAGGAAAGGGTGCTACTTTACAGCCTTTCTGAAAGAAATCGGGCTTCTATATACCCTTTCTGAAAAAATGGAGCTTCTATATACTCTTTCTGAAAAAAAGGGTGCTTCTATAGACCCTTTCGGAAAGAAAGGGTGCTTCTTTAGAAACTTTCTAAAAGAAAGGTGCTTCTATAGACCCTTTCTGAAAGAAAGGGTACTTCTATAGAACCTTACTAAAAGAAAGGGTACACCTATACAACCTTACCAAAAGAAAGGGTACATCTATAGAACCTTACTAAAAGAAAGGGTCATTTATAGACTCTTACTAAAAGAAAGGGTGCTTCTATAGACCCTTTTTGAAAGAAAGGGTGCTTCTATAGACCCTTTTTGAAAGAAACGGTGCTTCTATAGACCCTTTTTTGAAAGAAAGGGTGCTTCTATAGACCCTTTTTGAAAGAAAGGGTGCTTCTATAGACCCTTTTTGAAAGAAAGGGTGCTTCTATAGACCCTTTTTGAAAGAAAGGGTGCTTCTATAGACCCTTTTTGAAAGAAAGGGTGCTTCTATAGACCCTTTTTGAAAGAAATGGTGCTTCTATAGACCCTTTTTGAAAGAAAGGGTGCTTCTATAGACCCTTTTTAAAAGAAAGGGTGCTTCTATAGACACTTTTTGAAAGAAAGGGTGCTTCTATAGACCCTTTTTGAAAGAAAGGGTGCTTCTATAGACCCTTTTTGAAAGAAATGGTGCTTCTATAGACCCTTTTTGAAAGAAATGGTGCTTCTATAGACCCTTTTTGAAAGAAAGGGTGCTTCTATAGACCCTTTTTGAAAGAAAGGGTGCTTCTATAGACCCTTTTTGAAAGAAAGGGTGCTTCTATAGACCCTTTTTGAAAGAAAGGGTGCTTCTATAGACCCTTTTTGAAAGAAAGGGTGCTTCTATAGACCCTTTTTGAAAGAAAGGGTGCTTCTATAGACCCTTTTTGAAAGAAAGGGTGCTTCTATAGACCCTTTTTGAAAGAAAGGGTGCTTCTATAGACCCTTTTTGAAAGAAAGGGTGCTTCTATAGACCCTTTTTGAAAGAAAGGGTGCTTCTATATACCCTTTCGGAATGAAAGGGTGCTTCTATAGACCTTTTCCGAAAGAAAGGCTGCTTCTATAGACCCTTTTCGAAAGAAAGGGTCCTCCTATATACCCTTTTCGAAAGAAAGGGTCCTCCTATATACCATTTTCGAAAGAAAGGCTGCTTCTATAGACCGTTTTCGAGAGAAAGGCTGCTTCTATAGACCGTTTTCGAGAGAAAGGTTGCTTCTATAGACCCTTTTCGAAAGAAAGGGTGCTTCTATAGACCCTTTTCGAAAGAAAGGGTGCTTCTATAGACCCTTTTCGAAAGAAAGGGTGCTTCTATAGACCCTTTTCGAAAGAAAGGGTGCTTCTATAGACCCTTTTCGAAAGAAAGGGTGCTTCTATAGACCCTTTTCGAAAGAAAGGGTGCTTCTACAGACATTTCTGAAATAAAGGGTGCTTCTACAGACATTTCTGAAAGAAAGGGTGCTTCTACAGACATTTCTGACAGAAAGCGGTGATTATATAGACCCTTACTAAAAGAAAGTGTGCTTCTATAGACCCTTACCGAAAGAAAGGGTACTTTTACAGACATTTCTAAAAGAAAGGGTGCTTCTATAAACCCCATCTGAAAGAAAGGGTGCTTCTATAAACCCCATCTGAAAGAAAGGGTGCTTCTATAAACCCCATCTGAAAGAAAGGGTGCTTCTATAAACCCCATCTGAAAGAAAGGGTGCTTCTATAAACCCCATCTGAAAGAAAGGGTGCTTCTATAAACCCCATCTGAAAGAAAGGGTGCTTCTATAAACCCCATCTGAAAGAAAGGGTGCTTCTATAAACCCCATCTGAAAGGGGTGCTTCTATAAACCCCATCTGAAAGGGGTGCTTCTATAAACCCCATCTGAAAGAAAGGGTGCTTCTATAAACCCCATCTGAAAGAAAGGGTGCTTCTATAAACCCCATCTGAAAGAAAGGGTGCTTCTATAAACCCCATCTGAAAGAAAGGGTGCTTCTATAAACCCCATTTGAAAGAAAGGGTGCTTGTATAAACCCCATCTGAAAGAAAGGGTGCTTCTATAAACCCCATCTGAAAGAAAGGGTGCTTCTATAAACCCCATCTGAAAGAAAGGGTGCTTCTATAAACCCCATCTGAAAGAAAGGGTGCTTCTATAAACCCCATCTGAAAGAAAGGGTGCTTCTATAAACCCCATCTGAAAGAAAGTGTGCTTCTATAAACCCCATCTGAAAGAAAGGGTGCTTCTATAAACCCCATCTGAAAGAAAGGGTGCTTCTATAAACCCCATCTGAAAGAAAGGGTGCTTCTATAAACCCCATCTGAAAGAAAGGGTGCTTCTATAAACCCCATCTGAAAGAAAGGGTGCTTCTATAAACCCCATCTGAAAGAAAGGGTGCTTCTATAAACCCCATCTGAAAGAAAGGGTGCTTCTATAAACCCCATTTGAAAGAAAGGGTGCTTCTATAAACCCCATCTGAATGAAAGGGTGCTTCTATAAACCCCATCTGAAAGAAAGGGTGCTTCTATAAACCCCATTTGAAAGAAAGGGTGCTTCTATAAACCCATCTGAAAGAAAGGGTGCTTCTATAAACCCCATTTGAAAGAAAGGGTGCTTCTATAAATCCCATCTGAAAGAAAGGGTGCTTCTATAAACCCCATCTGAAAGAAAGGATGCTTCTGGAGGTCTGTTCTTAAAGAAAGAGTGCAGACCATTTCCTAAAGAAAGGGTGCTTCTTTTGACCGTTTCTAAATGAAAGGGTGCTTCTGTCGACCCTTTCCTAAGGAAAGGGTGCTTCTGTAGGCCCTTTCTTAAGGAAAGGGTGCTTCTGTAGGCCCTTTCTTAAGGAAAGGGTGCTTCTGTAGGCTCTTTCTTAAGGAAAGGGTGCTTCTGTAGGCCCTTTCCCAAACAAAAGGTTCTGCATAGACCCATTCTGAAGAAAGTGGTCTTCTATAGACCCTTTCTCAAAGAAAGCGGGCTTCAATATACCATTCCTGAAAGAAAGGGTGCCGCTATAGACCCTTTGTGAAATAAAACGGGCTTCTATAGACCCCTTCTGAAAAAAAAGATGCTTCCATAGACCCAATATCTAAGGAAACATGGACTTGCACGCGAAAAATTACACCGTCGTAACAGTACCCCCAAAAAGAACTTGTTGCAAACAATTTCAAAACGATCTGAGACGAACTGTTGAACTGGGAGGTACAGAAAGGAGAATACCGATTTAGTCCATATACAAATTTATGACCAATTCCATATACAAATTTATGACCAATTCCATATACAAATTTATGACCAATTCGTGCGCACCATTTTTTCGAAAATGTGGAGCTTTTGTGGGGGAGATACCGGAAGGAGTGGACCCATATGGTTTATCTTCGAACTTAAACTAAAACGGCGTTTGCACTAAAGCTTTTTGTCGAGTTAACCTTCTTTATGGGGATTTTTTTTACCTTTACACTATGGAATTGACATTTGAAACCCAAAGCCACTGGTTTGGACAAAATTTTAAACCGAATCGGTTGATCCGTTCTACAGTTATGCGCACCAGCCAGCCAGGACGGACAAACATAACTAAACAGTCTTATACCGAAGGGACAAGGGTGATTTCCCTCATATCAATGAGTGTACCTCCGTTCAGATCTCACTGATGTGGGACCTACTGTTTATCGCCGACTCTGAACGGCGTATCTTAAGAAGATAAGAGAAGTTTTACATGACTGAAATACTCCGGAAATTGACATTACATTACAACATTTTCCGAGTGCAGTCATCTTCATCAAATACCTACATCTCTGAAAATTTTGTCGGAGAGTTTGTTTTGCTAGTTTTTGCAGATTATTGTCTTAAATATGTATATTCAAAGGCACAAATGCCAACTTACATGAACAAAATCACCACCTTGTATCATAAAGTCCTTAATGACACGATGAAAACTGGCTCCTTTGTAACCCAAAGGCACTCCATCAGGTTGATATTCACCTGTGCAAAATTGTCGAAAATTCTCCGCTGTTTTGGGTACCGTATCGGCAAACAATTCAAATATCATGCGTCCAATTTCCTGTAATTAAAACGAGTACAAATTAAGAAAGCTTTGAATTTTTTTTAAGGAACAAGTGTCGTTTATCGGATCGTGCTGAAATTTTTAACATAGGTAGCCCTACTGTGAATTTAACACAATCTCCTATAAACAGGTGTAAAATAGTATAAGCCTTTAAAACGATGCCCATAATGCCCACTTTAGAATTGTAAAATGTCAAGAGCCAATCTCGGGAAGTATGGACTTCCCCGGGAAAATTACATATCGTTGAATTCAGGGTGCCAAGGGCTATCTACTGTAAAAATTTCAGTCCGATCCGAGAGGTGCCCCTAAACGACATTTAAGCTTGTTTTTTTTACTTACTGTTGTTCCCACTGACACATCAAAGAAAACCACTGGATTATTGGGATTTCTTAATTGTGATTGTATTTGATTCCAGGTTGGCATAGTAGTATGTTTTTTATTTAAAATATAATTGATTTATTCTATTGTATCTTATTATATTTAATATATAAACGTAAATAACAAACGTATAAATGCCTGCCGGTAAAAATAAATGTGTTATTTGTTTACATTGCTTCTTCTTCTCACACATGCAATTCACAATGAGATGCTGCACTTTTATTCTCTCTGGCTCTCAACGCCCGGTTTGATTTTATTTCTTGTTTTTATTTAAATACATATGTATTAGTTATTTCTGTATTTTTCCAGAACAATCAGTACATTAATAATTTATTTAGTTTTACTTTCTGGAAGATAATTTTCATATTGCGATAGTTGTTTTATTTCTGATCGCCCAGACGTAAGACGCCTTTATTTAGTGATGTACCTTGTCAACGAAACGATCAGCTGTTTTTCACGTGCAATCAAAACAAAAACATTTACGACGGTTTGTTTATGTTTTCAGTTGTTTAAATACTTAAATACACGGAAAATTAAGTTTGTGAGTTTCGAATTAAAATTTTAAGAAAAAATTAAATAGTGGCAAGTCTTTTTAATAATTTATTTTATTTATAAGTACCAATTATTGTATACAACATGTCCGGGGCTTTTTGTTGACGGTTGCGGCGGTTGCAATTATTTGAATAGCATCTTCCTGCAAAGTTGTTAAAAAATGAAATTATTAAAAATAGATTTCAAATTAAGAACTGAGGCTTGTGGAACCGCCTTTTTCAAATCTTGATAATAAGTGAAATTAAATGAATGAAATGATTAGTTCCTTTGATGTCTATGCACCTACATATAATGAAATATGCAGATCTCTTTGTCATGTTTACCCTTTATAGCACTCTTTATAGCGCTTGGCGCCCTGTTGTGTCAGTGAATACTTCCCTGGACAAGGGTACAATGATTGCACCCCGATTCATATTAGCTCAATGATATGGGACCTACAGTTTATCGCCGAGTCCGATCGGCGTGTCTTAAGACACCACTTGTAGAGAAGTTTTACATGACTTAAATACTCAGGAAATGTCGCCAACGGCTTATCTTTCCTTTACCGACCCACCTCAGAAAATTATGAAAAAATTACCACAGATAGTGCTTTTTATCCCGATTCCAACCGTGTATTGCTTTTGTTGCGGAAATGTATACTTCCCGAGATATGGGTCTCCAAAGTTCCACAAAGGCCCTAGTCTAAAATGTTGGCAAACCACCGCAGAAAATTATTAAAAAATTACTACAGATAGTACTTTTTACACCGAATCCAACGATGTATTGCTTTTGTTGCGGAAACATATACTTCCCAAGATATGCGCCTCCAAAGTTTCACAAAGGCCCTAGTCTAAAATTTTTGCAAACCACCGCAGAAAATTATTAAAAAATTACCACAAATAGTGATGTTTGTACTGATTTCATGTATTATTTTGTTGAAGGGTATGTATACTTCCCGAGATATAGGCCTACAAAAATATTAAATTTAAAAGAAAATTTTGTCCCCGTTCCCGAGATTTGCACCTGTCCATAGGAGAAAGTCTTAAATCGCGGCCGAAGGTCGCCTATTAAGACAAAAATATTTAATTTAAAAGAAAATTTTGTTCCCATTCCCGAGATTTGCACCTGTCCATAGGAGAAAGTCTTAAATCCCGGCCGAAGGCCGGCTATTT
Organism: Musca autumnalis; assembly: GCF_047663935.1. NCBI lineage: Eukaryota > Metazoa > Arthropoda > Insecta > Diptera > Muscidae > Musca > Musca autumnalis. The sequence goes on from NW_027412088.1 coordinate 54,510,458, forward strand.
ATCGGAAAATTTTTAATTTAAAAGAAAATTTTGTTGTAGGTTAGGGCCTTTGTGGATCTTTTGAGGCCTATATCTCGGGAAGTACACATTTCCGCATCAATAGCAATACATGGTTGGAATCGGGATAAAAAAACACTAACTGTGGTAATTTTTTCACAATTTTCTGCGTTGGGTCGGTAAAGGAAAGGAGTTCCCTTTTTTGGTGATGGGCGGACTTTGGCGGGGAAATTTGTAATTTGTAACACTTCTGAACATATTGCAAAATATTTCATATTGTTGTGGTTGCTATTCAAAATAATGAGATCAAATGTAGTGTATTTACAGAACTTTTAAGCCTGCAAAGCTGCAAAAAATATGTATCGTGTAATTAGTGCTCCTAAGACATGTCAAGAAGAAGGGGGTCATAAGCTGAACGACAGCTGCCTCGACAAACGAAAGACTTTTTACCCCAACTAAGCTTCATATGGTATTTCCGCCTCATTTTTTATTGAAGTTATAATTAGATCCATATCCTCTGTTTTGAGAGCAGAGTGCCTGCTCTGAATTCTTTTGGGTAGGGACGGAGGAAAATCCTGGCAAATATGGATGTGTACTATCTGTCACATAAGCATCCACCACACACAAACTTTCGAGCAAGAAATGTGCAAATATCCGACACTAAATTTACCGCCACTTTTTTCACTATTTGCTGCAGAGGTGAGCACTGAGTTGGTTGCTAAAACAGCATCATGCCACAACTATGTGCCGGAAACTCGCTAGTGAAACTCTTCTCGAATTAACGCAAGTTGAGGAGGGACTTGCTCCCTCCCTACCAACAAACAAAAACTTACACTCAAAAAAAAAAAAAAAAAAAATTGACCCACACCCACCAAAAAAATTGTTCAAAAAAGGCCACCTCCTCCCAAATTTTCACTCGCGAGTAAATCCGTGCTCTGTTGTGCGACAAGCTGAGATGTAGAAACAATGTCCTCAAGTTCTTAGACGGCAGCACTCGGGTTGCAGATAAAGAAACCTTGTTGATCACATATAACGCGGTATGCGGCGCCAGTGTGGTCTACGAATAAGTGCAACGGACGGAAAAATATTCAATCTTGTCCGAATGCTGCCTTGGGAACTGCAACATGGCGCCTATTCATGCCTTCAGTGAACCACCATCTACATGAGGACAACAAACCAGAGTCAATACCACGGCAGCGGGTTCTTTGGTACCGGATTGACCTTAGTGTTTCGGTCAGCGGTTGCCAATCCAGCATCAAACCTATGCTTCAGCGTAGGTTTCATGCCGCTACAACAACAAATCAGATTAGTCCAAACTACTCTCGGGATGGTGCAGCCGTCTAAATTCCTACATGGCAAGGATGTATGACCGTGCCAAACATCTGGCCAGCAAGCGGCACAGGTCCGCACGACACACAGTACCTTTTCAACAGTCCTGCCAAACCTGCTCAACTAATTCGAGTAGCTTTGTGGCCACAATCCATCGAAGCAGCCAAATTCCTTAAACTGGAGATAGACCCAGAGCTGTTACTGTTACAACAACAACAAACATCGGTGATATGCAACAGATAATGCCTAGCCCATATGAGGGACTTCAGTAATGGGGACTCTTTGGCATTATACTGGGCGAACAGCCCCCATCGAGTCGTTGTCATCCGACAAACGGACAAAATGTGAACTTCTGACTTCGTCGGTGATAGTCAGTCTGATGTCAGATCAAAAACTACATGCTCTGCACGGTGATTAGTAGAAAGTGGTGGTTGCAGCAGCGTAGATGCATAGGTTTGATGCTGGGTTGGCAGTCGCTGGCCGAAACACTATGGTTTCGGGTCAATCCGGTACGAAAGAACCATATGCCTTGGGATTGATTAGTAGAAAGTTTAACAGTTTGTCAGACACAACCGGGTCTTATGGTCTGATAAATTAGGTAATTTTTCTTGGGTCGGATCATCTCCCGAAAATCGCCTTTAACAGCGGATCACTCGACTTTATGACCTCTGAAAGCCGCGCTTTCATCTACCATGAGAAAACTAATTGACCAAATTTCAGAGTATTCAACCGACCACAGCTTCAGAGAACTGCTCAAAACGTCTTATGTTTGGTTAGAAGAACGGGACACTGGGACACGCTACGCACCTTGCTGCTCGAAATTCTAAAATAATACCAAATTTCACGGCAGAGCCGGCAGTAATATCAAATGAACGTGATACGCTTTGACCAACTAATAGAAGCTAACAATAGAGATCAATATGTTGGTCACTTAGCATAAGCGGAAAAAGGTGGCCAAATGACTGAAGTTTTCCAACATTAGAGCCGATATTAGCAAACTGTGCACAACGATTAAGTCACTCTCGTATAGTGAGAGAAAGGAGGATAGGACTTCAGTGATGTTTGTTGATATAACGTTGACTGAGCTAAAGAGCTGTACAAGCTTTTTTAACCGGTAAGAGAAGAGTGTATGATCGTATAAAATCTCTTATCCCATAAACGTTGGAGTGACATTCAATAGGATGTATAAGTCACACAAAAATTCTCATAAAATATAGGAATGCATCGCTATGAGAAACTGTAGAGGTCTAAAGAATTTCAGACAACCCGCTGGATAATAAATGCCCAAGACCTTTATTATGATCCTATCCCATCCAATTATGTTTTAATTCTCTGAAGATGAGAGGATGCAACATCGGGTAAGTTGGTTTCAGAATGCAGCACTGAGGTGCTTGTTTAGACACTCCATTAATGATAACCTTCATGTCATAGGTTGGCCTTTGGCAATTCTTTAGAACCACGCTTTTGACTTCAGCACCTACCACTGTCTGTTTCATATTATTTTTCTAATTCAAACAATCAAAACGCAAATGTCTGACAGTGATGCTAAGAATTTAATTAAATTGTTTATATACTTTACGTGTGTAAATGTCATATGTACATGTACGATGGTCCGTAAAATGTGTGATTAAGACACATTTCCAATGCACACATCACATCTGGCGGCACATAACATTTATTTTAATGAATTTTAATTGATGTGATGGGGGCTCGTTTAGATTGACGTCTTATCAATCATATTGATCATTTTAGGTAAATGATATTTCCGGAAAATTGCACAATTTCATCTGAGGCATAAGAAGCCGGGGGAAAAAAGTGCTGTCGAACAGCGACGTTAACACCTTGTTCCTACTTTGGATCTTATTGCAGATAGTTGGGGCTTGCGCGGACTACTACATGCTATCGAACGTTATTTCAATTTATTTCAATTTTAATGCCCGGTCTTTCGATCTTAGGTCTGTATACTACATTTTATGTTAAAATAACAAATTGTAGCTTAAAAATATTAAGGACGGGATGCTAAACTACTCCAAAGCAAACAAAATACTGTGCATAATTATGAGTAAAAGGACTTTTAAATTGTACACATCCTTACAGAAACTTTTTTTAATTTAAAATGCAATGGGCGAAAAAATCAGACAAAGTCCGTAAGAGAAACGAAAGGTTGCAGACAAAATCTGTTGATAAATTTAAAATCCTCCTCGGTTTGACAATGGACCGAAGAATTTTCAAGCATAAAGTCCATTAAAAGTTGTTATTAAAACTCATCGATCTTGACCTACCTGCAAACAAAAGGCACATCTTCCCAAAATTTCACCGTCCTATCTCCATTTTTGTGGATGCTAGAGTGATTACCACAGACGGACGGACATGCATAGATCGGCTCAGAATTTTACCCTAATCAAGAATATATATACTTTATAGGGTCGCAAATGATTATTTTAATGCCTTACAAACGGAAAAAGAAACTTAATATATGCTCCATAATATGGTGAAGTGTATAAAAACCTAATTAATAAAAAAAACTGTATTATTGGGTTTTGACTACTCCAAATTGTGCCATGACAATTTTCTAAGTAAGAAAACATTTAAAGGAATTTGAACTACCTACTCCAATAACATTTATACATACGAGTTACATAATTAATGATTTAACAAACATCAATTTATTAAGGTATGTACAAGGTTATCGTTGTAATGAAAATATGAGCAATAAATGGGTAATAATTACCATATAATTAGGCTAAACTATGAGTAATTTAAAATGAAATACTCCAACATCCTCTTCCGAAATGTGATTGATGAAAAATTAAAAGTTTTTATGTTCCAAATATGAGGATAATAATAGCATTGGAATTCGAATATGAGGGTTTCGCTACGAAAAAGAAAGAAAATGAGCAAAAAAGTCATTTAGAAACATAATGAACAATAAGGGCCCAAGAACGTACCCTTAGGGCACACCCCTGAAGACTGGCAATAAACCCGCATGATTACCACCAGTATAAACATATCGATATCTACAAGCGAGATCCGATGCAATTAGAGAACACGAATCGAAGAAAAACACAAAATGGTGTGAAGAATAGGGTTACCTATTACAGGCAACATTATTTTAAGAATCTTTAGTGTTAGACCATCAGGACCAACTGCATTAGATTTTATCAAAGAAAACGAATCAAACATCTCCACAAGTCCAACAGTCCGAAACGAAAATTCACCAAAAGAGCTGACAAGTATTGCTGCTACCTCTCTGAAAAGAGGCAAATCATGAATTCAGTTGATCAACATCAACAGCGATCAATGTTTTTCCGGTTTCATTAAAACTGGTTCTTCGCCAGGTGGTTTTTGGCCGTCCTCTGCTGCGATTACCCTGGTGATTCCAACTCAGTGTTTCATGGCAAATATCATCAAAAGACTTACTACGGAGTGTGTGGCCGATCCAGTTGTATTTACGTCGTTTTATTTGTATGTTAATATCTTCTTGTTGAGCGAGTTGTAGGAGGTCTTCATTAGAGATAGTCCTTGGCCACCATATTTTTAAAATGTTGCGAAGACATCTATTGGTGAAAACTTGCAGTTTATTTTTAATTCTTTCGTTCACTAGCCAGGTTTCAGATCCATACTGTAGTACTGACTTGACGCAGGCATTATAAAGGTGCAGTTTCGTTTTTGGAGAATATGCATCAGAATTCCAAATATTTAGGCTGCAGTATGCACCTCTGGCTTTTTGAATGCGGATGTCGACATCATCATTTGCTCCGCCGCTAGGGTTGACGTTGCTACCTAGATAGCAGAAGTTATTGACATTTTCAATTAGTTTCCCGTTCAGAATGAATCAAGGGGTTTGGTTTGATTTAATCAGCATACTCTTTGTTTTTTCTGCATTTATGTGCAGTCCAAATTTTGCTGCTTGCTCAGATAGTTGATTGATTTTAGATTGCATATTTTCTTTTGTTGTTGCAAGTAGCACGATGTCGTCTGCATATTCCAAATCTTCGAGGTTATGATGTAGCCTTCATGGGATACTTTTGTTTTGGTTGGATGAATATGACAATATTTCGTCAAGTGTTGTTATGAAAAGGAGCGGAGAAAGCAGACATCCTTGTTTAACTCCGCTGATGGTTTTGAATGTTTCGCTAATTTTACCGTTGTGAAAAATTCTCATGGTTGAGTTGGTATATTGAGCTTTTATCAGGTTTATTATTTTGGTAGGGACACTTTTGTTCTCAAGTGCCTCCCAGATTTTATTTCTATTCAGAGCGTCGAAGGCTTTTTTCAAAATCGACGAATGTTAAATACAATGGCGTGTTGAACTCGTTGCACTGCTTGATTATTGATCGTAGACTATTTATTTGGTCCAGACAGGAACGGTTAGTTTGGGAAGACATTTATCTAGTGGATCAAGTATGCGGTTGAGTGTAATTCTGTTAAGGATTTGCATATTGTTGTTGTTAAAGCTATGCCTCTCCAGTTGCTGCAAAGTTTAAGGTCCCCTTTCTTAGGTATTTTTATAATAAGGCTTTCTTTCCATTCTGATGGAATCATTTCTGTTTCCCAGATTTTGGTTATTAGAGGCCTAAGTATTTCGGCGAAATATTCTGGGTCGCATTTGTAGAATTCTGCAGGCAGGTTGTCGATACCTGCTGCTTTACCATTTTTTTAATTGCGCTATTGCCGCTTTTATTTCGTTCATTGAAGGGGATATCTGAGTTTATATGTATATTCCGTAGGGCGGTTGTTGGTGTGGCGTTGAACTCTGTAGTTGTTTAACTCGGTAGCAGGTTCAGTAGCGCGATTAAGAATATGCTCAAAGTGCTCCTTCCATCTTTTGAGCTGGGCGTCTGCGACAATAGTTCCGTTTTTGTCTCTAACCGGTACATTTGAACTTTGCTTTTCCCCGAAAGTTTTCTCGTAATGTTAAAAACTTTTTGTAAGTCTCCACGACTTGCTGCTGCCTCGGCTTCGGCAGCCATACCATTTATAAAACTGCGTTTATCGTTTCTGGCTTGTTTCTTCACTTTTTAACAAATTGTGATAGTTACGCTTGTAATTTTGATTTTTCTAGGGAATCTTTTTCCGACAATAATTTCGTATTGACTTTACTCCTCTACGAGATTCCAAAATTCTTGGGATAACCATTCTTTATGCTCTTTTCGGGGGAAATTCACTATTTCAAAAGCAGTTTAACATAGTGCGTTTTTAATTTTCTTTCATTCAGCTTCTATGTTAATATACGATGCTTGTGAGATTTATTGAGAACCCGGTCAGAAAGTTGCGTTTTGTTTCTTCAGATTGAAGTTTGTTGGTATTATAAGGGCGGCGTTTCGGTTCTGCGGCTATGGATTGGCGTTTCTGTTTCCTGTGCATGATTTTAAGTTCAGCTATTAGGAGAAAATGATCTGAGGCGATGTCCATACCAATACCATATGTATTTAAAAGGGAATATATTTCTTTAGCAGTCTTTTCATTGAAGATCTTATGATCCGCTTTATCACACGCTTCGTCTTATTGTCATTTCTGCAATATCTACGCTAGTTTGCATCACTTGGCCTATGTAGATATGTCTTCCAGGACAAATCTCTGAGCGAAAGTGAATTTTTAATTTGAGGAGATTTAAACCAATCATCATTACGACCATTCATAATTAATTGCTGAGTTGCTTAATTGCTGATCAACATCATTCGCATTATAAAGACCAGAAAAATCACAGTTCTTCAAAGCACTTTGCAAAGCTTCGGGTGTCACAGCAGAGTACTCATAAAACTGCGGGACAACATTAGTATATCTAGTTCTAGACGAATAAGTATATCTAGTTCTAGACGTTGACATTGGCATTGCTTAGTCCAGAAACTACGCAATGTCACTTCAGAGCTTGTGAGAGACAAGAGTCGTTTGGCGGCAGCGGTTTTGCAAACTGATCTGCAAAATGCACGGCGTATGCCGCTTCCCTACTCTTACTGATTTTCGTGGGGTGGATTTTGATGGAATCAAATCCATCCTGAACCGAAGTTCAGTTTTCGCTCTCTAAAATAAACCTCCCCAACTGAATCAACTGCTACTCTTAAAACCATTCCTCCATCCTCGTTACAAGGGGTAAGGCTAATAACGATCCAACCGGATGTATTGAGGTTTGTATTTTGCAACTCCAGCATTCTCAACAGAAGTCCTTTATCTACTGTGAGTGGGAGAAACCATGCTGGAAAAATGCTTCTGGGTGGTACCTCAGTTAAGGAGAACGCAGAGTGCACCAAACCATTCACCATCTGCAAAATGAAATCTCGCGATTTCTTTTTTAGACAGTTTATGACCCTGACACACTTTTGTAGGTAGCCGCTGCCAATCTGTCGATCCCCCATGATTTGCCATCGCAGACAATAGCAGTCCGAATACCGGCAACTTTCGCTAATTCTCTCGTCAGGGTAAGCTCTGTCGATGATTGCCAACTGAAGACCGTCATCGGTTTCCACTGGGCCGATCTGGTATATGCCTTGACCATGATGATGCGTTCTCTGTACTTCGTTTTTTCTCCTTTGATTGATGGGTTAACCAAACGCGAAGTCATCGTCTTCTTAGGTGAAGGTTGTGGACCTTCGAAAGATCGAACGCGCTTCACAGATTTGTGCTGTAGAGCATTGTTCGTCCTTCCAGATAACGATGGTTTCTCGGTTGGCCTAACCACCGGTCCTTCCGCTTCTCATTTGCCATTTGGAATAGAATCGGGCTTTGAGGCAGATCCCTTCACTAAATGACCCCCATAGCGGTGTCAGTTCGTTTTGGGGTACACACAATAACCTTTTTCACTTTCTTCTCGCTCGGGTTCGGTTTTGGAAAAGGGTGGAGTCGAACTCCACCCTTCTACTTTTTTGCTCGTCACCTTAAGAGTTTCCGGATTGAGCAACTACTTGGTTCGGGAAGAAGATTCTTTCCACCTTGAGCTCGGGACGAGATGTGTGTGGGTAATTTTGTGAAATGTACGTACAAAGTTCAGCTTGTTCCTAACGAAGTAGATCTCCCTGCCCGAATGTATGTTCGCATCTCATCCTACGAACTTGAGGAGATACAATACAGCACGTTTATAGTGCCTTGTATCTGATGCTTCACGGGCAGGTACATCCTTAGAGTCACTAGTTGTTGTTGGTGTTTTGTTGGATTCCCATCGTCGGCCAGCGTTTCAGTGGCAGTCTTCTTTTGAAACTTTTTGTCGGAATGCGCCGACATAGGACCAGTCGGAATCAGACATGCCTCCGGTTGAGCATCATGGTCCATACTCTCTTCATTAGATACACATCTATCCTCCCTAGTAAACTTGGCCGGAATCATCGTGGTGTTCAGCTCATCATCAGTAAGGGGCAGATTGTGTAGTAATTCCTCCGCGAGTATGTCCCCACTCTGCTTGTCGGGGACAAGCCTTTACAGCCAGGTCGTGGAGTTCCCTACTTTGTCTCTCTAGACTATCATGGATAGTTTTAAGGATCTCATCTATGTCCTCCCCGCCTACAACTACGGTCCTGTCAGCCGTAGACTGGTTTTCGCCAGTCTGGTCTAATTCGTGTTCCATTAAAATTTCCTCATCGTCTCTTTTCCGATTAAACTTGATGCACTTTTAACAGGTACAGCTGCAGGTGTCAAGGCATCCATACCTAAACCAGCCGGATCACAATCACTTGATCTAAACAACACATGGCTGGTACTCTCACCAACGGTTGCCGCCGTTACTGGGTTATTATCACCCTGCACCGTAGCTTTATACCTCTTATTTTTCCTTACTTAATTTTTTAAGAAACTACCCCGATTTTGGTCTGCGACGTGCGGAACCAGGTCCCATTTTGGTTGCCCTCGGCAATCCCCTTCCCATCTGCCAACCGGGAATACTCGCCCAGTATGAGAATAGCAACTCCCCTCGAGCAAAATTAAAACACTGTTATTATGTTTTATTGATATAGTACAAGTCATAATTATGACAGTTCCATGCTTTTTTTCTTTCGTTTGTTTGTTTTGACACTTTGTACTACAATTTACTATGTATGTAGGATAGTTATGATGGGGTTACATTTATACAATTCTATAGAAAAAATGCAAAAATAAAATTCGAATTTAAGTGATGACGATTGTTAGACTAAGTACATACATACAAACATTGTATACATACATATACACATATACATAAATTAAAATTATTAAAAAAATAGATTACAAAATAAATAAGTAACAATATGAAGAGAAAAATGGGAAAATTTGAACTGCAGCCAACTTCAAGCGAATTGCCAATGAATGGTTTGATAACTTGTTGGTAACCCTTGCAATTGGCAAGGCTACTTGAAATCGATTTATCGATTGCACACTACAGTTTACGATCGATAATCAAAGAGTTAGAAGACCTATAACTAAATGATATACAAATATATTTTAGATAAATTAGAAAATGAGCGACTAATACAATATAACTGTGAAAGAGGATGACAATAAAGTTGCTGTTGTTATAATTATTAATTAAAATACAATTTTACATATAAATACAAATACATTTACATATAATACTATACTGGGAGACATGGAGTTCATCATACATCATATTCTAATAGGACTAAATTTGGGGAGAAGGAAACATGAGACAAGCGACAACATCGGAGATCTCTCGATCCCTATTCATTCAATTCTAATTCTAATTGCTTGCCTCATCGGTATCAACATCTTGTATATCTTTCAGTTTATTTTGTTGATTCTCAGCTGTTGCCTTTAAGAAACTTTGCATCATGGCATTATTGTCGATCACCAAAATCGGTGTACAACCATCTTTAAGATGTTCATTCTGTGATTCGTACATTTCACGTGATATACTGCGTGTAAAGGAGAACCGCAGTGATTTGGTTCGGGTAAGCTTCTTTTTGATTGGTGGTTTGCCGGTAATCGGTTGTGGTTCGGATAGAACCTTTTCCGGTGTTGGTGGCAGTGATGAAATTTCCATTGTGGCATCGCGTAAAATATCTTCAGCAAAGGCTTTAATTTCCGTCCAGGCATCAACTGTAAAAGGAGAAGAGAAACATTTATCAAATACTGCATTTGAACAATAATTTAAATTTTAAATTAGAACACATAATGTTGACGTAGCGAACAGGCTTTTGCAGTCGGCCCATGTGTGGAATGTTTGAGTTAGAATACGAGATGTAATATAGGCTGCAGACTGACAAGCATGTGTAGCGGGTTGACTTGCCAGATGTCAGATAACTAAGTGTTTTTATGGCCTCTCCATAAGATTTATGTCAGAGTTCGTACAAATTTGAAGAAGAGGTGTAGTCTTACAAACTATCAATTAATTGTGCTTCAGAATGAGCCGGCAAGTATGCCGCGTTTAGCACACCTTCCGGTGTTCTCACAACGGCGTACTGAGGTACCAGTTGTGTTCAAGAGTTTGACCCTGTTCAACGCAATGGATTGGTGCGGAAACCATCTAAAATATCAGTCTTTCGATGGCTCAAACAGCCGGTTGCAACTCCACATTCAAGCCGTAGACTCTACTCGGGATTTGGGTACAACTACCACGATAATCCCACAGAGGGGCCGACACCAGACCAAACGACCTAGGGGCAACTAGTACTCGTGTCCCAGAATGAAGTCACTGGTACGTAACCAACAGGACTACTGGTGGCACACAGAATGAGACAGACGGCAGCAAGAATTGAAGATGAAGTAGGGATACCTCTTGGTCTCATCAACAGGGCGATTGAGAAGCCTAATGAACCCCTGGTGGTCCACAGAATGAGACAGATGACAGCAAGAACTGAAGATGAAGTAGAAAGAACTTTTGATCTCATCAACTGGGCGATTGAAAAGGTTAATGAAACCCTGGTGGACCATAGAATGAGACAGACGACAGCAAGACTTGAAGATGAGGTAGAGAGACTTCTTGGACTCATGAACTGAGCGATTGAGGAGTTTAATGAAACCTTGTTAGCCCACAGAATAAGGCAGACGACAGCAAGAAGTGAAGATGATTAGAGAGACTTCTTGGTCTCATAAACTAAGTGATTGAGAAGTTTAGTGAAACCCTGGAGTAGTGGAGAGACTTTTTGTTCTCATCCACTGAGCGATTGAGGAGATTAATGAAGCCCTGGTGGCCACAGAATGAGAAAGACGGCAATAAAAATTGAAGATGAAGTAGAGGGACTTCTTGGACTAACTAACTGAGAGATTGACGAGTTTAATGAAACCCTGGTGGGCCACAGAATGAAAAAGAGGACAGCAAGAATTGAAGATGAATTGGAGAGACTTCTTGGTATCATGAATTGGGCGAGTGAGGAGAGATAGAAGGTAGCAAGTATTGAAGATGAAGTGGAGAGACTACTTGGTCTCATCAACTGGGCGATTGATTAGAGTAATGAAAACCTTGTGGCGTACAGAATGAAACAAAGGACATTAAGAATTGAAGATGAAGTGGAGAGATTTCTTGGTCTCATCAACTGGGCGATTGAGGAGATTAATGAAAGTGTGGTGGTGTACAGAATGATGCAGACGTCAGCAAGAATTGAAGATGAAATGGAGTGACTCCTTGGTCTCATCAACTGGGCGATTGAAGAGATTAATGAAAGTGTGGTGGTGTACAGAATGATGCAGACGTCAGCAAGAATTGAAGATGAAATTGAGGGACTCCTTGGTCTCATCAACTGGGCGATTGAGGAGGTTAATGAAACTCTGGTGGCGTACAGAATTAGACAGATGGCAGCAAGAATTGAAGATGGAGTAGCGAGACTTCTTGGTCTCATCAACTGGGCGATTGAGGAGATTAATGAAAGCCTGGTGGCGTACAGAATGAGATAGACGGCATCAAGAATTGAAGATGAAATGGAGTGACTCCCTGGTCTTATCAACTGGGCGATTGAAGAGATTAATGAAAGTGTGGTGGTGTACAGAATGATGCAGACGTCAGCAAGAATTGAAGATGAAATTGAGGGACTCCTGGGTCTCATCAACTGGGCGATTGAGGAGGTTAATGAAACTCTGGTGGCGTACAGAATTAGACAGATGGCAGCAAGAATTGAAGGTGGAGTAGTGAGAATTCTTGGTCTCATCAACTGGGCGATTGAGGAGATTAATGAAAGCCTGGTGGCGTACAGAATGAGAAAGACGGCATCAAGAATTGAAGATGAAATGGAGTAACTCCTTGGTCTCATCAACTGGGCGATTGAAGAGATTAATGAAAGTGTGGTGGTGTACAGAATGATGCAGACGTCAGCAAGAATTGAAGATGAAATTGAGGGACTCCTTGGTCTCATCAACTAAGCGATTGAGGAGGTTAATGAAACTCTGGTGGCGTACAGAATTAGACAGATGGCAGCAAGAATTGAAGATGGAGTAGCGAGACTTCTTGGTCTCATCAACTGGGCGATTGAGGACATTAATGAAAGCCTGGTGGCGTACAGAATGAGATAGACGGCATCAAGAATTGAAGATGAAATGGAGTGACTCCTTGGTCTCATCAACTGGGCGATTGAAGAGATTAATGAAAGAGTGGTGGTGTACAGAATGATGCAGACGTCAGCAAGAATTGAAGATGAAATTGAGGGGCTCCTGGGTCTCATCAACTGGGCGATTGAGGAGGTTAATGAAAGCCTGGTGGCGTACAGAATTAGACAGATGGCAGCAAGAATTGAAGATGAAGTGGAGTGACTCCTTTGACCGGCAGCAAGTGTTGAAGATGAAGTCGAGTGACTTTTTGGTCTCATAAACACGGCGATTGAGGGGATACAGACGGTAGCAAGAATTGAAGATGAAGTGGAGAGACTTCTTCGTCTCATCAACTGGGCGATTGAGGAGATTAATGAAAGCCTGGTGGCGTACAGAATTAGACAGATGGCAGCAAGAATTGAAGATGAAGTGGAGTGACTCCTTTGACCGGCAGCAAGTGTTGAAGATGAAGTCGAGTGACTTTTTGGTCTCATAAACACGGCGATTGAGGGGATACAGACGGTAGCAAGAATTGAAGATGAAGTGGAGAGACTTCTTCGTCTCATCAACTGGGCGATTGAGGAGATTAATGAAAGCCTGGTGGCCCACAAAATGAGGCAACCGGCAGCAAGAATTGAAGATGAAGTGGAGAGACTTCATGGTCTCATCAACTGGGCGATTGAGGAGATTAATGAAACCCTGGTGCCCCACATTTGCAATGAAGTAGAGAGACTTTTTGCTCTCATCAACAGGGACATTGAGAAAAGATTAATGAAACCTAGTCTGAAGAGTACCATGAGGAGGTTTATGAGTACGTTTAAAGTCAACGAGCTGCAGTCTCGAAGCAGGCGGCAGCAGAAAATAAAATGGCAAACGAGAAAACGCTTCAATTGTTTAGTCCATATCTAAATTAGGCAATTTTCTTGCGGCAATTGTCAGATTGTCGGTGAGAGAGAATGTTGAGAGACAAAGGGTTATCATATGCCTCACCTCTCTCTCCATCAAATTGAAAATTGCCGCAAGGAAAATTGCCTGATGTAGACATGGACTTACAAAGAAAACTGAGTTGCGGGAACCAGTTATGCGAAGGAGGATAGAAACAAATAAATTTCCCCATATAACCATGTCATGGGAGGAATGAGAACGAGAGAAGACCCTTGAAAGAGAAATCCGGCAATAGGAGTTGGAAAAATCGGACCGAACAATGGAAGGAGCCAATATCGTACTAAAACGAGAAGGTATATACAGTCAAGATTGTCAAGACTCTACAGGAGCAAGTCAAAAATGCTTCGCGGAGGGGCTGACGAAACGAAGGTAGCGAAGGAAAAATTAGTGAGTAGAGTGACTCCTTGGTCCCATCAACTTGGCGATTGAGGAGTTTAATAAAACTCTGGCGTATAGAATGAGACACCCGGCAGCAAGAGTTGAAGATGAAGTCGAGTGACTTTTTGGTCTCATAAACAGGGCGATTGAGAAGATTAATGAAATCCTGGTGTCCCATAGAAAAAGACAGATGTCAACAAGACTTGAAAATGAAGTTGAGTGACTTTTTGCTCTCATCAACAGGGAGATTGAGAAAAGATTAATGAAACCTAGTCAGAAGAGTACCATGAAGAGATTTATGAGTACGTTTAAAGTCAACGAGCTGCAGTCTCGAAGCAGGCAGCAGCAGAAAATAAAATGGCAAACGAGAAAACGTTTCAATTGTTTAGTCCATATCTAAATTAGGAAATTTTCTTGCGACAATTGTCAGTTTGGCGGTGAGAGAGGATGTTGAGAGGCAAAGGGTTACCATATGCCTCACCTCTCTCTCCATCAAATTGACAATTGCCGCAAGGAAAATTGCCTGATGTAGATATGGACTTACAAAGAAACCTGAGTTGCGGGAAACAATTATGCGATGGAGGAAAGAAACAAATAAACTTCCCCATATAACCATGTCATGGGAGGAACGAGAACGAGAGAAGAACCTTGAAAGAGAAATCCAGCAATAGGAGTTGGAAAAATCGGACCGAACAATGGAAGGAGCCAAGATCGTACTAAAACGAGAAGGTATGTACAGTCAAGATTGTCAAGACTCTACAGGAGCAAGTCAAGAATGAATCGCATGGGGCTGACGAAACGAAGGTAATGACGCGGTGACGCCCGTAAAGAATATGGAAGTTTATGTCAAGGCAATGGAGTGCGCCATGACATCGTAAAAAAACGAGAAGGTATATACAGTCAAGATTGTCAAGGCTCCACAAGAGCAAGTCAAAAACGCATCGCGTAGGGCTGACGAAACGAAGAAAAAATAACTAGCGGCTAACCATGAAGCAGAAGCACGCGGTGACGCCAGTAAAGAATATGTCAAGACAATGGAATACGCCACGACATCGTACAAAACGAGAAGGGATATGCCGTCAAGCTTCTTAAGACTCTAGTAAATTTGAAAAATGCTCTGTGTGAGACTGAGGAAACGAAGATAGAAGAATTACTAGCAGCTAGCCAAGAGGCAGAACGCGCGGCGAAGGCTATTAAGACTATTAGTACAACTGAAGGTAGTTGCCTTGAACGCGAAGCAAGCTTGGTGGAAAGAGACGAGACATAAGACCAGAAAGGTGAAGTCGCCACAGAAGAAGGACCTGATTACTCTCAGAGTGAAGAAGTCAGGAAATGAAGATAGTTCAGCTCGATAGCGGTGGACAAAGGCTAGAATTGGTGCATTGGGGGCGATCCTTCGGAATAATGTAATTAGATTTATGTAGTTATAATTTTTAAATTTCTGATAAAATTTTTAATATTTCATCCACATTTTTTTTCGAAAAATGTTTGAACATAATATTCCTAGCATTTTAAATGTTTACATGAGATGTTCGCCAAGTCGCAATATGCCTCCTCATATTTTGATATTTAAAATCAAATACAATAACCTCTTTTAACTTACCAATATCCTTTTCTGTGGCATGTTCATAGGTCACACAAAACCGTATGACATATTTGCCATTGACCATGGATGGAATCATGTGCATTTTGCCGGAGTGATTGATTTGGGCCAACAGCTCTTGATTGTAGGTATCAGCAGCTCTAAAACAAAAAAGACACACACATTACTTTCGTTTTCATTCTTCCTTTCCTCCTCCTCCTTCCAACTTACCTCATGCGGAAGCATACCAAACCCAAATAGACATCATTTCGCACCTCAAAACGTTCATCTTTACGCACCAACATTTCAAATTTCTTCGCCAGTGCCATGTGATTTCTTATGTATGCCTGAAGACCGGTTAAACCATACGTGCGGAAAACAAACCACAATTTCAGTGCACGAAAACGTCTAGACAACGGTATACCATAATGACGATAGTCAATTGCTTTTTCATGTTCATGTTGCAGGTACAGGGGATTTACATTTAAAGCTGTCTTTAGACTCATGACATCCTTTACCCACATGGCAGAGGCATCAAAATTGGTCAGCAACAACTTATTTGGATTTGTATTAAATGAATCGGCATATTCTAGACCATCGGCAAAACGACGCATTTCCGGTAACATAAATGAATTTCCCGCATAGGCACCATCAACATGGAACCATATACTGGGTACCTCTTTGCAGACTTTACCAATTTCCACGAGATTATCAAAGGCACAGGCACCAGTTGTACCCACTGTTGCCACCACAAAGAATGGTGTAAGTCCCGCATTGGCATCATTTTGTATTGCCTGCCGCAATAAATCCACACGCATGCGTCCCCTTTCGTCGGCTTCAATTATGCGCAGTTTTACCAAAGCCATTTTGGCAGCCTTTTCCACCGAGGAGTGAGCTTCTTTACTGGCATAGGCTATTAGTTGTGGTAGAAAAACGCTTTCATGTATTTCGGATGTAAGGCCACGTAGCTTATTTATGGCCCTGGAACGTGCTGTGATCATACACACTAAAGTACACTCGGAAGCGGAACCTTGCAGCGCTCCACCACCCCGACTGCCGGGAACATCTGTGATAAATGCTTTCGGTAAACCCAACGCCTTGGCATACCAATCTAAAACAATGGTTTCCAATTCTGTTGATGCTGGACAAGAGGCCTGAAAGGAAGAGAAAATTAAAGACGTTAAAGGATGAGGAATGTGAAAACAGTATAAGGGCATGATAGAGAAAGATGGTATTAACATCTATAGACCGTCAGAATGTGATTTTTCCAGCTGGAAAAAAAGTTTGAACTGCAACCAACTTCACCTTGGGTTGGAAATTCAAGCGAAGTTGGTTGCAGTTTAAAAATTTGTGAACCATTCAAAGACTTTTAAAATAATTATTGCTGCCAAAAAAGATAGAAGGCTTCTATAGACACTTTCTTGAAGAAAGGGTGCTTCTATAGACACTTTCTGAAAGAAATGGATCTTCTTTAGACCCTTTCTAAAAGAAATGGTGCTTCTTTAGACCCTTTCTGAAAGAAAGGTTGCTTCTTTAGATCCTTTCTAAAAGAAAGGGGGCTTCTATAGACCATTTTTGAAAGAAGGGGTGCTTCTATAGACCATTTTTGAAAGAAAGGGTGCTTCTATAAAACATTCTTTAAAGAAAGGGTGCTTCTATAAACAATTGTTGAAAGCAATGTTGCTTCTATAGTTCTTTAATGAAAGAAAGGTGGTTTCTATATTTTCTTAATGAAAGAAAGGTGGCTTCTATATTTTCTTAATGAAAGAAAGGATGCTTCTATAGAATATTTTTGAAAGAAAGATGACTTCTATAGACCCTGAAAGAAAGGGTGCTTCTTTAGACCCTTTCTGAAAGAAAGGGTGCTTTTTTAGACCCTTTCGGAAAGAAAGGGTGCTTCTTTAGACCCTTTCTGAAAGAAACGGTGCTTCTTTAGACCCTTTCTGAAAGAAAGGTTGCTTCGATAGACTCTTTCTGAAAGAAAGGTTGCTTCGATAGACTCTTTCTGAAAGAAACGGTGTATCTTTAGACCCTTTCTGAAAGAAACGGTGCTTCGATAGACTCTTTCTGAAAGAAACGGTGCTTCTTTAGACCCTTTCTGAAAGAAACGGTGCTTCTTTAGACCCTTTCTAAAAGAAAGGGTGCTTCTGTAGATACATTCTGAAGAAAGGGTGCTCTGTAGATACATTCTGAAAGAAAGGGTGCTTCTATAGACCCTTTCGGAAAGAAAGGATGCTTCTTAGGCCATTTTTGGAAGAAAGGGTGCTTCTTTGGACCCTACATGAAAGAAAGGGTTCTTCTATAGACCCTTTCTGAAAGAATGGGTGCTTCTATAGAACCTTTCTGAAATAATGGGTGCCTCTTTAGACCCTTTCTGAAAGAATGGGTGCTTCCATAGACCCTTTCTGAAAGAATGGGTGCTTCTATAGACCCTTTCTGAAAGAATGGGTGCTTCTATAGACCGTTTCTGAAAGAATGGGTGTTTCTATAGACCCTTTCTGAAAGAATGGGTGCTTCTATAGACCAAATCTGAAAGAAGGGGGGCTTCTATAGACCAAATCTGAAAGAAGGGGGGCTTCTATAGACCATTTTTGAAATAAGGGGTGCTTCTATAGACCCTTTCTGAAAGAATGGGTGCTTCTATAGACACTTTCTGAAAGAAAGGGTGCTTCTGTAGATACATTCTTAAAAAAGGGTGCTTCTGTAGATACATTCTGAAAAAAGGGTGCTTCTGTAGATACATTCTGAAAGAAAGGGTGCTTCTATAGACCCTTTCGGAAAGAAAGGATGCTTCTTTATACCATTTTTGGAAGAAAGGGTGCTTCTATGGACCCTATATGAAAGAAAGGGTGCTTCAATAGACCCTTTCTGAAAGAAAGGGTGCTTCTATAGACCAAATCTGAAAGAACGGGGACTTCTATAGACCATTTTTGAAAGAAAGGGTGCTTCGATAAACAATTTTTTAAAGAAAGGTGGCTCCTATAGTCCCTTAATGAAAGAATGGGTGCTTCTATAGACCCTTTCTAAAAGAATGGTGCTTCTATAGACCCTTTCTGAGAGAATGGGTGCTTTTATAGACCCTTTCTGAAGGAATGGGTGCTTCTATAGACCCTTTCTGAAAGAATGGGTGCTTCTATAGACCCTTTCTGAGAGAATGGGTGCTTCTATAGAGCCTTTCTGAAAGAATGGGTGCTTCTATAGACCCTTTCTGAAAGAATGGGTGCTTCTATAGACCCTTTCTGAAAGAATGGGTGCTTCTATACACCCTTTCTGAACGAATGGGTGCTTCTATAGACCCTTTCTGAAAGAGTGGGTGCTTCTATAGACCCTTTCTGAAAGAATGGGTGTTTCTATAGACCCTTTCTGAAAGAATGGGTGCTTCTATAGACCAAATCTGAAAGAAGGGGGGCTTCTATAGACCAAATCTGAAAGAAGGGGGGCTTCTATAGACCATTTTTGAAAGAAGGGGTGCTTCTATAGACCCTTTCTGAAAGAATGGGTGCTTCTATAGACCCTTTCTGAAAGAATGGGTGCTTCTATAGACCCTTTCTGAAAGAAGGGGGGCTTCTATAGACACTTTCTGAAAGAAAGGGTGCTTCTGTAGATACATTCTGAAAAAAGGGTGCTTCTGTAAATACATTCTGAAAAACGGGTGCTTCTGTAGATACATTCTGAAAAAAGGGTGCTTCTGTAGATACATTCTGAAAGAAAGGGTGCTTCTATAGACCCTTTCGGAAAGAAAGGATGCTTCTTTAGACCATTTTTGGAAAAAAGGGTGCTTCTGTGGACCCTATAAGAAAGAAAGGGTGCTTCTATAGACCAAATCTGAAAGAACGGGGGCTTCTATAGACCATTTTTGAAAGAAAGGGTGCTTCGATAAACAATTTTTTTAAGAAAGGTGGCTCCTATAGTCCCTTAATGAAAGAATGGGTGCTTATATAGACCCTTTCTAAAAGAATGGGTGCTTCTATAGACCAAATCTGAAAGAAGGGGGGCTTCTATAGACCAAATCTGAAAGAAGGGTTGCTTCTATAGACCAAATCTGAAAGAAGGGGGGTTTCTATAGACCATTTTTTAAAGAAAGGGTGCTTCTATAAACAATTTTTGAAAGAAACGTGGCTCCTATAGTCCCTTAATGAAAGAAAGGATGCTTCTATAGAATATTTTTGAAAGAAAGATGGCTTCTATAGACTTCTATCTTAACGACAATTTTTGCAAGAAAGGGTGCTTCTGTATAGCCTTTTTGGAAATCGCTTCAGATCCTATCTGGAAATCTTTCATGTGAATTGCTAAGTATATTGAAAAAATTAGGAGAGACATTGGTTCCTCGTTCAGGTCTTTAAGAACTATTTCTACCAACGATTTGTGGGCGTAGGATTTCAAGATTGCAACCAACTTCACAGTGAATTGCCAATGAAAGGTGACAAAGAAATTCCAAGTAGCGGTTGGTAACATTAATATGTGGCAATGACAATAGAAAATCGACTGATTAGTCTGTCTACGATCGGATTTTAATTAAAGAAAGTGGATTAAGATTAAAGAAAATATAAAATATGCTTGAAGTTTCTTTCTTTAAAGTTAAAGCTACGGAAAAAATTTTCAGTTATAACCCAAGGTAGAAATTAACTGCAACCAACTTCACATTGTATTGCCAATGAAAGGTAACAAAAAAATTTCAAGTAGTGGTAGGCAACATTGATATTTGGCAACGACCATTGAAGATCGACTGATTGGTCAGTTTTATATCGGATTTTAATTAAAGAAAGTGGATTAAAGACAATTTAAAATATGTTTTAGGTTTTTTTCTTTAAAGATAAAGCTGCGGAAAGATTAGTCAGTTATAAACCAACAATGAAATGAACTGCAACCAACTTCACATTAAATTGCCAATAACAAAGAAATTTCAAGTAGTGGTTGGCAACATTGACATTTGGTAATGCCCATTGAAGATTGACTGATTGATCAGTTTAAGATCGGATTTTAATTAAAGAAAATATTAAATATTATAGCCTATTCTAGCCTAAGACAATTCGAGTTCAATATCAGTCGAATTACTACCAAACTCCTGTTGTTATGAAAAGCTTTTGTTTGACTGAAAACAAAATCAAATCAAATATTTTTCAAAAAACTGAAGGTTGGTCGTAGTTCGATCGAATTTGAATTCGAATAGTCTTAGTGAAACAGGCCATTCATTTCTATTGATTTTTTCGCTACTTACCCATGAAAATCCAATCGATCCAATTGCACTGCTTAACATATCACCCAATATGGATGGAAATGAATTACCCGATGGAAAGTAGGCAAAAAATTTCGGATGATTCCAGTGGACAACACCGGGCATAACTT
Organism: Musca autumnalis; assembly: GCF_047663935.1. NCBI lineage: Eukaryota > Metazoa > Arthropoda > Insecta > Diptera > Muscidae > Musca > Musca autumnalis. Next base: position 54,531,477 of record NW_027412088.1, read on the forward strand.
TCTTTTCGAAATCATCTAAGACAGTTTCGAATTTTTCTGGTTTCAAGGGGGCTTCATCTGTAAGAGTGAAAAAAAAGAAGAAAAACCAAACATAAATATTTAGACAACAAATCACAATGAAATAAATAAACAATAGAACTCCCCTACTCTTCTCACACACCACAAATTGTGGCCATGAATACGAAAAACCCGAAGTAGATAATTCACAAATATTTACACCACCTACAACAAAATAATTAACACATAAATGATGTTGCCGCTGCTGAATTGAATTGAGTCGACTCAATTTGCCGTGTGTGGGTCATTGTTTATTTTGCCGGGTTTCTATCAATCGGCAACTCGACATAGATTCAAACATATGTACATACTTATGTTGAATAGTCATAGAACAATTAAAACAAAATAATTCAAATGTTTCTCTTTGGCAAAAAAAAAAAAAAAAAAAAAAACAAAAAAGAGAAACACGTTTTGCGGAGGTAGTGTTGGCCACCTTTTTTTAATAGATTGGCAAGGTAGTGTGTTAATGAAATATTTAAAAATATAACAAGAAATTGCCCAATGAACTACTCTAGTAATTGATTTAGTTTAGGTTCGTTCGTGTCTGTTTAATGTTTATAAATAATTGTTTATTTTGAGCGAAATAAAAACAAAACAAGTAAAAAAGTATCAGTCGGCTTTGCCGACAGAGATATACCCTCAGCCTGTGCAAATTGAAACACTTTTTAGGGGGTTTCAAAATTTTGGTTGTATGAACCGACAAAAATGTTGATTAGGATTAAAGTTCAAAAATGTTGCGGAAAAGGTACTTAAAGGAATGGACCGACATAGATCATGGGGGTGCCATAGGGGGTTTTTACACCCTTCGGGCTGTTTTCTCAAGAAGTATGGACTTGCCCCTGAAACAACTTTTTCCATCGCAATTAAGGCAGCGAATGTAAGTTGCTTCAACAAAAATCAAAGTGATTTATTAGCAGGTCTTAAAGTGAACTTATCCAAAATTTTGTGTGGGAGGTACGGGATGCATTGGACAAATATAGTCCATATTCGAACCTGATCTATATCTGGTAGATATTATGAGAATGTGTAAAGTATGGATCAAATCGGTCACTCCCATCAAGAGTTATAGTGCGAAAAAATTTTCCGAACATTTTTGAACTTTTGTGGGGGAGGTACCTGAAGGAGTGGACCGGTAGGGCTTATTTTCAAACTTAAACTAAGTTTGCACAAAATATTACGAAGGTCACATTTTGGACCGAATCGGCAGATTCGGTCGAGAGTTATCTTGCGCTCCAACCACTACACACGGTGTCATAGGGCTTTTTTTGTACCTTTCAGGCTATTTTCTCAGGAAGTATGGACTTGCCCCTGAGGAAGCTTGTACCTTCGTATAGGGTACAGTGAATACAAGATGTTACAACAAAAACCAAGGCGATTCGAGAGCAGGTCCTAAACTGAACTCTTACGAAATTTTGTGTGGGAGGTACTCGAAGGAGTAGACCGATTGAGTCCATATTGGAACCTTATATAATTCTGGTAGAAATTTCATAATGTGCAAAGTATGGACCAAATCGGTTGCTCCCTTCAAGGGTTATCGTACGCACAAATTTTCCGAACATTTTCGAACTTTTGTGGGTGAGGTACCGGAAGGAGTGGACCGATATAATCCATCTTTGAACTTGAACTAAGTTTGGACAAAATATTACGAAAGCCAAATTTTGGACCGAATCGGCAGATCCGTTCGAGACTTATCTTGCGTTCCAACCACTACACACTGTGTCATAGGGTTTTTGTGACTTTCAGGCTATTTTCTCAGGAAGTATGGACTTGCCCCTAATGAAACTTACAGCGTCGTATAGAGGACAGCGAACACAACTTGCGTAAACAAAAATCAGAGCGATTCGAGAACAGGTCCTAAACTGAACTTTTCCTAAATTTTGTGTGGGAGGTACCCGAAGGAGTAGACCGATTGAGTCCATATTGGAACCTTATCTAAGTTTGGTATAAATTACACGATGTGCAAAGTATGGACCAAATCGGTTATTCCCTTCGAGAGTTATCGTGCGCACAAATTTTCCGAACATTTTCGAACTTTTGTGGGGGAGGTACCTGAAGGAGTGGACCTATATGGCCCATCTTCGAACTTAAATCGAATCTGGACAAAATATTTCGATATCCAAAATTTGAACCGAATCGATTAATCCGTTCGAGAGTTATCGTGCGCACCAGCCTGCCAGACAGACAGACAGACAGACAGACGGACGGACATTGCTAGATCTTCTCAAAATTGTCTGAAACGGATATCGTACAAACATACTTGGGGTCTAAAACCATTATTTCGATGAGGCACATTTTTGGTCGTATCAAAGTGTAAATACCCTCTTTAGCCTAAAGGCTGAGGGTATAACAAAAAATCATCAGCTAAGAATGTCTATTTGTCTTGGTTACCAACCCTCTTCCCTCAGGCACAGGTGTTTTGTGGTTTCCTTTTTTTCTTTCAATTTTAGTGAATAATTTTTATATTGCTTGCTGATCGCTTGTCTAGGGCAAACAATTGAAATTGAAAGTTGCAATATTTACAAAACACTTTGACAATTTGTTTACAAATGTTGAAGTTCAGGGCATCAATAACATTTGCCCTTGTCTGCCAACAGGGAGAGATATTAATTGATAGTTTGAAATAATTTATTCAAAATGTTATTATCAAGGCCTGAATGGATATTTGTGGGGCCTTCACGAGAATAATTAGTCATCAGGGCATTGAGCACAGTATGGCGCCCAACAGTTTCTTATTTATTTTAATTTATAAACTATTGTAAAACAAATAATCAATATGAAGGCAATGGAGGGTATACATTTAGAGAAGCCATTGTAGAAAAATCTACTAAAGAAAAATGTGCTAAAGACAGTTTCATAAAAGGTGTAAAATGTGCTTCAAAATTTGGAGCAGACGCCAGGAAACTCAATGTAATAAACAATGATTCTCTCTAGAAAGGATCCGAGTAGGGAAATTGAACAAAAAAGTTCGAAATAAAAGTAACAGCCAGTTTCACTATATCGACGAAAGAAAAACTACTTAACTCGTGTATAATTTTCAAATTTTGTGGTTGTTTCCAAGCAAAAACAAAGTTAATGTTACCATGAAAAGCAAAGTTTAGACATAGTGAAACATGCCCTAAATATGTGTATCTCTAAAGCATCCATTTGAATGTCATTGAAGAAAAAATGTTTCAAATTGTATTTCAAACCTCTTTAAAGTTGTTGCGAAAAGAATTGACAATCATAAATCCAAGATAGGAATGAACTGCAACCAACTTCACATCGAATTGCCAATTAAAGGTATCGAAGAAATGTCATGCATCGGTTGGCAACATTGACAGTGGCAGTGTCCATTGAAGATCGACCGAATGGTGAATTTAATGGTATGTTTCACTAAGATGATTTGAATTAAAATTCGTTCGAATTACTACCAAAATTCTGTTTTCTCAAAAGTTTTCTCAAAAGTATTTGATTCAGTCTCTATTTCAATCAAACAAAAAATTCTACAATAACAGAAGTTGGGTTGGAATTCGAACGAATTTCGAATCGTCTTAGAGAAACCGGACATAAGATGAGCTATTCTTTAAAGAAATCGTATTATAGAAAATATTAAATTTGAAGCAAACATCATGAATCTCAGTGTAATAAACAATGAATCTATTTAGAAAGGATCCGTTTGGTGTAATTGAGAAAACAGATCCGCTTTCAATACCAAAATATTGGATAGAGAAGGACATGTAAACAAAAGCTGTACGAGAGCTTACGCATTCAGGAGAATATACACAAATCAATCAACACCAAAGAAGACAATGCAAACCAACAATATTCGGTTGCAATAGCTTTACGTGATAATATGTTCCATAATGCTAGGTGTTCGTGGAGTCCAGTTTTTATATCTTCATACCTTTAGGCTAACGATACCATCCAAAAATGTGATGCGATAAATGTGATACGAAATAATAGTTTTGAACCTGTTCACGTAGCGAACAGCCTGATTTTCTAATCAAGATAGTGAATGTCTTGGTGAGGTTTGCATGTGTAGAGGATAGAGAGAAATTTAGTTCAACAGGGATCTATTTTAAATACAGTCCACTTGAAAATGATAAACATGTGGTAGGCAAACAAAATAAAACATTTTGCCTATTGTAGGCGAATCGACGAACATTCTCATTAGTTCTAACACTTAAAACAGGCATTGGGAACCTCAGTGTAATAATTAACGTAGCGTTACAAATTCTTTTTGAAGGTTATGAAATGAATTGAAAAAATTAGGGAAAAGTGAAGGGAGAAAGAAATTGATTTCTCCTTCAAGCCTATTAAATCTATTGCTACCGATGAATTTCCAGGAGTAGGGCAAATCCATAATATAGTACAAGTTGGTTGGTTTTCCAGGCGATCTTTCTTCAGACATTAAGAGATTTGACGAATTTATCATTCTAAGATTCAGAGCAAACATTAAGAAACTCAGTGTAGTAATTAAATGTGTAAATCTATCGCAAAATTATCCAAAGAAACTTGCAAATGCATGTAAAAGAGAAGGGAAAAATTGATTTGTCCATCAAGCCTATTGGACCTAGTGCTATCCTTGAATCTGCAGTCTTTAAAGAAATCTAAAAGTTATATTTTCTAACATATCAAATGAAGAATATTCATCACTGATCGAATCATAATGGAGCGGACTAAACGCCTCGACCTCGATCATGGCTGAATGCTGACGGACGCGCCCACGGGTTGCGGATAGTGGAAAGCCCAGTAAATATATTGGGTATCTGCGAATTAAATTAGCAGTTGCGGACAGCTCAGTGGTTACAGGGGAGAATCTCGGGGGTGTTGACCAGCGATCCCTGTAGTGACACGGTGAGTAATTGGGACCGGAGTGAAAAACTAATAAAAAACAAAGCCAGAATGTGGTTTAGTGCTGGCAGTCCCACCACCATTCTAAGGTACAATGGACCAATCATCTGCTTACGAAATGTCTACAAGAATTGAAATAAAAACCATAACGTTGGCGAACTTTGACACACGTTAGAACAATAAGTGATTCTACAAGGCTTGCGCAGGTTATCTCTCAAATAGACATATTTGACATCGGAGTCCTAGATATAATTGAAATGCGATGGACCAAAAATGGGGAGTTCATAAAATCAAACAGAAGCGTGGTTTTGTTCAGTGGCAAACAGGAAAGACGGAAAATAAAGTCGGCAAGGGAACAAAATATGCGTTAACATCTTGGAAAGCTGTAAGTGATCGGATCATGACGGCATGCCTCTATACTTCAGTGAGGAAATCTGTTACAATTGTTCAATGCTATGCCCCAACAGATGACGCCGAGAGTACAAAAAAGGACGAGTACTATGAGCACCTAATTGCCACTAAATCAAAGGTCACATCCTCTACTGGTCTTTTGCAATGCAAAAATTGGCTCCGAAATCACAGGAAAGTCACGATATTGTAGAGCGTATCATAACGATGTGTCAAGACTTCAACCTATGATTGGTGACTTGATATTTTAGCACAAGGAAATCAGTAAATATACATGAACATTGCAAGATAGAAATAAAAACAAATCGATCACATTTGTATTCGGAAACAATGGAGAAGTTTCTTAACCCAGATAAAGCCACTGGTCGTTTAAACGCCACAAAAAAATGGTTGCAAAAATTGACGTAAAACTCTGGTTGTTTCGAATATTTTTGTGGGGCTTTTTGCATTTTATTATAGTATTGTCTATTATCTGTCATTTCACGATTATAAAGCTTCATTTGACCAATGCATTTCCACGCAATTGGCCCAAAACCCAAGCTATTCCAAAAAAAAATCGACTTTTGATGAAAATTTTAAATATGCGATAAAAGTTTAATCATAAATGTTAGAACCGTATATGGTCAGGGATTTGTTAGAAATATAGTAAGAGTATTTTCTCAATCAAAAACCATGGGATTGACATATAAGGATACACCTATATTACCCTTCAAAGTTGTTGGCACTTTTAAAAGAAAACCCGATTGCAGGAAAACTATACGTTTTAGAAAAAAAAAATTAAAAAATGTTTAAAAAGTCTCAAAAATATAACTTTCATAAACAATTTTAAGTTTTCTCGCAAAAAAACTCTCGGCGCTAAGTGGGTTAACTGCAGTCAGCACAAAACGAAGTGGAGACATACACAGCGACCATGAACTGGTCATAGCCCATATCCGACTTAAGTTGAAGCGACACCTTTCTAGTCAAAAACTAACAAAGGCCAATTAAAGAAAAGAGTTGAGACAGCAAATAAATGATACCTTTTTGCCAAATAATAGGTCTGTACGATAACTTTCCCAGCAACAATTTCTCAGCAAGTTCCAGCAACTTCTCTCAGTGAATTTTACCCTCTCAAGCAAGAAAAATTGCAGAAAGTTATCGAACAGCATTTTGCAAAAACTTGCAAGAAAGTCAGCTGTATGAAAATTGTTTCTGTTTCTATTGATATTTTAAACCAAATGAAACAAAAACATCAATTTTAAAATTATATTTACATTAGGCAATTTTCCTTGCGGCAATTGTCAGTTTGATGGAGAGAGAGGTGAGGCATATGGTAACCCTTTGCCTCTCAACACCCTCTCTCATCTACAAACTGACAATTGCCGCAAGGAAAATTGCCTAATGAATGTGGATAATTCGCAATTATCGATAACTGTCAAACCGTCCAGCAACCACAAAACATTTTGTGGTTGCATGATGAATGACAAAAATGAACGGCCACACTAGCAACAACAAAGCTGTCATTCAAAACTGACAATGTGTACCCAGCTTTACTCTCTGAAAAGAAGTTACTGAATAATTATTACTGAAAAAGTAAAAAGACACAACTATTGTCAAAACATATTTTTACCCCATGTTTTTGTAACTATTTTTTGTTCGTTCGTCTATATTCGTAATAATTCAGGCATCCATAGCTCAGCCCCCAGATGACATACGGACCTAATTTTTCGTAGACGCGTTCCATATATAGTTAAGAATTCCTCTTTTAAAAATCAGAGATTTACATTTGCGCTTAGGCGAGTAAATCGATCTACAAATTTTGACAGTTCGTGTGAGAAGAATAAAAACTTTTACAAAAACAGGGGGTTAATCAAAAATAAATAACAAATGGTCTGTTCCAGTACTGCAAGAATCTACTAATTTTTACTATTTTGTCGATAACATAAAGGAAAAAATGTTATCGTAGTAAAAAATAGTAACTTCTTGCAGGTTCTGGAACAGAGCAAAATATTCCGCTTCTGTAAATAATAGCTGTGTACAACATATTTATTAAAGCTTCGAGAAGAATATTTGATCGTTTTCTTCTACGTTTTGTGGATATTTCGCGCAAAAAATTTTGACATCAAATGAAGCCTACACACACTGGTCGAAACCACTGATCTAGCGGCGCGAAAGTCAAAAAATCGAACTATAAAATTGCGAAATATTTTCCATTGTATCGGTTACAGACACTTTGCAGACAAAGATTTTGTTTTTTCAGTACACTGTGCGACACGAAAAAAATTAACCACATTCTGACACTGCAGCGTTATAGAAGACGAAAAATAAGAAGACACGTGTCTCGGCGTTTTTCCCTGTTACTTCGAATTTCGCGGTTATGGGCCCCCAAAAACCTGAGGCCTTGATGTCAAAAAGGACCATTTTGTCAGGCTCATATCTTCTAAACCGCTAAGAATATTGGTTTACTTGTGGAGGCAATGTTGTAGCTCTCATCTTAAGGAATAATAATTGTGAAGACATAAAATCCATTCAACCTTATCTTCAAGGTCAAAATCGTTAAGGTCAAGTTTCCGTTATATTTTTTTCTCAGATTTTGGCCTACAGATATCAAACCTATCAAAAATGAATCAAACAACCAAATACAAAAATGTACCTTAGATCTCAATAAACAACTTTCTAGAACATACGAACCCTGTAGAAATGGTTCTTAAAGGTCAAAATAGCAAAACAAATGCAATTTTTATTTTCTTTTATCGGTTTCTGCTCCATAGAAATTAAACCATTCAAAATTCAAGAAAACATTCAACCACAATAATATAGCGAATATATCAGTATACAACTTTGTGAAACATCAGAGCCCACTACGAACTGTTCTTAAAGGTCAAAATAGCAAAAAACTTTAGAAAATATTAGATTTTTATACTTTTTTCTACGATTCTGGTCCATAGATACCGAACCTTTCAAAATTCAAGAATACAAGCAACTACAAAAATGTACCTAAGATCTCTGTTAACAACTTTCTAGAACATATGAACATTAATAGCAGAGGGTGTGATTTAAATTATAAAAATTAGTTTGGGGTCTGGAGGTACTTAGTTATATAGCAATAAATTTTCAAAAAAAAAATCAATTTTTAGTGTTTTTATGGGTTGTACGCGCTTGTTCCATAGAGTGCATATTGTAAACTTGGCCGAACTTAGGTTCGATTGTTTTTGGGTAATGAAATTGGACTCTTTCGATACGGAATAACCACATTAGGGCTGTAAATATTTGCAAATCTTTTGATGACTGTACTTTTAAAATAAGGGATTTTGCAGGAAATTCATACAAATTTAGATGTGCATTTGTATGGGAGCTAAATTAAATATGGACCTATCATAAGAAATGTTTGCAAGGAGGAGTTCTACCCACGGAGACACTATAATACCATATTATAGCTAAATATGTTATCAAATATGGGATAACTATAAAAGGGGCTACATCGAAACATAAACCCGTATTGAAAATGTTTTGTAAGAAGATTTTATACGCAGTGAGAACACGGAATGCAAAATTACCGCCAAGTTGGTTCAAAAATGTGGTCATGATATTCAAAATACCTTAAATTGGGAAGTACGGTTACATGGGGGCTATATCAAAACGTGCACCTATGTCCATAATTTTTGGTGGAAATATTTTGTGACCACTAGGAACCCTAAGTACCAAATTACAGCTAATTTGCTACGAAATTGTGGCTTAAATCCTCAAAATACCGAAAATCGGAAGGTACCATTATATGGGGGCTATACCAAAACATTAGCCGATATTGTTCATATTTGGACCATTATTACCCACAGGTACAAGCTGAGTTTGTGCAAAATTTCAGTGACGTATCTCACTTCGTTTGCAAGTTATTAATTTCGCGCCGCTAGATCAGTGCTTTTGACCACCGTGCCACGGCCTGAATTTGCCTTTTGGATCACCTTCTTTAATTCGCCTTGGAAGATATGATTCATCAAGCCCATTATTTTCACTGATTTAAATAACGACTTTACAGTAGAACGATAGCAAAAATAGATGTATAATTTTCATTCAGTTTTTCCCCAAAAATCTCATAAATTAATTTTATAGAGGAAGAAATCCCCCGTAGTTTGTGTATTTAATTGCCAATTTTTGTTTTTGCTGTAGTTGATTAAATTTATTACAAATTAAAAAAAAAAAAAAATTAAAACGATTTTTTGCCGCCAAACAAAATTCCACGAAAATCTCTATATCTGTGGCATAAGCAACGTTGGAAAAGTTTCAGAGTCATAAATTTCCCATAAAATAATGTTTAGTTTATTAACTCACAGTGCAAATTACTTGTAGAGGTTGTTTATAAACAATTTCGTGCAATACAAACCCGAAAAGTATGAGAAAAAGAATTTATAGAGAGAGGCATCTGTTCTTCGCAGCTAAATAATATTTTGCATGGAGGAAATAAATTCTGCACAGAATGTTTTCTAAAATAAAAAGTAGTCCCACATATATTTTAGGAATCTTTGGAAAAATGAAGAAAAAATTGAAATAACTACGAAACTGTCATATTTTATCGATTCCCCGGGCAGGTAACATCAAAAATTTCAACGGTGGCAAAATACCCCCTCAGTAATGTTGGCGACATTTCCTGAGTATTTCAGCCATGTAAAACTTCTCTACAAGTGGTGTCTTAAGACACGCTGTTCGGACTCGGCAATAAACAGCAGGTCCCCCTATATCATTGAGCTAATATAAATCTTATTGATATGAGAGAAGTCTCCCTTGTTCCGTATGGGATGTTTGTGGAACAATTATCAGTATTGTTATTCATATAAGAAAATCTGTTGGAGAACTGTGTAAGAAATACATACATATTAACCAAATTCCCCAAACAAATCCAAGTTGTTATTATCAAAACAAACAAAAAAATAAATTTCATAACTGATTGAAACACAACTAGGTATTTTGTTATTTTTTAATGTCTAATTGATTGTTATTCCCTCCAATTATGATATTTTATGAAGTTATTTCAAAATAATTAATACCTAATTGATGATTTGAGAACTATAAAATTTATTAAGTGTGAAAAATTGCACGTTTTGTGTGCACTTGAAGAAGCTAATTTCTGTTAACATTAAATAATTTGCACTACACAAACAGCGGGATTTTGTTTATTTTTGGTTTACTGTTGAAATTTGTTTGCACATTATTTGTGTATATCAAAACAACTATAAATCTAGTTTTAAATAGCTGTTTATATTTATTAAATTAATATTACCTATATTCCCCAGTTATAGGTAATATTAACTTATAAATTGTACAAGTCCTTATAAGAATATTCTAAAATCTCTTTTCGAATATTAGCAATAATATTGAATAACTTAAACATTTCTTAAAAAAACAGAGGCTCATAAGCAGCATGACATTCTCACTCTGGTTTAGAAGAATAAAGGACTGCCAAGGCCACATTAGAATCAGGCGGTACATACACTTTGTTCCTTTTACAAAGCAAAAAAAAAAAAACAAAACGTCATGCTCTTTATGCTCGAAAAATTAATTTATGTTTTTTGCATTACAGCCGAATGTAAATTTATTTCATTTTTGTCACCTGTCAGTTTCACGAAAATATACAAACATACACACATATGTATATGTATGGGTTATGAAGTGTTTACCCAATGCTCACAATTTATCTCAATTTTTCTTTCCAATATCGCCCCATCACTCATTTATAAATAGTATTTATCTCTCTAAAAACATATTGTTCTCAAAATGTCAAATAATATAAACAAATTGTATATTTGTCAAAACTATTGTTTATTCATGTAAATAATACATCAATATTTGCATGCAAGCAACTACGAGTACATTAGAAAACAATAGAAGAGGTGGAGGAGGAAGAAAAAAAGATAAAAATATTATAATTTAAATATTTCAATTAAAGGGTGAATTACGGAAATACTATTAGTAGCAATCTCAGTTGGAATATATTTTAAAAATAATAAAATCAAAAAATGTGTTTGTTTTTTTTGAAAGGCCTAATTCAACAGCCCTATTGTGAAAACTCACGGGGAGTTGATGTTCATAATCTTTTATCTTTTTACCAAAAATTTAATATAAAATATAAAAAAATAAAAAAAAACTAAAATCATTCTGACCTAAAGCCAAAAAGCAACAATTTAAACAATCTATACAGTATAAAAAAATAAAAAAACTAAAATATGAAATATTAAATATAAAAATAAAAAAATATAGAATATAATACAAACTAGCAAATAAATAAATTGATAAAAATCTATAATATAAAATTAAAATATATTAAATATAAGGAACTGAAATAAATAATGTTAATATAAAAATAAAAATAAAGAAAAATCTAAAATATACAAAATGAAAATACAAAAATTAAAATATAACAAGTAGAATTATAAACTATTTTTTATAAAATGAAAAAAGTATAACAAAAAACTAAAATAATAATAATAATGATTTATGGCCTAAAGCGCAATGAGTTTTATTGCTAACATAAATTAGAAATAATAATAAAAATAATAATAATATAAACAATAACAAATAGAAATATAACATATTTTTTATAAAATAAAAAAAAATTAATAATTAGAATATAGCAAATATAAAAGAAATATTAAAAAAAATATATATAGAATTTTTATATCTTCTATAAAAATAAAAAAACTTAAATAAAATATAAATTATATATAACTGAAATATAAAAAATTAAAATCGAACAAAAATAAAATATAAAATATAGAAAACTATAAAAAAGTTAAAAATAAAAATAAAGCAATAAAATATAAACAATTAAAAAACCAAAAACAATAATATTACAAATTTAAATATAAAAACTGTAATAATGAATATAAAACGCTGTATAAAAACTAAAACATAAAAATATAAAACTAAGATATTAAATATAAAAAAAAATTAAAATTTAACATATAAAAATATAAGGAGGGTTGGCGTTTTTTGTTTGGGATGACGACTTCTATTTTGTTTTTCAAAATAGTCAGGCTTAATCCCATAGTCGTTGTTTTAATATTTTATTAAAACAACTTTAATTTATTAGTGGGAAAAAAAGTTGTTTTAATAAAATATTAAAACAACGACTATGGGATTAAGCCTGACTATTTTGAAAAACAAAATATAAAAATATAAATAACTTTGAATATAAGCATTAAAATAAAAACTAATACAAAATATAAAAAAACTATAATATAAATAAATGTTTAATATAAAAACATAAAAAATTATAACATAAAAAATAAAAATAAAAAACTTAAAATATAGGAATTTAAATATAACAATTAGAAATATAAAATATTTTTGTTATATAATAAAAAAAATGTAAAATATAAAAAAATAAAATTTAACAATTAGAATATTTAAAAAATAAATAT